>NC_030679.2:87772686-88104686 GCF_000004195.4 Xenopus tropicalis | reverse complement strand
AAAAAACTCTTGGACACCTCAAAAAAGTCGTGCACCAGGAGCTGCATTTTGCAAATTGGCCAAGGGAAACAGGACAGATTTGCTCATCGCTAGGTATGACCTGTGCCTAGATATGTCTGCTTCAGACATTTTTCTATAGCACTCATGTATTAATCCTTTAGGAGAGGGAACAATAATTCCATAACTGTCGTTCATGGCCTTTAGAAATAATTATGATTATTCACATCATCATTTTGCAGAACTGGGGGCATTATCCAAATTGCCTATTCTAAAGTTTGAATGATAGGGACTGATTACATTGCCCACTCAGAAAAGTTAGGCTAAAGTAACTCTAATTCACATTGGTTCATGAGTAAGTGTGACAATGCTATTGGTCATCTTTCTCACTGCAAATTATGGGGGACATCTGCAAACAGGGGAATGTGTCCTCTGTTTATTATTAGGTTTTAATAGGGCTTGTGCAGTTACTGAAATTAAATTAAAAGAAAATTTTCTGTGCACTTGAGTTTAGTATTTGGTGCACCAGGAAATTCCCACTGTTCCAAGACCAATTATAAATGGTACACGGTTCTGGACAACATGACACAAAGTTCAAAATAAACCATAGTATAAAAACTGTTGTATTAAGGATGCATCTCAAGGGCACACTGAAGCAGGTAAAACATCAGCAGTTGACAGGTCTTTTGCCTCATTTAGCACTTTGTCAGAGCTTGATGAAGTGCCAGATTAAGCATGAAACCCATGCTTAGCAGTTGATGCTTTATCTACCCCATGTGTTCTTCTCATGTTAATTTGTTAATAAATAGTGTTTATTGTTATTTAGCTAGTTCCTTTTGCCAGCCCTAATAATTATTTTACATTAAGTATATCTAATGACTGGGTAGGATTTCTTGTAGTCTAGATCAAATTGTAACTGATTCTATAACCAAAGCCATAGAACATGGCATATTGAAGGAACTTCCTTCACATCCTGTTGATAAGGACATACAGTTCAGTTGCTTGTACTGATGGACAATAACTTAAGGGAAGGCTATGATTTCACAACTTCAAAAACATCAATTTATTTTCAATCCAAGGAAATGATCAAACAAACTTTTCAGTGAATTTGGCCTTTTATCTATGTGAACATCACTACAGAGGCAAGACTAACAGACCCCATAAGGTTCAGATCACGGAACACACAAATGTCATTTTCAGAGCACATAAATTGCTGGCAAAAAAATATTTTCTTAAATGCAAAATATGCCCTCTATTAAAGATGACAAACTGTTTAAAAAACTTCTGAGATTAGAAAATCTCTTTATCATTATATTTGTATGAACTATTTTATTTGCCTAACTGCATGTACTTAGATGTACAAATATATCTCATCTGTAGATTCCAAGGGGAAAAACCCTCCATGCAGCCAACTTGTGAGAATGAAATGGTTTGGTTTATCAAGAAATAACAAAGCTTCTGATGTGACATTTACCACTGACAAGTGGCATTCTGCCATTCAGCAAAAATAGTCATACAATATGTGCTGTTTCCAGACTCAAAGCTTATAATAAAGGCACTTTAAATTAAGCAGACATGCTATTTTATGAGCTTAAGGGAAATTTAATTTAGATTGGTAGATTGGTTATAACAATTAACTGTGTATTCTTAAAGAGATGTGTCATACTTAGAATCATGCACCCAGGGTGTAGTTTATGTTAAATTAATCTATTTCTAAATTCTTTGGTGCATTAGTGTACCCCTTGAAGAAAAAATATATCCCCAGAATGAATACATAACCAATAGATAGTTTATATCATATTAAGTGGCCTATTAAAGATTCTTACCAAACGGGAATATATAAATCAGTAAATATTGCTTTTTTACCTTGAGCCACCATTTTGTGATGGTCTGTGTTTTTCTTTAGAGATCACCTGACAGGAAATAATGCAGCTCTAACTGTAATAGGAAGAAGTGTGGGGGTAAAAGACAGAACTTTGTGTGTTAATTGGCTGATGGGGCTTAATATGGGCATTTTCTATTTAGCATTACCCAGTGCTACATACTACTAAAAAGCATATTTTTATGAAAATGGTTAATTTAGATAAAGCTGCTCGGATGAGTAGTGAAACGTCTTCAATGATTACCAAACAAGTCCAGTTGCTTTAAATTTATTTATACTAGATATACCATGACCTGGATGAATGAAAATCTTCATAGACATTTAGATAAAGCAGGGTTTTACATGTGAGCTTTCTGCAATATATTTTAATAGAGACCCACATTCTTTAGGGGTATAGTTTTCCTTTAACCAACACTTTTCTCAACTTTGCTCAACAAAAGATCTTTTAGGCCTTTTTCTGTAAATACAACATGTTGCACACACTGCTCCAGTTAACTAAGCATTAAACATTTATTGTATCCTACTGGTTAGTGAGAGTTAGTGAGAGTATGTGCTGCCGTCAAGATCGAGTGCCATTGTCTGCCACCTATGTGGCTGGGCAACAACCAACAGCAGGACTGACCCCTGTTGTGTCATATAGGGTCATCACATTTTCACTCATAGATATGAATCAAGTCTATTAGTCTATTTCCCCCTTTCTGTCTTCAAAAATACATTGTGCAATATACATTTTAGGTTGAGGAATACACCACTAAGACATTATGGGGTTAAGGTCTTACATTTGCTACTTGTCCAGTAACCAATAGCAACCAATTAGCAGCATTAATAGACAGCAGTTTGAAATCAAACTTCTGATTGGTTACTAAGGGTTATTAGATTTGCACAAACTTAAGACTTTTTATTTCATGACAAGGGGACTCCTCGATTGACCCTTCGCCTTGAGGCACCCCACTGAACCCCCTTCTTACATACCTTAATGAAACACCAGGAGACAGAGGTGGAGAAATTGGCCACAGCATTTATTCACATTTTATCAAATAAATAGGACTTTGCCAGCCTAACCCAAGGCAATATTGTAAAGCCATAATTCCATAAGAGGTTGCTAATATGCTCTGCCGTACCTCGCTGAAGACTTTAATGAGTATTAGACTGCCTCTACCTACAGAGAAGATGGCCCCAAATTCTGCTACCAGCAGGAGCTGCATCACCAACCATGAGAGAAGTTCAGCAGTCCTGCTGCCGGTCCTGGATCTGCAGTGTCTCAATGATAGGAAATCCAAGCAGGCTGTCACCTAGCACAAGCAGTAGTGGCGTCTATATCAATCAATCTACCATGCAGTCACAAGAGAGAACCTCCTTTTTCCCTCAGCTAAAATCACCTCTGCAGTACTCTGGCAAGGTCCTACTGCTGTTGTGACAAATAAAACTAAAAGGAACAGTAACACCAAAAAATGAAAGTGTATAAAAGTAACTAAAATATAATGTGCTGCTGCCCTGCTTTGGTAAAAGTTGTGTGTTTACTTCAGAAAGTCTACTATAATTTATATAAATAAGTTGCTGTGCAGCCATGGAGGCAGCCATTCAAAGGAGAAAAGGCACAGGCAAATAGCAGATAACAGATAAAACACTATTGTATTCTACAGAGCTTATCTGCTATCTGCTATGTAACCTGTGCCTTTTCTCCCTTTTTCCAGCTTGAATGGCTGCCCCCGTGGCTACACAGCAGCTTATTATATAAATTATAGTAGTGTTACTGTAGCAAACACCCCAGTTTTACCAGTGCAGGGCAACCGTGCATTATATTTTTATTAATTTAAAGCTCTTTCATTTTTTGGTGTTACTGTTCCTTTAAAATACATTATCATATACCCACTGTTTTGATCCAGAGGAAGGCAAAAACCCAACCTGAAGCCTGTGCCTCAAGAGGGGAAAAATTCCTTCCTGACCCCCATGGCGATCAGAAACATTCGGAAAGAAACAGAAAGCACAATATAACAATGCATTCAGGAAAACATCCACATTCAGTTGTAAATAGATAATATGAAAACAAAAAGAAGAGAAACTCCATTTTGCAAAAAATGCAAAAAATGCAAAAAGGGGGAGGGTGGGTGGGATGTTTCTACCAGCTCAGAAGATAAGGAAGTGAGTGCTTCTTTTTCTGACATCACATCCCTCTCTTTCTCTGCCCCCCAGGCCAGCTTTCTCCTGCCTTAACTCTTTTCTTCTTACCTAATCACAGTTGCACCTGGTTTTGCCAATATCTAAACATAAACCAGTGTAATCTGGCTGCTGATTATTCGGATCCCTTGTCATACAGCCCCTGCACTTACAGCTCCAGGGCTTTCCTTTACCCTGTAAATATCTCAAAAAGGTAGGGAAACATTATTGTGAAAAAGATTCATTACAGCTTGGTGGATATATTCATCATGCTGACATTTTCTATTTTAGTAATTTGAATAAAAGCAGAAAAATGATTTCCTAACTTCCTGTTTGGCATTATCCCTCAACCCTGAAGAAGGGCAATAATGCAGGAGTTATGCAGAATCAAGTTATGCATGGGATAAGTGTGCTTGCCTTTTCAGTCTGCACAATGAGTTCTCCCCCTTTTTGTTTTGCCTGTGGCACTGGAAACTTGCATGACATATTTATAGATATTACTTAATGAAAATTAATGCCATAACAAGAAATGCAAAACAGACACAAGAGGGGTGTTTGATCCCTGCCCATGAAAGGTTACGCTCTGTAGCGGAATACTTAAAACATGAGTTAAAATATAATGGCCCAACAGCACAGTTAATTCTAATTAGAGGAGTATTTTTAGAGCAGTTGCAAATTAGCTACTGATAGAAGCAGTGTAAACACGTATTTTGCTTGTTAACTTAACTTATTATGGAAAATAGAAGCTGTGGTTTGAAATAGGTGCATTTTTATTTTCCCCAATGGAGCACGGCAAAAAGTTGTTTGAAGATTGAAATCCTATCAATGATGATATAATATAAACAAAATTATCTGGATAACTCCGGAAATTACAGAAATTCTGAAATTTGGCTAAAGATCACCTGTCTTTCAAACTCCCATATAGAAGAACTGCCTGTTACTTTAGGTGCCTATTTATTCTAGTTTTGGCTATGTATTTGCCCTCTGTTATATTTTTTATTACTACCCTGTTAGTGATTGAAATTGTCCTCCCACTGAAAAAAAACACCCAATCACTTTCCAGAAACATCCAGTCCAAGTCAACGCTGATTTTCTGAGAGACCCCCCTTAGGCAAATTGGGTCTAGTGAATAAAGTGGGAGGATTAAAAAAAAAAAGTTCCCAGAAAAGAAGTTATACCTAAATGCATTTTGTTGTTACCCAGAGGTCAAGGCTCATTGTGAGCAATGGAATTGAATCAATGCAGTATTGTATGTTCCAGCTCCCCAAGAGTTTATCAGTGAACACCCTTGATATGTAAAAACATGGATGTGTCATTTGTTAGGGTGCCTCATGTCATTAGTTAGTTACTAGTTTTGACAGTCCAGTTCAAAAGGACATTTAGGGGCCCATTTACTAAACAATTTTGAGATATATTCATATATATATATTTATTTATTTTTTAAATTATAGAACATTTTGGAATGTATGCGAAAATTTTGTTAAAATTCACGAGTTTTCATTGTTTTCTGTAAATTTCCATGAAAAAAGCGTATTTTGCGCAAAGAATACAAACATTTCGGAATTCGTTGACACTTTGGGGCTGATTTACTAACCCACGAATCCGACCCGAATTGGAAAAGTTCCGACTTGAAAACGAACATTTTGCGACTTTTTCGTATGTTTTGCGATTTTTTCGGATTCTTTACGAATTTTTCGTTACCAATACGATTTTTGCGTAAAAACGCGAGTTTTTCGTATCCATTACGAAAGTTGCGTAAAAAGTTGCGCATTTTTCGTAGCGTTAAAACTTACGCGAAAAGTTGCGCATTTTTCGTAGCGTTAAAACTTACGCGAAAAGTTGCGCATTTTTCGTAGCGTTAAAACTTACGCGAAAAGTTGCGCATTTTTCGTAGCGTTAAAACTTACGCGAAAAATGCGCAACTTTTCGTGTAAGTTTTAACGCTACGAAAAATGCGCAACTTTCGTAATGGATACGAAAAACTCGCGTTTTTACGCAAAAATCGTATTGGTAACGAAAAATTCGTAAAGAATCCGAAAAAATCGCAAAACATACGAAAAAATCGCAAAATACCGATCATTACGAAAAAAACGCAATCGGACTCATTTCGACCCGTTCGTGGGTAAGTAAATCAGCCCCTTTGGTTACACTTTCATTGGGACTATCTTTTCGCCAGGTTTGATCTGTCAAGTGGTGTTAACGAACCTTTCGGCACAAAAATGTTGTGACTTTCGGAACGCAATTGAGATATTTTCGTATGAATAATTAAATCATTGTTGAGACAATTGAGAGAAACTTGTCTTTGACCAGTTAGGAAGATATTCCTTTCAAGGTACAGAAATTATCGTGGTAACTTCAAAATATTGCCATATCACGTTTCAAGGCCATAAAAAAACACATTTTAGTAAATGTGCCCCTATATACATAAAAGAAAGAGTTTTCTCAGAATCATAGACAAACACCTGAAGGACAATTCTCAAAATGTAACTCTTGAATTTTCCACTATTTATGAAATATTCATGAAATACAAAAATTTGCAGCTGCTACTTGGCACTTAGTCCTGCAACGTCATCTGCTGTCAACTAATGTTCCTCTTTTACTCATGGAACATTCTGCTACATATGTATAACCTTTCACTTGCCTACAATGAGGTAGATTTACAATCATTAGTTTATTAAGAAAAATAATCCCCCAAACAATGTAGGTCTTTATAAAAAATATATTGCATAAACAAGCTCATATGTAAAACCCTTCATCTAAATAAATGATTTTCATAAAAATATACTTTTTTAGTAGTATGTGCTATTGGGTAATCCTAAATAGAAAATTGCCATTTAAAGAATTAAGGGCCGCCTCCTGGGATCATAGTATTCACAGTGCACACAAACAAGACAAGGCACACATACATGCTAGGCCCCATCAGCCAATTAATGGACAGAGTTCTGCCTTTTGCTCCCACACTACTTCCTGTTACAGTTAGAGCTGCATTATTTCTGGTCATGTGATCTCTGTGAGAGCACACAGCCCATCACTAAATGGTGGATCAAGGGCAATATTTACTGATATATTTATAAAAGTTTGGCGAGATTCCTTAATAGGTCACTAAACATAATATAAACTATCTGTTGGTTAAGTATTCATTCTGGGGTTATAGCTTTCCTTTAATAAAGTGATACTTTTAGATTTTCCAATATTTGTTTTGTTTTTTAATCATCCCAGCATGGAATAAAATCTTGCATCTTGGATTAACAATTTAAAGTGGTGTTAGTGCTCAGAACTCCTACTGAGTTTCAACACCCTATAGAACAAGATGGCATTTGACTGCCCAAAGAAATCAAACATATTCTGATAAATTGCTGTGCAAAAAAAGGTCAATTCACTAAACACTTGAAAATCTGAAAGTACAATGAAACCTCTGGGATTCCCCAGTTCAAATGTAAGTAAATCCCACCAGTTACTGCCAGTCCATTTTCCATCTCCCCAAACACTACACAGATTTTTTATTTTTTTTTGCTTTTATTACACTATATCATTTTGCTTCACTTGCTTACCAGAACAACTTTTAGATCATTATAATAATAATCCAAAAAAAAAAAAAAGACCCAGCTGTGAACCCTGCGGTACAACACCAAGTTTCCTTGGCCCACAGTGAAAAATATTCCATTTGCAACAACTATTTGCCCTTCAGCCAGTTTTCTTTCTATGTACAAATGTGATCCCCTAGGCCTTCATACTTAAGTGTATGCAGTAATCTTCTCTGGAGAACTATATCAAAAGCCTTACCAAAGTCTAAATATATCACACTAACTGCTTTTCCCTGGCCCAAATTCTTACTTCTTTATAGAAACTTTTTAGATTAGTTTGACATGACCTATTTTTCCTTAAAAAAACAAGCTGACTCTGAAATTACTTTAATATGATGATGAATTTATTATTTTCTTTCATTTGAGTTTTCTAAATATGTGTGCCAGATTTACACATACAAACATACATACCTCTGTCAGTCATTACCATTTATGGTTCCTTTATTTTGTATGGCATTGCAAATTCTAGGTGCATTTTTAATAAACAGCACTAGAAGCAAAATTCTCACTTAAATGCTGTGTTTCTACTTACATAACAGGGCTTATTTACTACCCACAGGGTAGTGTGTAAAGTGCCAAAACCTTAGTGCTCTAGCACTTGCATCTGGGTAACCTGTAAATTACAACCTGTAGTAATACATGGACATGTAATACAGTGGCCTTAGTCTCACTATATGAATAAATGGAAAACGTGTTTAACAGAAGCTTTGGGCCCTGTCCAGCACATCATCTGCATTCTGTGTGTATGTATATATATATATATATATATATATGTTACAAATACAGTGTATCAAATCTCATACTTGCATGGAGCAGCAGCAGGTTACCCCCTCCCCTCCACCACATCACCTGTGGGATTCTGCTATTCCTTTCCAGCCCCATGGTACTGAGTTGTAATAACATATTAGTTCATGGCTTATGGATGTTAAGAAGAGAAAATAAGACCACTGTTGGTAATTCACAGCATGCCTGACATCATGGGCAATTTGCTTGGAAAGATAAGAAATAAGGAATGTCTGTTTAATATGGGTCCTGTGCACCGATACCTTAGCTGAGCTATGACAGAGAGAAAATTGGATGGGCACCTGTAAGAGTATTCAGAAAGAAACCAGCATTAACAATTCCTACCAAACGTGGTTGAAATGTTAAGCCCATTGAATTAGCAGGGCGTTGATATTCTCTAAACATAAGTATGCTGCGCTTTTCTAATGTTGGCTCTTGGATCTATGAAAATTGTCTGCACTTGTCATTTTATAGCTGAATCAGATTGATCGTATTTCTGAAAATTACTATGTAAGACCAGTTATTTAAAACATTATAAATGTGCCATATTTTACATATTATGAAAAATTGCGTTAATTCCTGACTGAGGCATCTGGAGAACATTCTCTGTAAGCTGTTCAATCATTAGGCTGTCAAAATCTATTTTCCATTTTTTGCTGGCGCTGTATAAATGAATGTGCTATTGGCTCCTGGGATGAAGGTTAGTCATTCTATATCAACAGACCTTTGCAGCAATGTCAAAACACCAATGCAGTGGAAAAATATGAAAGTAAAGCATTGACTTTTTTTCTTTTTTAAAGGGAGTTTTCAAAGGCTTAATCTCTCATGTATTTCCCTTTTAACATATAGAGAAGTATCAGCATAGCTCATTGACAGCACAAGAAAGTCTTACACTATGGGGCTGATTTACTTACCCACGAACGGGTCGAAATGAGTCCGATTGCGTTTTTTTCGTAATGATCGGTATTTTGCGATTTTTTCGTATGTTTTGCGATTTTTTCGGATTCTTTACGAATTTTTCGTTACCAATACGATTTTTGCGTAAAAACGCGAGTTTTTCGTAGCCATTACGAAAGTTGCGTAAAATCTGGCGATTTTTCGTAGCGTTAAAACTTGCGCAAAAAGTTGCGCTTTTTTCGTAGTGTTAAAACTTACGCAAAACTTTGCACCTTTTAAGTTTTAACGCTACGAAAAATGCGCAACTTTTCGCGTAAGTTTTAACGCTACGAAAAAAGCGCAACTTTTTACGCAACTTTCGTAATGGATACGAAAAACTCGCGTTTTTACGCAAAAATCGTATTGGTAGCGAAAAATTCATAAAGAATCCGAAAAAATCGCAAAACATACGAAAAAGTCGCAAAATGTTCGTTTTCAAGTCGGAACTTTTCCAATTCGGGTCGGATTCGTGGGTTAGTAAATCAGCCCCTAAATATATTTCATTTATACATAAGAGTATAGGCTGCCATGTTGCTCTCTTTGGTTATGATAAACTAAGGGGCTGCTTTATTAATGTTTGCATTTAAATTTGAAATTTAACATTTTTTTTGCACTAAAATTCTCAAATTTGACTTATATTGAGCTTGCAAGTTCATGTAGAAGTTAATGGGAAGTAAAATTGTAATACTTTTTTCAGTTCAACATTTTCAAGTTTTTTTATTTTTTGGGAGTTTGTAGACCCTCTGAAAATGATGAGTAAACTATGAATTCAATACATTTGAGTTTGTTTTACGATTTTATTTGACCAAGTTTTTTATATTTGGATTTTTTAATAAATAAGCAAACATTCCAGTATTCTAACATTTCAAATTAGAAAAAAAATCAAAAATTTCTTAAATTCAAATTTTGATAAATATGCCTCTAAAATGTATCATCTAAAGGGCTGCTAATATAACACAAAGCAAAATATAAGTATACGTATTTATTCATAAGGAAAGTCATTTTGGCATTTTACTGCCAATAGATTAGCCACATTAGTGCCACCTAGAAGGCTATTGTAACAATACCTGGTGGTCTAGTGGGTGCAGGGAAACCCGCCATCTTCTTCTAGGCGTGCGCGCGCGCCTCGGTCCGCCTTTTATGCGCATGCGCGCTCTTGACGCGCTCGCATGCGCACTCACGTTTTGTCGATGGCGCGCTCATGATGTCATTTCGGCGCGAAATTCAAATATTTAAAGCGCTCACTGTCTTTCCTCTGGTGACTTCCTGGGTGTGATTTATCTGCTGTTATTTACCGTGTTTTTGACCTTAGCCTGTATCTGACCTCTCTTGCTTGCTGCCTGAACTGACCTTTGCCCGTTCCTGACCTTTCTTGTCTGCTGCCTGAACTGATGCCTGCCTGACTATTCTCTTGGATTCTGATTCTGTGCTGCGCTGCCTGACCGTTGCTGACTCCGGCCTGTCCTGACCACTCCGAAGTGTTCCCCATCTGCCTGCCACACGATTGGTTCCCTTGCTTGCTCAGAACTCTCTCCTTGGGTCTCTCACAATAAGTCCTGGCAGCATCCGAGTAGCGAAGGGCTCCTCCCAACGTGAAAGGCGGCTGTTATAGGCAGAAGCGTGAGCCGAGACCAGACCCTTGGAGCCTGTTCTGAGTTTTGGGATACCGATCATGACAGCTATATTTGTTCTGCAGAAAGCTTTAAAGCTCTGTTCGATCTGATTGCAGATGCCTTTTTAGCTTGGTCTTCATAGCTTCCTCCTTGCAGCTCTAGCCCTTATAGCATTCCTACGGGTGGGGGGAGGGAGCTTTATGAATTTTAATGGGGGGGAGCAGGAGAGGGGAGAGAGGAGAGAACTGTGCAGGATTTTTCCTGAGACAGGAAGTCAAATACCTTAAAGGAGAACGAAAGCTCAGCTAAAGACTAGGCTAGAAACGTTGTAAATTATGTTTTGTGCTTCTGTACCAGCCCAAGTCAACCACAGCCCTTTAGCAATGAAGATCTGTGCCTCCAAAGATGCCCAGTAGCTCCCCATCTTCTTTTCTGCTGATTCACTGCACATGCTCTGTGCTGCTGTCAGTTACTGAGGTTAGGGACCAACTCACAATATATTGCATACATAGGATATGTCACAATATAAGGCTGATTAATAATTAACACAGATAATTACTGCATGGCAGCTCAGAAACCAGTGCTATTAGCATCAGACTTAATTATCAGCCCATTAGGATCAGCTTATATGAAAGGCAAACATAATTTTCTTTGCTTGATAATTTCTGACAACCTCAGTTCATTATATAAAATATGGCATGTCTAGCCATAATTATTTTTAGAGTTTAGTTCTCCTTTAAGAACATGTTTACAAGAAAGGAGACAATAAATCCTGTGTTTCTTTTGATAGAGGACTCCTTTCTGTGAGTGCTTATGGCTGTATTTACATAGCTCTTTCTGATAAAGCTTACTTGGTTTTTACATTTCCTTCTCTTTTAAAGTCTATCTTGAATGGTACGTTGCCCTTTTTTTCCATTAAAAACTTTTAATACATTCCCCCTGTGAGCTTTAAATTTTAGAACATTGTATAAACACTTATGTTTAGCTGTACTGGTTGTGGAGGCAATGAATAGTGTTTGATGGTTTCTCACAAGGGAACACTTCAATCTGTTTAGCAGTTTGAATGAGGCAAAGCAATGTTTGCACCCTACGGTATGCCTGCTAGCATAAAATGAGTACTGTTTAGGGAACATTAATGTAACCATACAAAGTAACATTGGAGCAGATGATTTTGATGTTGCCCTGCAAGCCAGACAACGATCATACTGTATGCTGAGCAATGATGTGGTAATGGAATGGAATTTGTAATTAAAATTGCAAAAATTAATTTGCAATTTGCAGTTATTCTATTGAAAATATGAATCACCCTTTTCAAGAAAACACAAAGGTATTTTGCCCCAAATTAAAGACTTTGCCATTAAAAAGTTGTATTACATACACCTTGTAAATACCTCCTAATATGATCACCAATAAGAGGTAAGAGGGAATATAACTCAAGTCCTTAATATAAAAACTGTGCAGTGATGGAAACAATTTTTAAGCAGTATAAAAATGCAGTATGCATTGTTAAAATTTGCAGTGTAAGAACTGTCTAATATATATATATATATATATATATATATATATATATATATATATATATATATATATATATATATATAGTATACAGGGAGGAGCACACCCTATACAAGTCCAAATGCCCTTGGTGCAGGTCAAAAAACAAAAATATAGTAGAAAGAGTGCCGCACACACAGGGACTTGATACAAAAGAAAAAGTGGTTTTATTGAAAAAATTCCAACGTTTCGAGCAAACCAGGTGGTTTGTCCCTGAGGAAGAGCACAGATTGTGCTCGAAACGTTGGAATTTTTTCAATAAAACCACTTTTTCTTTTGTATCAAGTCCCTGTGTGTGCGGCACTCTTTCTACTATATATATATATATATATATATATATATATATATATATATATATATATAATATTACATTGTGAAATGCACATTTTGTTCTTTTTGTTTATGCTAGCTTTTTTATTTATTACATTTCCCCAAAAGTGGCCTACCAGCTGTCAAGATAGCAATAGGCCATCCCCACCCCCCAAGTGAGTTTTGCTTTTTAGATCTCCCCAGTCCAGATGAAGAACATGCTATAGAACAGCGCCGGATGCAGAAATATTTTGAAGCCCCCATCTGACAAGGAAGGTTATTTCTATTATTTGCCCATTAGCACACTCCCAGACACTATTTTTTATGCCTGAGAATACTCATACAACCAAATATTTACAGGGATGCTCTAAAGCAGGTATAGTTAATACAACTCTAAAACCTCTAGGCATGTGGCAATTGCTGTCTATAGCATAAGAAAAAATGCACTAGAGTGCTAGTTTATAAAGCCACATGCCATTATAGCACAAAAAATATTTATTTTTCAACTTTTGATAACCTGTTCTCTTCTTTTTTTTGTTCTATATGTCTTTTATAAATCAGTAATTAGAAAAGGAGAATGAAATAGTTCTAAAAAGAAGTGTAAAATTTAAAAATTTATGGCAGACAAAAAAATGGAGAAAAGGCAAACAAAACAGATACTAAGGGGCCCTTTATCAATGTACGATTGGGTAAGTTTTAGAACTGTGCATATTTTCTGTGTTTTTTTCTTTAATTTCCGCAACTTTTTTGTACTTTGCAACAATTTGTACAAATACGAAAGTTTCGGAATTCATTCAAGCTTCGGTATCGTGACATTCCTTGGGCCAGGTTGGAGATGCAAAGTGCCATTGAGTCCTATGGGAGGCTTCCCAAATCATGCACTGAAGGCTCAAAGTCAGAAAGGTTTTTTTATGATTGTTTGGATATGAAAATTTCTGAACTTTTGGATCGTACCGCAATATTTTTGTACAACCACGATGCGAAATTTCGGATTTAATCCAAATTTTATTCTATTGTACTTTTAAATGTCTGAAATTCGGACTTTGATAAAGTGGCCCCTTAACAATGAGAATAAGTCAATATACTGTAGCAGGAAGAAGAGAAAGACCAATATTTAGAGATAAGGACACAAATTATATAAATAAGAGACCTTCTGCTATCCATAGGATATGAGGAAGAAGGAGCAGTAGATAATTTGTTTGGAGGGTGCTAAACCTTGGAAATGTGCTGGTAGTGATGAAAATTCTAGCTATGCTGCAAAATTGGGCTGAGAATGTGTGGGGGGTGTTAATCAACATTTGGAAATAGTCATATTTAAGGCAAGGACACATTCTGTAGAGAGTGGGTCACAGAACCATTGGTTTTGTTTGGGTGTAATTTTTTTAGCTACAAAATTATGTTTTACTGAATATGATTTTCAGCGCTGTTCCTCCTGACATATGAAATAATATTGCCATTTTTGTGAGTAATGAACATGGAGTTCAGCAACAATTATTCAATCTCTCAAAATCTCTTAAATCTCTCATGTCACTTTAGATGTGACATAATAAAATGCTGATGCTAGGCATCCTAGCAGAAACATATTGATAGCACTAAGATGAATAGAAAAGGATAAAGAAACATTTTTGTAATTTACCTGAAAAGAAATTTTTTTTTTATGACAGCAAATAGCTTGTGACAGGTGAATGAAACTGTCCCTTTCCTATGGTACTGGAACCCATTGTACTGCACATTAGCCGCATAGGCTCTTACACAAAAGGCTTTATGGAAAACATTGGCCACTAGCCTGGGATTGGGCTGTCAGGCTTCAGTTTTCCTTTGCTTTGTGTGTGATACAAAGTTGTTGCATGTCAGTTGAGTAAGAAACGTTTAAAAGTGTCATTTTGAAAATATTTTTTTTTCTTTACTTTTTCTCATGTCTTCAAAGTAAAACAGATATAGGTGACAGAATTGATTACATATCTGCTTCAGCTCACTGCAGAGCACAGTTACAATTGTGCAACAGAAAGCCGAGCCACATACTGTGTATGATATTACCCTCACATCTCGTGTACAGCACAGCATGGCAAGCAGGCAAAATTAATAGGGGGAGATGGAGCTGGAGTTTATCTATGGTGTCTCTTAATAACAACATATATGAGCACATAAAGCTGAGGAGGACAAACCGCATGCTATTCAAATATATCAGGGTAACTTCAATATATTTTGTAAAATATGAAAATTTATTTAAATGAATATTACTGTTACATTTGGTAAGTATAAATTTCAATGAAAATCATCATCATTTATTTTATATAGCACTGGCTTCAAAGTACATTTGCAGCTTTGCAAAAAAAGTTTTTATTAATGGTTAAATATGAGCAATATTTTCTGCAAATGTATCAATCTTAAATTTGTAATAAAAAAAATTTTTAGTACATTTTCTCAGGGTGATATACAATATAGAAAATTATTTATTTTATATGCATTTCTCTGAGGAGTAGAAATCCGTATGACTTTTTTTTTACTCACATTAGTACCTGTATACTTGTATACTGTATACTGCTTCTGTTGTTTGTAAACTTAGCTTAGGAAAGTTTTATGGAAAACAGACATAGGCTGGTATTGCTCTGTAAGTCTATACTTTAGCTTTCTGGGGCTGTGAAGAATCCTGATTTTTAAGCTATAACAAGTTACCAGAAATAATTTAAGGACCATCATGTGACCCAGTTTGCATCACATAATAATGTATATTTTCACACCAGAGAATCAGTTCCCTCCTTCAGGTATAGGATCTATTATCTGGAATTCTTACATGCAGGGTTTCCAGAAAAAAAGATGTTTCCGTAATTTGTATAAACATATCTTCTGTTTACAAAATATTATTTCAACAATAAATAAACCCAATAGGGTTGCAAACACCTACTGCCCAGCAGTCTGCCTAAATTCCACAGCATGCTGGAAAAAGTGGTATTTCCTTTAAAATACAAAATGATAGGGATGTGTATACCAGTCCAAGAATGATGACATTTTCATACTGAGACATGTATGATGTGCGGGAAGCTATTTCACAGTCAGTCATGCTTTATTGGCCTTATAATATGATGGCTACTTGGAATTACAGGTCACATGGGGCCTCATACTACTCTTATCAGGGTCCTCCGCCCAGAGGAACAAAATTATTAGCCTGCAGTCACTTTGGCCGCATGAGTGATGGGCAACCAAACCTATCATCATCGTGGGCAAAGAGAGGACCAACTTCATAATAATACCCTTGGTTTTAGAATAATATGTTGGATAAGCAAGTGTGTGGATACTTTTAGCTATTAGTGCAATATTTTAGAGTTATGCATTTAAACTTCAAATATTATTGCTGCAAATAAATGTTCTTTCTAGATTGTAACCCTTTTCTGGTAGATGGTTTTGATTCTGTTGCTTACCTGTGTGCAGTCAAGCGAAACTATTGTGCCACCCCCTAATGTGTCAAAGGGTATGCCTCAACAAGTCCCACTAGGATAGAAAATATTATAATAGCATTACTGTTAACTTGATCTATCTAGCTAACTAGGCTAGAAGGGGCTAAGAAAACTAGCTCAGTCCAAAACAGTCCATTTAAAGTAACAGTGCCCTTAGAAACTCTCAATAACAGACAGATTAAGGCAAAGTTAAGTTCCTTACAAAGAGCTCCTTACAAAGAAGTCACCCACAGGGAGCAAAGACTGCTGGTGTCTTCCTCTAAATAATGAAGCAGCTGAATGTGCTGTTTTTCCCTACTGTGCAGTGTAGTTGTTGTCTGGTCTATTTAAGACCAAGGCAGTCACAGATTTATCCCTCTAGAACTTAGGCACCTATTAAATACATTTGTTGTATGCTTGATTTATTATGAGAACAGATTTTGCTGACTGGACTAGTTTTTTTCAGCAATTCTACAGCATGCATCTAAACTAACAGTGGATTTCATCTGTCTTTTTTAATTGAGAAACACAAGCAATACCTGTACATACTGGACATTTGACAGAGATAGATTAACAACATTAAAATGAAAGTGAGGAAACATTGTTGAACTAAAGTGAAGAAAAAAAATGTCAGCTTGCATGCAAAAATGAATTTCTGACTCAAGTGGTCAGATTTATAATAGTGAGAAGTCCAAGAAAAGTCTTCCCCGACAGGGCCCTTCCCTGCCAGTTTAATAAACTTCCAGACATTTCATGGCAAGTACTAAACTATGCTGAGAAAAAAACAAAAAAAAGGGTCACTTACAATAGATTGTCGATAAACATTTAGGGCTACATTCATGAAATCACGAGTTCGAATCCCGAATGAGAAAAATTCGGATTGGATACGATAATTTCTGAAGATCGCAAATATCGTATTAACGATCCGCAATTTTCGTACGGAACGATTGTAAACAGCGGGAAAACCTTTCTGACTTTGATCCTTCTGTGCACGATTTGGAAACCTCCCATAGGAATCAATGGCACTCTGCAGCTCCAACCTGGCCCAAGGAAAGTCACGATAATGAAGCTTGAATGAATTTGAAACTTTCGTACTCGGCGCAACAATACGATTTTTTCGCACAAATTTTGTCGCAAGGTACAAAATTTTCCCGCAAGCTACAAAATTGTTGTGTTCAAACGAACGCTCGGGGCATTTGTGGATTAATAAATGCGCCCCATAGAATGTATTTTGGAAATAAAACTTTTTTTCCATTAATTAGTGATCATTCTGCCCTCTGTTTACCCAACCCTTAATTTGCAGTTAGCAGTTTGCAGGAAACCGCAATAGACTAACTGATCCAAAATGCCTTTCCACCAGCAGCAGTGGAGTCACTGGTGGAAAGGCCTAAACATTGCTTCAGCTTTCTGAACTCACACAAAGTTTCCTTCTGCAGCCAACTTCATGCAACTTAGGAAAGCCAAAGTAATGCATAGGCCTTTCCATCAGCCTATTGTTGCTAGAGGAAAGGCATTCTGGAGTGGTTAATCACCCGTGGTAGCAGAAAACGCTGGTGACTAACTCTCTCCGTGGGGCATTAGCCTTACTGCTGAGGCTAAACCTTTCATGTTTTCTATGCTATTTACAGTATATCATATACAACAAATTTACAGTTTCAGAGAGTCCCATCTGCTAGTTCTGCTAAAGAAATGGTTTCACCATCACTGGAATTATAAGTATCCTCTGACTGAAACCAAACTAGGAATGGTTTAATAAATAAATGAGCAATGGATGGCAATGGAGCTATCTGCTAATAGTGTTTATGGTTTGGCTAATCTAATCACTCTAGAATTACACAGAGCCACTTTAGAGATTCAACAATTCTGGGTTCTAGGATACCTACCATGTCAGCAATGGGAAGGAAAAGGGTTCAGAAAAGATGTATTATCTTTAGTAAAAATGCAAAAATACTAACATTAACTCCCATCAAGGCATTATTAATAGTGCCCTAACAATATTGCTAAACAAGATCAGAAGGGAGCTGGAATTGGACAATTGGAATGCATTGATCATTGCTCTTACAGGGCCAACTGATTCAGATTAGGGGAGACAAATGGGCCCCAAGATGTGCATTGGGAAAAGAGTAAAGAGATTATACATCACAATTAAGTGCTATATTTTAATAGCAATGCTTATTGGTCAAGGCTAAGGAGAATTCATGGAGCCACAGTTGCGTATATGGTTGAGATTGGATTCCTAGCAGCAAAAACAAATGCCCTACTATTTCTTTCCATTGACTATAAATTACTAATAGGCCCTGCAACATGTAGTTGTTGATGTGTTTCTCTGTGTACTTGTAATACATTGTATTTGGAGTAAAGGAGCATGCAAACATTTCCTTGTTTAAGGTGGCCCTACACGCACTGATAATATCGTACGAAACCTCATTTCGTACGATATTCGGTGTGTGTATGGTATGTCGGCGAGTCGACCGATATTGCAGGAAGCTGCTGATATCGGCCGACTCGCCGATCGGACCAGTTTGAAAATAGAAGGCGCCTGACCAAAATCTCCCTTCAGCGCTGAATCGGCAGAAGGAGGTAGAAATCCTATTGTTTCTACCTCCTTACCTGCCGATTCAGCCCTGAATGGTGTGTGGCGAATCCGACGTTTCGTGCGACCGATGGTCGCACGAAACATCATCAGATCGCCACGTGTATGGCCAGCTTTAGTATATCCACCCCTAGCAACTGATCAGCAGAACAATGGGCAGGTATAAAGATGCATGGGCTAATAGCACACTGGTACGGTCCTGAATTTTAGCAAGTGGGTAAACAGGCAAAATTACTTATACTACTTTACAATAATTTAAAGTGTCTTCACCCATTTCTCTGCCAGCTAAATACACAGTGGAAAACTGCCCCATGTGCCGTTAGCCTTTATTAGCTTGTAAAGTACATATACACACAGTATGCACTTGTAAAGAATGGTACATTGGCCTCTGTAAACAATAACTCCAAATGTTAAATACATTATATGGCTGCCTACACACCAATATTACAACAAAAAAAAAACATACATTTGTTGGTTCAAGAATACAATTTTTAATGGTAGAGTGAATTATTCGCTATGTAAACAATGTAAATACATTAGAAATAATTTATATTACACTCAACTTGTAGAATGATGGTGGTCGGATTTGCTAGATAGCATACTCACTGTTTGATAAGCAGTAGTTGGAATGCCCCGGCTGGTCCAATAAATTCTTTAGCGACTCAAATTGTTATATGTTAGCTATTATATGCAATTAAATCTACAGCCAACTGAACATGTAAAAGATCCCTCTCTGCGGCTAGCTAAACTGCAAATCAACCGTGCCCTGAAAAGTTAGTAGTCTGGGATTTCAACCATACCATATGGTCTGTATAATATGCACTGAAAAAATATAGACCAATAAAATTAAGGTATCACTCTTTCTATTCATAAACTTTAAACCATAAAGGTTAAATATTTAATGGGGTTTCTCTAACAGTACTAAAACATTTTGTATAATGCAAATATATTTTTTAGTTTCTCATAGTCATGATTTTTTTAAAATCTTAAGTGCCCTTATAGCCATATCACTTTTAACAATATTTAATTCTGTGATTTGGCATCACAATGTACATCACAATGTGCACTGTTCTTTCAAAAAGCAGTACTTTTGATCCTACTGATTATTTAGATTTTGGCTACCTTTATAACAAAGTAATTTGTCACAGTGGACACAGTTCCTAGTTGTAATCAGTTATTAAGAGCTCCGAAATACTTAGCTCTTAAGAAAGCAAGGAAACAAAAAGCAGTATATTAATTTGTAGATTAAAGCATCCATTCTAATTTAAAATGTATTATATTGATAGAAACTTTCATACAAATAAAATATGACATTAGTGCTTGAAACCCCAATACAAGACTGAAAGTAAAGCAGAGTAATCTGTTTGTAATTAGGAAAAGTAATAGTAATTGTCCTCCCTTCCACAACAAATCCATTTGTTTCTAGTTCCTTCCTGAGAAAGAAGGAGAAGCAGAATAAAAAAGATAAGAATGTTAATCACCTGCCAAGGAGACAAAATATCCACTGTACAAATATTACTACTAAACAAAAACTATTGCAATAGCACTTCTTTAATTTGACTTTTTTTTGGCCTCTGTGTCAGAATCTGAAAAAGCAAAGTTGAACATTAACAATGCACAATGGACCAGCCAGTTACTCAAGGTCAGTGGAGCTCATCTTTATCACTTTAAAACATTCTTTTTCCAAGATGCATTGACAGTTTTACTAATCTACTTGATGAATTGGGTCCCTCAAGCTTATCTGTATCTGTGTATAGACTGACTTGCTGATAAGACTTTTTGAAGTCTATTATCTAAATATATGAAGTGTAAATATAAGCATAGTCAGAATTTTCTGCTGGCTTTGTACAAAACCAAAAACAACAGGGCTCATTTGCCAGGTGCACTCATGTAAACAGACAAAGTTGTTGCAAACATTGACAATATTCATTAATACTACTTACATGAAAACATACTACTTCCACTTTCCTACTGTTGTGCCTGGCAGAGGCATAACTAGAGTTTGTGGGCCCCCCCTGCAGAGGAACTTTCAGGGGTCCCCCCATGAGGAACTTTCGATTCCCCATGTTAACACTTCCCTTCCCCATTCCTTCCCTTCCAATCCCATTTGTGGGCTCTGCCTCTGCCTCCACTCTGTGTGCATCTGCGTTCCTATTCCCATTTGTCCTCCCTCCCTCCACCTCCACCCTGTGTGCGTCACGGTTCTCTTTGTTCTCCATCCCTCCTCCCTTGGCATTGGTCGGTACCAGTGCATCCATCCTGTCTCCTGTTCCAGATCACAAGCAGGTAAAGCTATTGATGCAGGAGAACCCTGGAGCTGTCAGTAATTTCAGGGCTCCCTCTGTTTCAATTCACCTAAAGAATCACACACAAACATCATTTTGACATTGTGCATCCCAACTTAGACAAGTATCAGTGTCCAGTTTCTGTGGCAGTTGCGCCCATCGGCGCATGAACTGCATCGCAGCCTCAATTATGGACACATAACATGGTGAATTGCTGGAAAAATGGATAAATTACCCATATTATCTTTAAAAATAATAGGTAAGCCACATTTCTAGATCAATTAAAATTAGTGTAATAAATCCATTTGCAGTCATTTTATAAAATATAGAGCTTGATATGGAAATTAAATACATGTTAATATTTTTCAAGCATGTTGATATTATTGTTGAATGTTTGTCCCATCCCCTCTGCTATTCATTTGCAAACTTTGCCCAAAATTCTCAGCCCAGCCAATGCCTTACCAATGACATAGGTGTAGGGACCCATAGGGTTAAGCTCCCTATGGTGTTATCCACATTCCTTATCTTATCTGTATTGTTATAGGGCAGAGCCCTCTGATCTCAGGTTACTGTTATTAGGCTGCCCTCTATAGGTTTAGCCCAGGTTGACCACTCCCCTTGGCAGACTATATAGTGTCTTGCACAAGGAAGTGGCTTCCTCTTTTGGCTGCATGCTGTGTTCTGGACAGATCCCAACTGAGCCTGGACCAGAACATAGGCCCAGAAGCCATTTGTACCCTAGGGGACCACCTACCCTAGTGCTAAGTCGGGGACAGGGCCCCGTGAACGAGGTAAAGCCAGCACAGTCAGTTTTGTTAATAGCACCCTCTAGGAGTGGTGATCGTAGTCAGTCTATTTAGTAAGGGCAGTCTAAAGGGTTTAGTCTACCCAGGCTTTGTGTGCCATTTCTGCAGGACCGCGGTTAAGACGTAGGATTCAGGCAGTTTCTCACCCTGATCAATAGTCGGCCGGAGGGATCCATTCCAGATAAAGGGCATCCATTCCTGAATTCAGCTAATCCTCTGTGCATTCTCCAAAGGGGTTATCCTGTGCCTAAAGTGTCACATCTGCTGTATTATCTGTGACATCATACACTGCTGTGTCTGTGAGTATAACCCTGCTGCACTATTTGGTTGTGCCTTGAATAAACTTGTACTATAGTTGATCAGCAAGAATCCTCTGGCGTCCATCTTTTACCACCTGCACACCACACCTCAGCTAGTTGTAGTTCCACTACACCCTCGCTCCATTCTGATTCTCCCATATAGCGGAGGCTCACCCCTTTGTATTAAGTGTCGCAAATGTAACCCATGCTCTCTATTTACTACTAGCCTGGGTTTATTCCACATTGGGTCAGAAAAGCGTTACATAGGTATATCATGTAAGCCACTGACTGAGTGGAGTACAACTATGTAGCAGCCCTCTGTATCTCCCTGCATTAAAATTCCAAGCCCTACATAAAAGCAACTCCTCTGTGATGTTCATATTTTAACTGATGATTAAGGTATATTATGCCTTATATATTTTTTTTTTTACCTACAAGGATATTTCCTCCAAAAAGTTAGGATTGATCATTCCCTGTCCCATGCTTATTGCATGAGCACTAAGAGATGCAGTTTTTCTCTCGTTAGTGCTTGAGCACTTTTGCAAAGGTCTTTGTAAAGGACCCCTTTCTTCTTCCTATACCTTTACATAAGCACTTTTTTTCTTGTTTGTGTGTTTCCATGCTAGACCCATTCGGAAATCAGAATTTGGGATTCATATCAGGTCTCCCAAGTTAAGGGTTAACATGTTTGCCCTGTAAAAGTAGCTGGGCAGCATCATGCCATGCAAGAAAGGCTAGTGAATAACATCTCTCTAGAGGGGAAGCTAAGTCTGCAGTGGCCAGTGCCCTTCACTGAAAAAAATTGAATGTTAAAGACCAAATATTCCATTTGTGGACAATGATGGTTTCTGTACTAAGCAGTGGATTATATCCTCTACAGCAAAGAAACATCAGAATTAATGTTGTCCCAAAGGAATAATGTATTCATTTGGATTCCTACAAGGTTATAGGTCTTCAAAAATATATTGGCTACTTCATATTAGATCCAAAATATTATATATATATATATTTATTTTTATTTTTTTTTCAGGAATGGTGCACTCAAAAAACTCCAGGTACTGCCTGTGTGCATGGTTAACATAACATAATTAGTAAGCCCAAACAAACCACACTCACAGGACTTGTATGAAGCAAAAAAATGGTGTTTAATTAATTGTTTCTCCTTAGACTCAAGCCGTCTTCAGGACACACAATGCCGAAACGTTGAATTAAACAACATTTTTTTGCTTCATACAAGTCCTGTGGGTGCGGTTTGTTTGGGCTTACTATATATATATATACAGGTATATAGATATACAGTATATAGATATATTTTATTTATTTTTTTACTTTCTATTGGAGCTGTTAGAAAATAAACTAATATTTACAATGTTAGAAGTAGGTTTTGTTTTAGTAGAAATGATTATTATCTTTATGTGCAGGTCACTCATTGGGTTTGTTATATATCTTTGTAATCATTTTGCCAATCCAATGAACTAATCTTTCCTCCTGGGCAAAAATCTTTGTCATAATCCTCAGATTTATCATGCATTCCTAAGCCAGATAAAATGGCCCATAAGATGCTTCATACAGTAAGACTCATACCTCAGTAAAACTCTTACAGACAATCAGGCTCAGATAAACTATAGTGCACACAATGTCATCTTGTATTCCGGAATACAGAATATTAGCCAATATGATGTGGAGAAATGATATAGATGTTTTCCTAAACCTCACATTCTTTTGGTATACTATATTAGAAAAATGTTAAACCATCACAATTTGTGATGAACTGCATAGTATACACTGGAGGCTGATCTTATAACATGATTGATCTGGTGGTCTGATCATCATCAGCACACTATGAGATTTGCATGTAACTCCCTTAGCTTGCCTGTTATTGAGAAAACACAATCTACAGTAGGTATTACAAAGGGATGCAAGGCTCTAGTGATCTGTTTATTGACTGCTCATGGAAAGTTTGGACTTTCTTTGCACCTGATGTTTAGTGCAGTGCAAGTTGCACTGAAGCGGTCCTCACCCCCACGGCCTGTATCGTTATGATCTGATATTGCCCACCTTGCCAAACAAAAATGATCTTTCAATGAATGTCCAGCTTTAAATCTCAACCACTGATAAATTACCCCAAGAGTGTGGCACACTTTTTTAATTTTTAAAGGCACATAGTCTGACAATGCTCAGGTTTTAACTACAGCCTGAGAACCCAAAGTACATCTTGGCCACTACTTCTATTGTGGCATCCTACCACAGGTCTAAATTGGGTGTTACATTTTGATGAACTATTCCAAAGTGTTGGTGCCATTTATTAGGATCCCCCTAGCATTAAATTACTGCACAGGGGAGTACCAAATCATATTTGTATCCCCAATTATTTCTTATTTGGGGAGAGGGAGAAAAACATGGTTATAAGTGACCTTATGGTATTTAAACAGTGCCCTCTATCATTCTATTTAAGTTTATTTTGCCAAATATAATTTACAGCTAATATATTTTGGTTCAAGAATGTTATAGTAATGTTAACATATTCTGTTAGACCATGTTCTAGCAACACTTGTATCAAAGTACTGAAAAAGTGAAGCAAGTCTACAAAAGTAAAATCAAACTAAAACTGAAACATATAATGGTTCACTTACAACAGTGTGCAAGGTGCACAGGGCAAATACAAGTTAATTGTGCAATGTTTTTTTACAACGCACTTACTCTTCCATGAGTTGAGCTTATGGTAATAATTTTTATGATGTTGCTACGTGTGGAAAATGAAGTAAAACTGGTTTAAACTTTAGCATTAACTTGATAACAAATCACTATAACATGGAAAATAAATTAGTGTGAAACAAAAAACAAAAGGGGCAAATAGAAATAAGGTAGAAAAAAATAAGGGAGAGAAGATGAGTGGAGAGAAGAAAATATGTTTGCATCAGGCCTCCTGCTGAAACTCTAGCAAAGTTCAGAGTAAATATTTTGATTGCATTATGTAGTTGAAAAAGATTACAGTGAACTAAAGCTCAAAGTAAATTGTTGGAAGCATTTTATGGTATAACAAGACCTGAAAGACAACAAACTAAATCTAGCCCTAAATATACAGAAAGAGGAATGTTCCATGTATAGACTGTGGAGACTTATTCCCTCCCTACCAAACTTGTCCCCTTAAAGTAATGTTTGAACAATAAAAACACAATGACACCGTAATCTCTTTTGGTGGGTGGAGTTTGGCCACAGCTTTATTAAAGAAATCCCAACATCAGAAAAAATAGTCCTTGCCATGTATTTAAAACTTTACCAAACATCGCAACAACATTTTTTTTATAACTGTTATATATAACGAATGCCGGCCACTGCAAACGCAGTGGGCATGTAAAAACCATCAAACACCACCAGAGATTAAATGGCCAAGCCATTCGCTGTGACGAACCAAGTCTGTAAAGTATATATGTCTTTTGGAATTTTTTTTTTTTTTTTTTTAAGGAGAACCTGCAAAGGAAAAAAAAAAAATATGCAAATTAAGCGAACTTGCTGTCTATGGTAAATATCTAATTGCACTTAAACAGGGAGGGGTGGGAGGGAGATGCTGCTACCGTGCCTGCTGGGACGCTGCTGAGAGAGCTGACAGGCGAGGGGAGGGGGTGAGTGCAATTACTTTTTTTCCCGCCCAGAGGCTAAGATAGCTTAACTCTTTGTGTGCCGGAGGGAATTGGGCACCGATTGGCTCCCCAGTCCCTCGGCGCTTTCTTTAGGTATTTCAGCGCCCTTTAGATTTTAAATCATGAATCTCCTGATGGCAAATAAATCTATATTTTAATCTATATTTTTAATGGTCTGAAGGCATATTTATCAAATAGTGAAAACAGAATTCACCTTGGTTCACCAAAGATCAATTTCCAAGTTTCCTATTTATTTTTTTTTGGGATTTTCAGTGGTATATATACAGGTATGGGATCCCTTATCCGGAAATCCAGAAAGCTTAGATTTACAGGAAGGTAATTTTCCATAGAGTCCATTTTAATAAAATAATTCTAATATGGGTAATCTAACTTATGCAAATATAATTCATCTGTAAAGCCTCAAGTCCCAAGCATTTTGAATAACAGATCCTATACCTTCATATCTAAGGGTGAAGTGTGAATTTGCTTTATAGCTACCCATTAATAAATATGCCCCTAAAATTGTATACAGTTGAATAAAAAGCTGGCAAACTGCGGCAAGCTCTTCACTCATTGACAAATATGTCCCATGCAATGACATAGGAAAAGATATTCAGACCAAAGTGGTCATGGGTGTATTTTTACAAACTCATAAACCACTTCTCATTTCAAAATCCTGCTTGTTCTAAAAAATAATCCCATCCAGTCTAACATATTTTTTTTCTGTACATTGGATAACGGGAATAGTGAATGCAAAGCCCTCATTGGCAAGAAGGATGCTTTCTATAAACCGCTCCTTTTGTTTTTGGGGGAATATAATTCACATTGTTTACTGGTATTTATATACTTATATACAGTATTTAACTTCCTCAGTGGGACATGTCCAGAGTAAGGACAGATTCCTGCCAACAGTATTTTACATATCAGCATTTAATCACTGTCAAGACAAGTAGTTACTTCTTTCCTATTTTCATTGTGATTCATGGCTTCTTCATGTTCAAGCTGAAAGCAATGTCTTTTTCCCCACAATCAGACTCAATCTGCACTCATTCAATTTCCATGGTTCTTTTTCGGCATTCTGGTTTGCATCCTGCACCATAAATCACTATGATCAGAGTCAATATGGGTGATAACCTGGCACTCTGCGCAATGCAGACATCATTCAGTCTTGTCCTAGTATTACACCAAAGCACAGTTTAATGGGCACAGTATTTGGAATTGAAGTTCAGGGACAGAGACCAACATGTTGAAGATCCTGATCCTGCAACGGTAATGACACACATGGGTTATTTTGTTGCTGCAGTTTCGAAAAATGAATCACCTTGACAGCTCTCTAGGAAAGTGTGTTAGCAGAGATTAATAGCAGTAATTTTACCATGACTCATTCATTACAGATATAAAAATCACTGTGATAAAATATCTCTGGGTGACTTTATAAGAATATGACGTAGTAGCATCCATTTATCAAGTAGTTGCCAAGCTAATAGTCACACCAAATGTTGCTTCAGCATTACTGACATGTTTTCTCCTAGTTCAGCATTTTTTCCCAATAATTCTGCAATTTTTTAACCACTGCCAAGCCCATGTGATCACTTTGATATAGATTTTTTTGAATAAAAGACAAGTAAGTGCATATTTATGAAAGATTGGTTGAAAATTCTCCACTTAGCTCTCCAAGAACAAGAACTTTTTGGATAATCTGTTTTGACATTAGTATTTAAATTAATACAATAAAATGATCCTATATCACCTTGCCAATAACACCTACAGCTCTCACACTGTCTACAATTACCACTAAAAAATCTATTATAAGTGGCATAGTTAATTACTGGTACTTCAGGACAAAATCTTGGGAAAGATGATATGTTTGACATCCAGGCCTAAATTCAAACTACACAAGAGGCGGGCCCCAAATGCCACCGCTATACTGCTGTACCCCTCAGCAGCCTCTGGGTCTGCTGTCTCACACCCCTGTGTACAGGTATTACAACTGTATTTTCCTAATTCGGCATCAAATGCTCGGCCAAAATTATACAGCATGTGTTAAAGTGTTTACTCAGAATACATATGGAATTAGTACAAACTCAAGTATCTGATCCTGGTTACCTTTTATATATAAACTAAACAATGAAACTTCTAATTAGGCTGTCTTGTTGGTCACCATTTCTCCACCTCACTATGAGCCAAGCTACAATCTGCAATTTTACTGATTCTTTTTTTAATATCACCACAATAGAATAGATGTTTAGATCTTATTTATCATGGAATGTGGGAAGCTGTAAAGAGAAAAAACATGCCAAGCCTATTGGCAGCCCGTGGAACCAGGGGAGGCATAAAATTTAGCAATCCTGTTCTTAAGGATTGCCTAGGGAAGGTGTTAACTCAGGACTCCCCCTTGTGTTCTGCAATTTACCCCTCATGTGCCATTAAAGGTGAAATTGGCATGAAGCCACACACCACAGCTGTTTTCCATCAGGGCAGCTCAAGTATAAGGTGTGTTGTGCATTTATGGCTGAACTGTTGTAACCATTAACATGCTTATTTGCATGGGTTACATAAACCCTGCTTACTTATTCTCATAAGAAACTTGCTGGTACAGGTATGGAATCCTTTATCCGCAAAACCATTTCCAGAAAGGTCCTAATTACAGGTAGGCCATGTTTCATTAAATAGTTTAGATTTTTAAAAATGATTTCCTTTTTCTCTGTTATAATAAAGGACCTTGTTCTTGATGGTAACTATAAACCAAAATACATCCAAAGGCATAGGTTTTAGCCTATGGTTAAGTGCCCCTTTCTGACAAGAAACGCGTCAACCTATCTATGTTTGAGATGTTTTTTCTTTAACTAAAAGAAATATTTTTTAACTGCACCACTGTTGTTTGGGCCAGTTTCTTTTAGTGCCAGCATTGTTTTCATTTTGGAGATATTTTGGTTTAAAGTTTTTCCTGTGATCGGAGGGTTTTTTGAGATTTGTGCACCTGGGCCATAATGTACTAATTGTTGTATATACTGTTTAGCTTGTCCAATTGAAATGTTTCTGTATTTTGATGGTAACTAAGCTGCATGAATTCATATTGGTGCCAAACAATTCTCTTGGGTTTATTTAATGTTTATAGTGGTCCCGAACATGCAACAATGGAATTGCAAATACATACATGTATACTCACAAATAGGAAGAGCAATTTTTTTTTTTTAAATTATATCTACAGTTTTAATATTACCAAAAAGTGCCAGTACGAGTAGACACACAATATTTGTTTAGGGGAAAAGTATATAACGTTTGGTTAGCGATCTTCTACCAACCAATATGCACTGACCATTAGGCAATCAAAGCAAGCAACAGGTTTAGTGGCTACTTTACCTCAAAGGATGGCTCCTTGTTTTAATGGAGAGAGAACTGAATTTCAGCTCAAGTAGAAGAGGTAAAAAGTATATTTTCCTAAACAGTTTTTATACTATACCATTTTTAAAACAGCTTATACATACAGAAATTTTAAATGGCAGGGTACCATTTAAATTCACGGCCAGTATAAACTGTTTAAATTCAGCACAATAAAGTTGTATGGAATCAGCAGAGCTGACCATTTTTTTGCAGGGTCAGTAGAGTTTGTGGAAAGTTACAAAAGTACCTAATTTATTTTTGCTGTCATCAATGCAATCTATCTGATGCTAATTAATGAAACACAACCCTTTACATTTAAACATCCAGCAAAAGCAGACTAAGAAAAATTTTTTTTTGGAAGTACGCCCTTAAAGCAGTTTAACTGAAAAAGGCTAAATAATGGTGCTCATTTACTTTAAAAATGCTGTCTGCCATTAAAGGAGAAGGAAAGCCCAAGTCACTTGGGGGTGCCAAAATGTTAGGCACCCCCAAGTGACTTTAATCACTTACCTTGTACCCCGGGCTGGTGCCCCTGTTAGGAGAGAACAGCACCAGCCCGGGGTAACTGCGGGTGCTTTCTTCTTCCACTTTGGCGCACTTGCGCATGCCCAGTAGAGTGAAAAAGACGAACTTAAACAACAGTCGGCTTCACTCTACTGCGCAGGCGCCGGCCCAGGGATTTCGCCACAGAAGAAACGCAGAAGAAGAAAGCGCTTGTTACAGCTACCCCAGACTGGTGCGGTTTTCTCCTAACAGGGGCACCAGATTGGGGTACAAGGTAAGCGATTAAAGTCACTTGGGGGTGCCTTACATTTTGGCACCCCAAGTGACTTAGCCTTTCCTTCTCCTTTAATAAAATACAGCATATTTGCAGCTTTTTATTTAAGGCCTCTTGCTATTTTGCAGTATTATCTCAAGTGCATTACTTAGTTGACAGTGCCCCGCCATAGAAACAATAGCCCTAAGTAATATGCATTGCCTACACAGTGCACCACTAGCCAAAGTCGGCACAGCAACAACATTTATTATGTAGTCATAATAGATAAGGCCCAAGCTAGTGGACCCAGGATGGACACCTCAGGTACAATGAGTATAGTGTGCCTTATATGCATCAGTGTGCCTTATATGCAACATTCCCGTTCCCATGTAAATATTCTTTGATTTCAAACAGAAAATAAGGTAGGGTTGCTTCTCTGTCAGGTGATAATACCAATGGAAAAAATGTCCCATGTGCCTTACACTTAATCAACTGCCATTTATGATTTAGGAAAACTGGTGCATTTCAGCATGCTATTTTTGAAAATGTTAATATGCATTATTTTCAAGAAAAAGTTTCAGACAATAACTGTAGGAATCTGAAGTCTTGCATGGCCTTACATACCACAAGTGCCAGTGCTCCTGAATAATAATATGATGCGCATTACTGAGCTAAATTAAAATGCCTCAGTGAACTAATATAAAGACAAGAGTTGAAATTAAAATGCCACTCTTACAGGTCTGTTCATCAAAGTCATATTGGAAAATACAAATTGCTTTTTTTTTTGTAAATATTTTTAAGTTGCCAGTTTAAAGGATTTTTTTCTCGTATATCATGCTGTGTTCAGAGTGTAGCATTAGTAGGTTTCCTTGTTGTTTTCCTGAGTTCACCCAAGATTCATCAGAGCTGTTAAAGATGCACAAACAACATTCTGAGAAGTAATGAAATCTTTAAAAGCTGTCTAATATAGCTGAAATTAATTAAGTAGGGCCTATAAAGCCTCTTCATAGCCCACACAGTCACACTTTCCACACCTGATAACCACCATCACAGAGATTATTCACGCTCTGGTATACCTGCATGCTGAGAATGAATAACATTTTCCTAATGGCAGAGAGCAAAGGGAGAAATACTAGCATGGTTGAATGGATGGACTTGGGCTTGCCCATTTCTGTTATCTATACAAACGAGTGCATGTAAATGATGCAGTAGGATAGGGCTGTTTGATTATGCCTTTTTCCCTGTTAGTTTGCTAGTTTTGTTTAATGATAGCATTGTTAGGGTTATTTATTATTATTATCCTTTATTTGTACAACACCAATATATTCCATAGCACATTACAGCAGCACTAGGCCAAAAACCTTAATGCTCCCAAGGCAGCACCCACTCATCACCCTCCCACCCGCTACTCCTCACTACCTTTGCACAATAAATTTCTCCTGCTAACCACACTAAATAATGAGCAGGGTGTTGGGGGCCAGAGGAGGAGTGCGAGCAACAGAAGGGATGAAGAAAAGAAAGAAAAGGCAAGTGCCAAGTGTCCCCACACTTTTTTCCCCTAGGCACTTGCCTCTTCTGCTTACCCCTTACCCCAGCCCTGCATTACAGAGCTTACAATCTACATTCTCTTTTACATTAACACCCACTATGGTCAATATTATCTGAAACTAGTGAACTTGTTATGTGTGGAAAGCATCTTTGCAGCCTGTAAAGGCACAAGAGCACACCCGTTGGTGCAAAGAGCACTTCTATGTGGGACTGGCTGCACCCGGTGCAAGGTGCAGAGTGCAGCATTGGTGAACACAGGCCAATCCTGTTCCCTAAATTCCACATCTGAATAATTAAAGTGCTGCCCCATAAGGGTTTCCACATGTAAATGTGTATTGCTACTTGGTTTCATTTATAGATAGGGAAATATTTTCAATAATCTGTCTTGTTTGGGGATGGTGATAATGATCAATGAACTTGGTTAGGTGACAATATATACCCTATGATTATACAAAAAATGTACTCTATTTAAATCATTTTCAATTTGAAATAAATAATTTAATGTGTTTTGTTACACAGAGTCTAACATTAATATATTGTGAAACAAACAATGCAGTTATAAAAAAGCACACAACAGACCTGCATATGATTCCCTGATAACAATGTATGACAAGTATAGTCTTTTGCCAGATATACTATATCTCTGAGATGGCCTGCAAGGGTTCTCTAGCTTTAACTGGAATCCAACTCCCACTGGGTTAATTAAAGGTAAGTTCAGAGTTACCCAGCTGTATAATGCCTGCAGAAAGATATGCCAGGATAACTGCACATAATTGCATCACTAGTGTTTCTTGGGGAAACTAAAAAGATGACTAGAGGTGCTACACTTTGCACTAAAGTGCCCAGCTTCTTTATTTATAAGGCAGTTTATTTAATAACATAACACAATATAATATAAGCAGCTCTCAGCATCTGTTAAATTATTAAGTTTTCAATATTGTAGTTATAGGTTATAAGACATGTGTATGCAGTGCCTTAATAGAGGGCATTTAAATCATTAATATGGTTGTGCTGGAACTAGAATGGGAAAAACCCAAAGAAGATTCTTTAGAAGACAATTTGATCAGTCTCTGGGCTGGATCCAAAAGCAAGTAATGGGCCTAGGGTCCTGTATATATTAACCATTTAACAGTACCTGTTATGGAGAACAGCGTGTATTGCTAATTGGTAATGTTTATGTGAACCTTTGGCACTGACTATAACTGAGTATGGGGGATAAAGGTGCACTACTCATCAAGCAAAGGCATATTTGGTTAGTGTCTACACTGAGTAAGTAGTAATAGGATACATAATGTATGCCTAATGTATGTATGTCTAAGAGAAGCCGCAGGTGGAAGAAATGGTGGTACATTTGCCTACCTCATCTCAGAGTCTTTTTAACTATTTGAACAGTATAAATTAGTTCTTAAGTGTATGAAGTCGTGTTCCAGTGCTAAATAATATGAAGCTGTGACAAAAAGTAAAAACTTGGCAGACAATCATAGGGAAATAGTAGCTTATAAATATATGTGCTCCCTGCAGTCCAAGATAATAGGCTCATTCTGTTGGATAATTCTCTTTATTAGTACTTTTATGGGATTAATAAAATGTTCATTGCCAGTCAAACCACTAATTTAACAGAATATTTATATCATGAAGGATATATTCTAATTTTACCTGCTTGCCACTAAGTCTATATGTTTTGGACTGTGAGTCAGACTTTAATATTTAAAGCAGTTTAATTAATTCCTTGGGATATGGTATTTCACACAACAGATGGTGACTGTGTGTATCACAGAAAATGTCTCCAGAAGCTTATTTAGAATAAAGAACCAAAAATGGTTTGTGTTACAAAAAAATGTAAGGAGTAGTAAAGGAATTCCCTAGCCTAGAAGACATTCCCAGCCAACCAGAGTTATCCTTTCATGTATGCATAAATGGTTAATGTTACTAATAAAGTAATGCTAGGTTACACAGTGCTGTACAAGTGTACAATCTAGAAAAGTACTGACAGGATGGACAAGCATTATAATAATAAATAAATAAGTATAAATATACAGAGATTAAGTGCTATGTGATAAGATACACAGCTGGAAAGAGGCCCCTGCCCTGTACATCATACAATCTGACTGGTTAACATCTGGAGTCATAAGCTACAGATATAGCTCTATTATGCAGCATGCTTGGGATTTTCCAGGTAATTTCTGTAATTTATCAATCAATTAATCACATTCCTTAAGTCTACTAAAAACATTTTAGCTTTAACTAAATCCAGTAGGATGATTTTGCCACCAATATGGGTTCATGCAGCTTATATAACCATGTCAGTAAATAATAAGAACAGTACTCACATAGAAATTCTGGCACCTTATTTTATTTCCTGGTATTTCTATAGCGCCAACACATTTCCACAGCACTTAAAAGAGATTATACATCATTCATATCAGTTCCTGCTCCTGTGGAGCGTATATAATAAGATCCTTATATCACATTCACACACACTCTGGTCATTTTTTTTATATTAGAAGAAGTGATGAGTGAAATTTTTGTGCCAGGCATGGATTTGCAGTGAAATTCCCCATTTCGCCATCGGTGAATTTTTTCGTGAAACAGGTGCAAAATTTTGCCACAGAAAATTCACGGTTTCATCAAAAAAAGTCGCTGTAGCATCAAAATAGCCACGGCTATGTCAAAAAGTCACGCACGTCAAAAAAAGTTGTGTTTCTCTAATTTTTTGCCGGTTCGCAAAGTTTTAAAAAAAATTTCAGCAAAGCAAAACATCACATATTTGCTCATCAATAATTAGAAGCCAATTAACCTGTCTATGTATTTGGAGTGTGGGAGGAAAACAGAGTACCCAGTAGTGATGTGTGGGTCGGCCCGCAACCTGTGGGACCCATGGGTCAGGCAGGTTCCGGCCGGCAACGCAACATCAAAAGCTGGTCACGGGAAGGTGCAGGTCGAGCCCTTCTGCCTCCCTCCCCGCCCACGATCAAACTGAGCCCTACTTCCGGGTCTGGCAGGGTTTATTTATAGGTGCGTGCCTGCCCCACCCCCTCAATGATGTCATAAGCGGGGCAGGTTTGGGTCTATTAATAGATGCAAAGCTGCAGGCCGGGTCAGGTGTGGGTGGAGAAGAGCCAGGTTAGGGGCAGGTTTGGGACAAATAGTTGACCAGCACATCACTAGCACGTGGTGGAAAAACTATGAAGACACAGGGACAACATACAAAACCCTTGCAGATAGCCCCTTGGCTTCTATTTTAAGCCACAGACTGACTTGTACAGTGAATCCACTGCTTAAGTCAATATGTAGCTTAAAATAAATGGCAAGGTGTCAGAATTTCTATGAGTGCTGTTCCTATTACCCACTGACATGACTATCTCCATTTGCTCCAGTTTTGTCCTTAAAAACACTGCTAGGTTAATTGGCTTCTGATTAAATTAAATAAAGTTTTTGTGTCCTGGTAAGGAAATTTTCCTGCAAGCTATATAAATATTTAATACTGTACCTATAGCAATCTGACATTTGACTCAGATTAAGTCTAATGTCCATAAAAATAAATTATGAGCATATAGGACAAAAAGATAAAGAGTTGATAGCAAGCTAGCATCCTGCTGAGAGCTCAAGTTGAGAAGGGAACAAGAGATTGTTTTTGAAGAGCATACATTTAAATGTGATGCATCAGGATACAGAAGGCAAAAAAAGGACACATTAAAACTCAGTACGCAGTAAGAATCATTTGTGAGAATATTGCTAACAGAACACCATAAATAGCATAAGATATTATATTAAAAACAAAGTCAATGAAAACACAGGAGATTATTCTTATGCAGTAATGAGGATGATTACCTCAGTGTAGCTTTTTTAAACAAATATTAGTCAGAGGGATAATAATGAACACTAAAATGAAGTTGCCTATTATCCATAATCTATTTCTACAGTGAAGGCCCAATGTATCCTTTGTGTCATTATAGCGTAGCAGACTTTGTTTGCTAGGGGCAAATTTCACAACTTTCTGATTTTAGTGGTTTTAGCTTTTGAAATCACAAATAAACTAATTTCCACTAAAACCACAAATGTAATTTATTAAAAGATCTGAATTGAAAAAGCATGAATGAATGGGAATGTGGAAGAAAAACAAAAAGAAAGTGAAAACCACACATTTTTCATAGTTTTTTTTACACTTTCTTATGTTTGTGGACTTACAAAAGAAAAACCCATGAAAACCTCTAAAAGCATGAATTAAATTGTTACTATTTGCCTAGGATAGCTCCCATTGACTTCTACATAACCTAGACAGCTTTTAGATGGCATAATTTTAACATTTGCGTTTTTCGTGGTTTTATTGCATAATAAATGGTGAAAAATGTGTTTTTTTTACACTAAAAAGTCAAGTTTTAGCACAAAAAACACGAACTGTGAAAAAAAAATACAATTGTAAGTAAATGCACCCTTAGTTTTACATATGTATATGTAAATGTATATTCTTTATGTGTGTATCTTTGTATGTGTATGGCACAGGTTTACTAAAACTCGAATTGTTTTCATTTTAAAAAATTTGAATAACTAATTTTTACGAATGTTTGACATTTACTAAAAAGTCTGAACTAAAAAGGACACAAAACTGCGCCTTTGTCGAATTGTCGCAACGAAACCTCTACTTTTTTTAATCAATGCACAAAAAAAACGATACCAACAATCTGAAAACCTCTAGCAAAGTTTTGTAGCAAAGAAGTATCCGCCCTGGAAGGAAAGGGACATCTGCCATTGCCTTCTACATGATGATTTAGCTGTCAGATTCGGATTTTTAGCCATTTTGTTGCACAGTAAATCTAGCAAGATTTGCAAGATTTGACTTTTAGCTCTAAAAAAATTCAAATCGGGGAAAAACAATTTGAGCGTAAGTTAATGGCCCCCTATATTTATATATATATTTTTTCCGATTATATATATATATATATTACTTATTGTACAGCACTGCGGAATATGTTGGTGCTTTATAAATAAATGTCAATAATAATAACATATATATTTTTTCTAGCTCTAAAAGACTCTAAATTGCAATTACCATGACTTGTATAAAAAGCACTCCATATATTTTAGAATAGGGGGGTTTATATATACAGTATATAAATAGTATAAAAACCGAGCACCCGAGGTATGTTATTTAGCGGTGTGCCATCCTTTGTGTATATACAGTATATATATATATATTGTGACATGCTGACTGCCTGTACATGCAATTTGGGGGGAATTAGCAATGGTAGGCAGGCATGCAGAGGTTTTGGAGCATAAGAGACAGGGACACAATACGTGACATCATGTTTCTTCCTCAAAAACATAGGTTTATTTGGGGTACACTCCTCCCAACAAAAACATAAAGGTCAGTTCATAAACAGTTCATCAAACATGGTTATGATTTGTCCCTGCTTCAGGGCTCTCACCTTCCAGGGTAACTTTCACACTGGAACCTTTTTCCTGGGGCTTCTCACCATCCCCAATGGCTTTCACACATCCATGGTGACTCTCACACTCATGAACACTCTGAGCTACTCACTCATCCCTGCTGTCTCTCCCCTCTTGGGATATGAGCTTACCAGTTTCTGGCACACTTAGGGGCACATTTACTAATGCACGAACTGGCCGAATGCGGTTTTTTCGTAATGATCGGTATTTTGCAATTTTTCGGAAAATTGTCGCGACTTTTTCGTAGCCGTTACGACTGTTTCGCAAAATGTCGCGACTTTTTCGTAGCGTTACGACTTGCACGAAAATTCGCGACTTTTTCGCAGTTTTCGCGCTGAGTACGAAAGATTCGGATTCATTCAAGCTTCAGTATCGTGACTTTTCTTGGGCCAGGTTGGAGCTGCAGAGTGCCATTGAGTCCTATGGTAGGCTTCCAAAATCATGCTAAGTCTGAAAGTTTTGCCCGCAGTTTACGAGCGCTCAATACGAAAAAGTTGCGTTAAAATACGAGCATATCATAACGGCTACGAAAAAGTCGCGACTTTTCACGCAAGTCGTAATGGTTACGAAAAAGTCGCGACAATTTACGAAAAGTCGTAACGGCGATGGAAAAATCGGAAAAAATACGAAAAAGTCGCAAAATGTTCGTTTGGACATTTTTCCAATTCGGATTCGAATTCGTGTCTTAGTAAATCAGCCCCTTAGGCTTCTCACCAAGCCTCAACGTTCCGGCACTTAAACACGTGGGCCTGGCTCCCTCTGCTCCTTGCAGTGGCAGGCAGCACCCCCAGCCCCTCTGGGAGTTTCTCACACAGTCAGTGGCAGGTGGCATCCCCAGGACCTCTGGGAGTTCCTAACACAGGCCGACAGCCTTCCTGCCCTGTGCCCCGCTCTGAGAGTGAACCCCTCTGAGTCCCCAACCTCAATCACCTATCACTTATCACTTCTCTCTGTAATCCCACAGCCCTTTTATTTGCTGCTCACCTGCAGCCTAATCGGGCAGCTAGTTACATACATACTAAACTGGAGTATGGAATGGAGGACCTATCCTATTAACCCTCCTTTTACTCCAGGACTCACCTATACAGCTTTTTCTAATCCATTTGCATGAAAATAGCACTGGCTGCAGCAAAACCAGGCATTTTCCCTGCTGCTACCTGTATCTCACCTTTTACAATGGTGGAAAATACACCAAACAGTGTTCTTACTGCTTGTATCTCTCACAATATATATATTGTGACAGTGTGGTTAGAAAAGACTGCATTCTTTCCTAAAAGTGTAAGAGAAAGTATACATTTGAGATGTGTGATGTGGACTGCAGGGGAATTCTTATTGCAGACAGGCTTAGTAATTAGTGATGAGCGAATTTTTTCGCCAAGTTTTGAACAAGTTTGTTGAACTGTTTGTTGATGAACTGTGTTCCTGTAAGCTTTATGTTGAGAAGAATTTGCCCTAAATAAACCTGTGTTTTTTGTCTGAAAAAGTGGTGTCACTGTTTCTATGCTCCAGATCCTCTGCTTACCTGTCTACCATAGCTAATTTCCCCCCAAAACTATGTGTACAGGCAGTCAGCATGTCACAATATCTACAAGTTGTGCATTTTTCAACTGACCAAACTTGTAAATGAAAACCTGATGTCAGAAATGCACTGTTATAACTTTAAGAGACAGGCATATGCTTAAGGGTGCTCCCTACTACTTCTCTACACCTTTCTTGAAGCCTTGTGTTTTTGCTTTTACTACAAAAGTTAGTCAAACCTTGTTTTCTTCATTTAAGTAAGCAGATACCATTTTGTGAAAGCTGTCAACAAGGCAAGCCTTGCATCATTTTTGAAACTTTCTTTTATGTGCCATAGAAGAAGAAGAAGGGCCTGATCTCCAAGCACAGGCTACACAAAATTACAGTCAGTTAAGAGGGAGTCGGAAATGTGATGAGTGGAAGGGAAGTGCAGTAAGTGAAGTAATTGCTATGCTATGTTTTTAAGAACTGGTAGCCGGGGGAACCCGTGGCACCCGCCAGTGCACAGCTGAAAATTGCGTCGGTACCTGGAAGTAAGTGGCACAGTTGATATGAGTATTATTTGGTTATTTTTTTTTCCAAATGTGGGTCAGTGATTCTGGGAGATTAAGAATTTACTTGATAATTAGTTCTCCTTTTTTCAAATTCAAATATATGACTACAGTATGTTTTAACAGTGTTGTAGAATGGATAATTATGGGAAGACGATCTACAATAGTCTCCATTATAAGCAAATAATTCACATTTTTAAATAACCAATAAACTAATAGTGATATTTTATATTCAATCTTCATTTATGTTGAAATATTTAGGAAACTTAAAAAAGGAATAGATTAACAATATTTGAGTGTGCTGTAAAATGGTTGAATTTGGGAATCATAGCATTTTATTTCAGAGTTAGCAAAAAAAATAGCAGGTACTATAAAAACTGATACATACAAAGGTTACCGACTGATTTGTTACTATATGTGTCCCTTCTTGCAGAAAACAGGCAAAATATATATTACTAATTTACTCCAATTTTCTCGAAGGTCTTGCTAAAGATGTTGCTATGAATATAACAGAGAGCAATTTATTGCATTTAGAAATTCATAACTCCCACAGGCAACATAATTCCAAAGAAGATATGGTTTATAAATGTAAAAATATGTAATGTTAAGGCACTGTATAAGTTTATTCGATCTATTTCGTCTTACTTCCTAATATGTTTTTGTATTTGTAATTGAATGTTTATGAACCTTATGTTATGCAGGACAAAATCCCTCTGCAACACACCAAGAGCACTAAAATTGTTATTACCTACAGCTATCAAAGCCCCAAATTCTTCCAAATAAGAATTCACCAGAATGTTGCTGTCAGCCTAAAATCTGCAGTCTTTTAAAAAATAAATTAAAAAAAAATTGAAGAATACAGTCAGATATTCACAAACTATCATTGTACCTCTGTCAATCAATTTACCATGTAGCAGCTATGGAAAGACTCAGTGGCTGATTTATTATGGACAGAACTGGGGAATCCAGAAGGATTCCCAGAAATTTGATCTATTTTATGGTTTAACAATTCTTCAACTGTCAGGTCCTGATAGATGTGCCAATTCTTCTTAATGTTGACTGCTCAAACATATCCATTTCCTATGGGTGACGGTAAACAGCGCTGCCTGCTGACACTGATGCAAATCACATGCGTCAAAATGGTTTGAACAATTCTTTTCAATTCAAATGCAATGCTACATTTGAAAATACCCATTAACACATCTGCTAACCCTCAACCCTAGGTACTGCATGTAATAAGTTAATAATGGTTAAAAAATAAGCCCATCAGTTGGCAACACTTTGTCAAGATAAAGTAGTTATGTTTATGCTGAAAGCAGATACTAGTTCTTTAATGGGATTGTGGAGGTCTTTAACTTTGATTAAGTGCTTGTGGAGCATGACATTCATAATGAAATAAGAGATATTGGCGCTGATTCACTAAAGGCCGTTAACGCTTAACACAAATTTTAAAAAGTATCCGTTAATTAAGTACCAATTCATCATAGTAATTCTGCATGCGTTAGTAGTCATATCGCATGCGCAAAAATCTCAATTATCGCAAAGCATTATGTCCATCGTACTGCGGTAATTATCTAATAGAAATAATTTTAATGCATAATTCACAGACATATTTTAAGCGTTCAAAGCATAAAATGTCGTCATAATTACTGTAAAACTTAACGCCTTCCAGGAGTAGGCGTTACTAAACAACATTGCAGCTGGTGACAACATAGCGTTTGCAGTCGGATTTTTTCTGGAATCTGAAGAAGATAATCATGTATGTGTTGGCCCTAGAGTGATGCATCCTCCAGTTTTCAGGGAAATGGTCATTTAAGTTGAAATGACATATTTTTAGGTGATATTTAAAGCATGCAATATGTTTATGTGTTATTTCGTAGCATGCAATATCAGCGCACACTATATGGTTGTATTGTATATCTGTCTTTTGTCTTAAAGCATAAGTTATTCCAGGAATTTAAAATATCCTAAAAATATGAACATAGTGACTATTTAGTCCCTGAAATGATACAATCAAAAATAACAGATATTTATAAATGACTGTATTTTCTTCCATGCCATCCAAACACTAATATTACACAATTATTTTACAGCACCCAGAACATGTATGTCCTGTTCCCATCACTGTGAGAAGTGAATCAACAGGCAGTTTACTCGCCCTTCAATCGCCACACTGTATAAGTTTTGAACTTGTTTAATGATGATGATCAAAAGAAGGTAGAACTGTAGGTACAAACAGTACAATGGTATCAGAATACATTCTGGGTATGTAAAATACAGATGAAATACAATAGAAGCATATATGTAAACATTTTATATGCATTATACAGTCCTAGAGGGGCCTAACAGTTGGCTGCTAAGGGAGAAATAGTGAATCACACACTACAACCAGAATGCACATAACAGCAAAATACATAGCTTATAATAAGCAGGCATTAAACAGAATGCAAACATACCAACGATGCTTGCATAGACCTGCTTAGAGATGAGTGTGGCCCTAGCAAAGGGACTGCTACAACAGAAACGGCTGCTTCCTCTCAGGACCAGGAAGTGATGTAATTAGGTGGCTATAAAAGTAAATAATAAACAGCTGCAAGGACACAGTACTAGAAGTGGCTGGGGGGGGGGGGGAGAGAAGTGCAAGGATACATAAAGCCCAATACATATAGGAAATTGTTACATATGAAGAGATTTGCAACTGTTAAGAATTGCTGTATCTAAAATGTGGACGGAACTCCTGCTGTGGCAGCACAATGTAAACCTATTAAAGTCTATGGAACAATTTCAGCACATGAACTGTCAAAAAGAGCGAACACTGTTTTTTCCAAGGATTTTTTGCATCAGATTTTTACCTAAAATCATAACACAGCTTGATTAATGTAGAGACATTGCATGGCTATGACAGGTGTTCATCTATCAGTATGTGGTGTATTTGATCATCTCTTTCCATGGCTTTCTAAATAGGCCGATTTATTAAAAGAAATCATGTTTATGTGATTCACAAAGATTAAAAAAAACCTCAAGGTACTACTAATTTAATTTTAATGCTAATATATTCAAGCTTTATGAAATAAGAAAAAAAGTAAAACTTGTATGGAATACACCCCTACCTAAAAACTGTCAGATGCAATGAAAGTCAATGATCTTCAACATTCATGCAAGATGATGTTCTTGCTTAGGAAATGTTTAGTAATTTAGTGGCCTATTCAAGTTTTTCGCAGAGTAAGTTTTTTGCAGTGACTTTATTCACAACACATTCAAGATTTTTGATAATTAAGCACCGCAATCAAGGGGAAAAAAAGCCGAAAAATTGATAATTAAGGCTGGATTTATTTTTCACAATCTTGTTCTTTTAAAAGTGATCCCAGATTTTAATGATACAGCCAGCCCCTAGGTATTCACTTTACATTTGTCACCATTACATATTTGTATTTAAAAATATATTTAGTTCGCAGGTATGGATTTTGGGGTCAGTTTATGAATATGTACATACACAAACCTACTGAAAAAAAACAAAAAACCTTTATATAACTGCAATCTACATACACATATTGCTGTGCAAAGACTTGCTTTATAACATACCATCTAGTAAATATTAATACATGGAGGCTTCTTTATCAGATTGTTTGCTTAATTATTTAAAAAAAAAAAAAAAAATCTAAAAAAACTCCATTAAATAAAACTGTGAAAAAAAACTTGAATGCAGTAAATTTGTATTCTACTCATAATTTTCAACAGGTCTACACACTCAATAAAAATAAATAAATCAATAAACTTAAACTAAAACATTGCTTACATTTTGCTAGGACAACTCCCATTGACTTCTACATGAACTCACAAGCTTTTAGATGCCGAAGTTTCACATTCATTTTTTTTGCACTTCATAAATATGGAGAATTTTGGTACTTCAATTTGATTTGTGAATATGGACTTGTGAATACAATACAGCTGAGGTGCCCCCACATAGAGGGCAGTATCACATTTACTGGGTGTTTGCTTTATATATTAATATACTGCATGTATTTACTTCCTTCGCTTCCTTGTAGTATTTGTAAAAAGGAAACTGCATGTTATTCTTCAAGCCCATAGTTTTTTAATGCAGAGACAGATTTTCTTGAAAGCAATGGTCAGGTTGGATAAATCTTGGAAGTAGATTTACAGAAACACAAAGTTTTCTGACATATTTTTTTTTAAACTTCAAATAAACTCATTTCCACAAATGTAAGACATTTATCAAAAAATTCTGAACTGAAAAGGCATGTGCAGAAAAAAGTTGCAGAAAAGTCACAAAAACTGTATCGCATGATAACAATGACATTTTCATGTCACACAAAAGCCAGAGTCAAAAATTCAAAAACCTCTAAATATTTAAAGCAAAGAAAGATTTTCCAGGGAAGAGAATAGACATATGCCATTGACTTCTACATGATCTCGACGGGTTTTAGATGGAGTATTTTTGGATTTGTAATTATTGAAGCTTTGTCACATAATAAATCTTGGAAAAGTAGCAACTTTTTTCTGTTGTATTGTCTTCTTTAAAGGACCGGTACAGTTTGTACAGCTTTAGCACATCTCCAACCAGGGTTGTGTGCAACATGTTGGTTACCATCCCCTTTGATGTTTTTCCCAGTGGCCTCAAAGCAGGCGCTCATTTTTGAACTTCTGACATGGTGGCAAGGTTTAGAAGCATAAAGACCATGTGTACTGCCAAACGAGCTCTCAAAAGGTAGTGTGGCTAGTGATGAGCGAATCTGTCCTGTTTTGCTTCACCATAAAATTTGCGAAACGGCAAGAAAATTCGCGAAACGACGGAAAATTCACGAAATGTATTTGTTGAGTGATTTATTTTGTCCTCCATGTCTTTTTTGTTGCCCGTGTCTATTTTTTTTGTCATCCACGTTTTTTGACGCGTCCGTGCCCAATTTTGACGTTGACAAAAAATCTGCACGTCAATTTTTTTTGCGGCTAATTTTTACTGAGGTTTTGCAAAACAATTCGCCAATGGTGAAATGTGGAAATTCTGTGCGAATCCACGCCTGCCAAAAATTTTTGCTCATCACTAAAGGCCCGATTCATTAAAACACGAGTTCGAATCCCCAATAGGAAAAATTCAGATTGGATACGATAATTTCTAAAGATCGCAAATATCACGAAAATGCTTATGAAAAAATCGTATTAGCAATCCGAAAGTCACAAAATTTTCGTACCGAACAGCGGCAGAACCTTTACGAATTTTTCGCACAAGCGTACTAAAAAGTTGCCCAAAAAATAGTCGCAGTAAAAATATGCTCGGAACGTTTGAATGCACGCTCCGAGCGTTCGTGTCTTAATAAATCTCCCCCTAAGTGTGGCCAATCACTTTGACACATCTCCTGGGATAACATTAATATTTGAAATGCTGACCTTCAGCATTAGAAGGGGTGATAGAAATTAAATTCTTTGTCTATGTAGGAATTCATTTGGGAATGTGGTTTCATTTCTTAGTATTTACGCTTTGGTAATATGGTTTAAGTGATACTGACACTAAAAAACGACTCCTCAAAATATGAATGTACATAAAAAGTTGCCTATAGGTCATGTTGATTGATTTTCACTGTGAGATTTGCTTTTGTAAATAATTGTTACTTGAAGTTCCTAAACCTGACTGTTTTGCACACCTGACTGTCCCTTCTCAGCCTGTCAGTTACAGCTTCTAATGCTAACAGCCTCCTGCTGGACAAATATGGTAGCCCCCTTATAGGGGAACATAGGGGATCAGACAGGTAATGAAGGTCATGCAAAGACAATGTTATGATAGATGTGAAGAAAGGTTTAATTTCTGGTGTCAGTATCTCTTTAATGTTTTGCATTCATTTGCATTCATTCGGAATGTCAGTTTTTCAATACTAGGGAAACCATTGGGCAGGGGCGGATTTTCAATAAGGCTTGGGGAGGCTAAGCCTCCCCAAACCTCTTTGTCCAAAAAAAAAACCAAACAAAAAAAACATAAACTAGGACTGACCCGTTTGCCTACTGCTGCTTGTTCTTTAGGGGGGCGGGGGTGGTGCTGCTCAAAACTAGTATCTGTAGAAAAAAACGGTACCTGTCAGCTTACAGGGATTCCATGACGTCATTGTGAGATTTTTCTACTGAAAATCTCGCGAGATTTGGAAGGCAAAGCTTCAGAGCCGGTCTGGGCGCCAAGCACTGTTAGGGAGTAGGTGTGACTGAGTTTTACCTAGGCTGTTTTGCTGGCAAATGGGGCCAAGAGACAGCTACTGATCCTCCACCTGCTTGCATGGTATGTGGAGATTGTTTGATTATTACATCTAAACTAATTCTGGATGTGCTTTTGGGTTGCAAGGAGTTATTGGGACAAATAATAAATATCAGGAGTCCCTCATGTAAAGCAGTAGACTGTGTCTGGGTGGTTTTATTAAAAGTAGCAGCAAAAAGAAATGTGTGTGCAGAAGCATTGAGTCTGAATCTGTTTGAAAGGCATGTAGCAGCAGGCAGTATGCCAGTTCTACAGCGTCAGACAAACAGAACATTGAAAAGCAGTAATAAGTCTATGTTGATTTTTATTCATCCAGGTCATGATGTACAGTATCTAGTTTGAATAAATCTAAAGCAACTGAACTTTCTAAATTTTCTTTAAAATGTTTCATTGCTCATCGGAGCAGTTCAACTAAGTGGTAGAGAATTCCCTGACAATAACTCCCTTAAGGGAAATAAAGTCACCAAATCCAGTGACAATGGTCCCATCACACTTATTCAGCAGCTGTTCGCTGAAACTCAGAGGTGCGAAAGTGTCATCAGTCACAGTGGTACCATAGTGATTGGATTACGTTTTCTCACCTCTGAGTTTCAGGTAGCACATACCTGAATAGTTCAATGGAACCATTGTAATTGGATTTTGTTGGTTTTATTTCCCTTAGACCTTGTATCCTTAGCTGCCTATCAAATAAATATGCCATTCCTTCTTACTGGAGTACTGCCTTTATTTTGTATCTTTTTGTTCCTTATGACTGAAGAAGCTGCTCAGATGAGTGGTTAAATACCCCTTTTCCCACAGTACATTCAATTCAAACAGTAATGGACAAAAGTACATCATGTCAAAAGTGACTTCCATATTTTATGAATACCTGATTTACAATATCTTTAAAACATCTTAAGCATGGCCATTCAACATACCTTATTGCACTTTCATCCAGGCACTGATAGCCCTCTTAGAGTGAGGAAGGGATTTTCTCCCATCTAAGGCTACAGCCTTTTCACCTTCTCTGGTTCAACTGGCAGAGCAGTAATTTTACTTAGACAATATGTTTACATTGATGGATGGATGCATGTCTTTTTTAATCTCATCCAATATTATACTGTGTGACTTTGAAACTGCAGTTAAAAGGCAGCTACGGTTGTTTTGCAAGAGGACCACAATATATCTGCACTATTTATATATAGTTTATGCTTTGTCCATGTCGAGTACTCGTTACTTAATCATTCAGCTCTTATATGTATTTTTAGACAAAAATCTACCCAGTGTGCTCTGTGATAGGTGAATTACAACTTTTGTCAATGCCACATAATATGGGACTGAAACAACTGTTTCTCCGCCAGTGTACAATTGCTGACAAAGAGACTGTTCATACGACATTAGACTTAAGGTGGTAAGATCCTTACATGGTAAGATCCACTCGCTTCTCTCGATATCCCCACCTATGAGTGAGTGATATTGGGCTAATTCAGTCATTTGGCCCTGGGGCCAAATGATCGAATTAGAATGGGGGATATAGGCGCTGTTGGTTTGGGGACCACATCAACGAGCCGATGGAGTCCCTGATCCAACAGAAAAATCAAACCTGCCTGATCGAGATCTGCCCAATTTCATGCCAGATGTCGGTCAGACAGTCCCGTCGTTATGCCCATATGTGGCCCAATAAGCTGCCGAATCTGTCTAAAGGACCAATATCGGCAGCTGAAATCAGCCCGTGTATGGCCACCTTTAGCCTACCCAAACAAAAAAATCACCCTCCGCCTATGCCATTGGGGCTTATATTTGCACAAGTTATACAATGATGAGACAACACAGCATCAGAATGTGCATTTTCTGCAAATCTTAGGGCACCAGACATACATTTTCCAATTACTGTCTTTTCGTGAGGAGGAGGAAAAGATAGAGCTCGATTGTTAAGTGAGTTTATACATGACCATAAATCTGATGCATTGATGCTATTCCATAAGGAATGGTGCCCTAAATCCACCAGTTGTTGATGATGCATATATTCATCCCCTCATTATTGTCAATACTGTACATATATGTTGTGAGATAGATGGTGGTGAATGAGAGAGATACATCCTCTTCAATTAGATATCGAATCTCATTTCAAGGTGATGGAATAGTTCTGTTTGAAAAATAATGATGCTAAGGATAGGAGAATCAATTTTTTAAAATATGTCATTAGCATACATGCCAAACCGTATAATATAAATCATAACATTAAATTCCATGTCTTGGGGTTACTTGTCTTTAAATATATTTGTGATCATGGAAAGCCAAAGTAATGTAACATTGTTAGGTAGGACAAGATTAAGGAATACATACTAAGGAATGGGTTTGTGAAATACATATGTAAGCCTTGAAAAAAATGAACAGTAAGGTTTAACGAGTTCAATCTGATTTTTTTTTAAGACAGAAAATAATTATTCACCCCCAAATCTCTCCTAATTGCCTTCAGGCTGAGCTTTGAGGAATATCTTTAAGAGCAAATAACTATTAACCCCAAATTAAACTCTAATCATCTTGCCTTATACCTCCCTGGGGGCAGCATCTCAACAGTTTGGGAAGCCAAGAAGACAAGAAAAGAGAGGGTCGCATTCACATGGCATAAAATCAATGATGACAATTTATTAATAAAAGAGTTGCACCTACAGACATTAAAATACAATCAGCATATCGAAGAAGCTGTAAAGCCCAATGCATTTTGTTCAGTCTTCTGACTTCATGAGGGCATCCTGATGAATTCAGAAGAATGCCAAAACTCGGACTCTACTGCTTATTCAATATGCTGATTGTACTTGTGCCATGGGAATGCAACCCTCTGTTTTCTTGCCTCTTTGTAGAAAATGGTAGATTGACCTACTATATTTATGTGGCTGCGCCCTGCATTGATCACACACTTTTGAGCTGTACTCTTCTATGAACTTCAGCTAATAAGTTCCTGTTTGATGGACTACTAACTCGACCTATATTAAGTGACATTTGAATCTCTGTGTGCACATATATTTATTTTATACATCATTCCTTTGTGTTTTACTTTAACAAACAAAGAGGGCTAAATAATTTCTAAATTGTCTAACTGACATCTTCAAACAGTGCTTTGTTACTCACATTGAAATGAAATGGTGATGTATACACCTCAACAACTATAAGGGGGCATTTATCAACAATCGGATTTTTGTGGTTTTTGAGTTTTTTGAAACCATAACTAAACTCATTTCCACAAATGTCAGTCATTTATCAAAAGATCTGACCAGAAAAAGCATGAATGAAAAAAGATGAGTAAAAATGCAAAAAACAGGACTTTTTTGTATTGCCATAAAAACTACAGCATTAAAAAAACCTCTAAAACCATGAAGCAAAGAAAGATTTTCCAGTTGTAAAAGGGACATCTGCCTTTGACTTCTACACAATCTCAACAGGTTTCAGATTTGTTGCATTATTTTACATAATTAATTACAAAATATTGTTTTTTTTTACACAACAAAAATTTGAGTGTTAGCTCAAAAAGCATGAATCATAAAAAATTGTTTCTTCTGCAGTCCCTGTTGCAAGAGACACATTTGCAGTTTTTTTTTTATTATTATAATAACATAGTTACAGTTACACTGGGCTGAAAAAAGACTCCATCATCTCCAACCCTTCCAAGTGAACCCAGCACACACAAACCTATACTGCTCTATCTATACACTCACATACATAAACTATAAATACCAACAGCAATACTAACTGTAGATATTAGTATCACAATAGCCTTGTGCTTGTTCAAGAAATCAATCAAGCCCTTCTTAGAGGCATTAACAGAATCTGCCATTACAACATTACTTGGCAGGGCATTCCACAACCTCACTGCCCTCACCATGAAAAACCACCTATGCTGCTTCAAATGAAAGCTCTGTTCCTCTAATCCTCTAAGGGGTGGCCCCTGGTGTGCTGATCTCTTTTATGACAAAAACAACATCCCCTATCTGCCTATAATCCCCTTTAATGTTCTTGTACAGAATTATCAAGTCCCCTTGCAAGCACCTCTTTTCCAGAGAAAACAAACCCAATCTTGATAGTCTAACCTCATAGCTTAAATCTTCTAGTCCCTTTACCAGTTTAGTTGCACGTCTCTGCACTCTCTCCAGCTCATTAATATCCTTCTTAAGGACTGGAGCCCAAAACTGCACTGCATCCTCAAGGTAAGGCCTTACCAGGGGCCTATAAAGAGGCAAAATTATGTTTTTGTCCCTTGACTCAATGTTCTTTTCTATGCAAGACCAATTTTTATTTGCTTTAGTAGCCACAGAATGACACTGCCTAAAATTAGACAATTTGTAATCTACAAGAATCCCCAGATCCTTTTCAAGTAACGATCCCCCCAAAACACTACCATTTAGTGTTAAATTCGCATTTATATTTAGTGTATAATTCGCATTTATATTATTATTTGCACTTGTCAACATTGAACGTCATTTTCCAGTTTGCTGCCCAGATTTTCAATTTTATCAAATCGCTTTGCAAAGTGGAAGCATCATGCATGAACCCGTGATAATAAGGGTCCCACTCTTTCTTCTTGAAGGCACCCTGTACCACAGATTACCACCAAGTAATCTGCATGTATATGCCTTCTACTAATTAACTCCTCCTAGCTGAATCCATCAACGACAACAAATGTTTTTTATTATTGTTCTAAAGGAGTAAAGTTTTGATATTGTTTTTAAAGGTGATATAAATAACAATTAAGATAACTTGGAAAAAAAATCCTTCCAAGATATCAGTTATACCACCATGGGACTCACCTTCCAGTGCTGCCTGCCTTGCTAGCCACACCTCCTGGAACTGCCACTGAAACCACAGTATATACTTATATACTCTCTTCACTGTAAATTTTGGCCAGAATTGAATGTTTTGCACACACAAAAACTTGCTGTAGCCCCACATGCAGAAAAAATACTCTTTCAGATGTTATTTAGAGCTTATATTAATTCACCTCTTCCTTCTTTACTTGTTTTCACGTTAGAGATTATATGGCCAAATGATTAATAGACAAAAACGACCATAAATCTTAAACTGAATAATGCAAACTGAAAAAGTTCAACCAACAAATTAAAACACAGACACATACAAAATATAATATCACATATAAATTAAGGATAATTTCCAAAAACAAAGTGAAAGCAAAAAAGGGCAAATAGAGTAAAACAAGATATTAATGCGTTCACAGAACATATACAATTACGTTGGTTAATTATCCATAACTTACCTAAATCATCTGAGTAATAATGTGAATAATGAATACAAATTACTGATTACAATTGCAGGCAAATTTTGTGACATTTTCCAATTACAAATCACAGAAGGGTTGTTTGTTTTGCATTAGATAACTAACAGATGTAGATTCGTTCACCCATTGTTATCTTTTTTTGTTAATCACAGACATCCATTGCTTATCATTATACTTTCCTCTAAAACTGAATTGCACTTATTTATAAAGGGTCTTTAGCAATCTTTGTATTTGTCACAATCTTTGTATTTGTCACAAATTTTTCAGTCGCTTTGGTTAGGAGCGCTCCACTTTTTATCCAAGATGGTGGCGCCCATGGCCACATCATCACGTTGCACTTTGTCTCAAACACAGATCAGCTCTGATTTTAGTGGATTAAGAGTTTTTTTAAACCATGAATAAACTCATTTCCACTAAAACCACAAATGTTTAGTGATCTATTAAAAGATACAAATTGAAAAAGCATGAACAGATTAAAATGAGGGACAAAAACCAAAGAACAAGCAGTGATACAGGCTGGACTAAAAAATCAGATTTGATGCTGTATCATGTGAAGTAAAAGATCACAAATGTATGATAAGAGAGCAGTATTCATATAATCAAAGCTTTAATGGTGCACCTTAAGTTGAATTGCGTGCAGGAACCTTGGAACAGCCTCAACATACTACTCACTGACTACCATACTACTACTTACCATTTCTTACCATAGTAAGGAACCATTTGCTTTGCTTTTGGTGAAAATTAAGCAAAATGCTAGGAAGTGTCTCTCCATTATAGTTCAGGTAAATTGCAGTTTTGTTTACATGGATGCTGGATGTCTTTAAGAATAAAGTATGAACTAGATTAAAGGCTTCATTTATGATTGCAGCTGCAAGTACCATCGCACAAAAATGGATGCAATTGTTGCATGTGTTGATGCCATTTAAAGGTGCATGTGTACCAAAAGTCTTTTCACTTGTATGTGCCTTCAAGTATCCTGGAATTGTAGGGAAAAAACATTAATGTAAAGTGCTGCATAATTTAAAATAATAATAAGAATAAGAATAAGAATAATAAATGATGATTATGATGATGAATGAAATGATGATGAAGATGAAAAAGAAACATAGCAAATTACATCCCAAATTCTACTTTCACCCCTAACAAGGGAGGCAATGAATGAGCCCCATAAGAAAAAACTGGAGGGGTGGCCTAATTGGTTCTTAATCCAGAACAAATAATGTATCTTAGCAAGGCCCAGAAAGGTGTCAAAGCATAAAATACACTTAGCAAAGTACTAAAGTACAGGTATGGGGGATGTTAGCCAGAATGAATGCTGTGTAACTGTATAGCTGTATTTAATACAGTTTAATAGCCATGGTTCTTTATAATGTTTATTTTCTTTAGCAGACAGGTCTTTAAGATATACATTATTAAATTCATGGGTTTCCTGTTGTTTTGTAATCCACTTTTCTATAAGCACTGTCCCCTTTTTATGTCTTTAATGTCAATATCCTTTATCTGCACAATTTAATATTGATTATCATTTTTTCTTACTAGGTGTTCAAATAGCTTATTACTGCCCCCCCTCAAGTATTATTAACTAGGCTATTACCACAAACCTTTGATAGTATAAGCTTTGGCCTCTGTGTTAAATGGAAGATTTGTTAAAGGCTGTAAAGGTTTGCAGGAGGAGCTAAGGTTATTGTACTAACAGCACAATTAGGGATACATTGGCAAAAGGTAATTTCCAAAAGGATGAATTATAATTATTGTGATTTTGATCCTATTGCTCTTCATGTATTTACATCCGTTTTGCCAGCAGCATGTTTATTTTGTGTCTAATCAACAAGCCTTTTTCTCTTTCTCAAATGGCCAGAGAAAAGACAAGCTCTAGGAATTAAAGGGAACAATAGTAAAAATGAAAAATTAAGAGATTGCTGAAAGGGGGATAGTTAAGCATAGATTGATTGTTTCAGCAATGGTACAGGGTTTTTAATTAATTGTATTTAGAAAGATACGTATGTAGCCCACTTTTGTGACTTTTGTGCTGCTACTTGTGCCTCCAATAGCTTACTTTTGGCACTACAGGAGCCCTGAGCCTCCGCTTACTATGGGGGAACAGGTATAATTTGCTGAATGGCGTGCCTCCACCCAGGGTAGGTATAGGTAGAACCATAACTCCCTCCCTGGGAAACTCTGTAATCTCCTCTTTGGACAACTTCTCCTTTAACTACTCTCTTAGAGAACCTCTCTCAAAGGCTACCTACGGTACTTCTGCCAAGTGATCCTATCTAGGAGCTCCCCCCAGTACTCTCCAGAAGACCCTCTTTTAGGGCTCTCCCCGGTACTCACGCCAGGCTGACCTTCCACAAAGACTCACCCCAGTACTCACACCTAAGTACCCTTGATTAGGAATCGCCCGGTATGGTCACCTCACTAGCCACTACATGCCCTGAACTCCAGCCATGAGTGCTGGGGGTCTTAACCCCTCTGGCTCCTGGTGGGGCAATCTCTGTCCATCTAAATATCCTGCCTGTCACTCCTAGAGCGACTTATTACTATACTCTACTACCTAGAACACTAGCCTGTTGTACACCTCCTTACAGAGGCAGTCCCAGGACTAAGACCTGCTGAACATGGAAGTCATCCCTTTTTATACTTTTAGCACAGCGCCATCTAGTGGTTGCTGTTAACTTGCAGGGAAACTCCCTTTTAGCACATAAACATCTAGGACCACCTTTAGGTGTCCAAATCCGATGAGGCCACCCTCTAGTGCCTGTCTAAATGGGAACCCAACTAAGAGGCCCAAATCTAGGGATCCCTAAGCTTATATTACATTTTCTGTCCAAGCAGAGTGCTGCAGTGGGTCAGTTTGCTATTGTTGATCACTGTACATTGCAGTTATTGGCTGTGTATCAGGTAGTTAATGTTGATACAGGAACAGATCAGTGTTTAGGTTCTGGTAAGGCATTTGCTCTTCTTGTTGCAAATAAATTTTTCCACCTCTATTACAGGATTTAGTAAAGCAGGTTGGGCTGTGAGTAAAGCGTGTTCACAAAAAAAGTGTGTACAGGTCACAGGTCAGTGTGTCCAGACTAGGGATGAGCCGCTTCACTAAATATTTTTTGATAAGCACAATTTTTTTTTTTACCTTTTTGGTGCGACGTCAACTTTTTTGACCAGACTGCGCTCATTTTGACGCAACCGCAACTTTTTTGACACAACTTGGCGAATTTTTGCAGCACTTCGTGAAAAAAATCACCAATAGCAAAATGTGGAATTTCAATGTGAATCTGGCAAAAAATTTAGATCATCGCTACTCTTCAGCAATAGGGACATAGGCTAAATATCTCTGATATGCTTTATGTACTGAAAATATCTTATGTTATAAGATATATATAATACTGTATATACTTGTAGGTGATCTTTTTTCCACAAGTATCACTTGGTCACAGCCCTTTTTGCCCTACCCTCTGTTCTTTGAACAATTACCTTTGCACTATGTGAGGAGTATTTATTTTTTGTAAGGCCCCCTCAGGCTTTGTTACATTTATTGAAGGAATTTTATATGTAGAAATCTAATAGGAATTTCATGATACATACAGAACATTTAAAATCCCAAGGCACACTCAGCCTGCTCATAGATACTCTAGTTCCAACCATCACAAGCACATTATTGTCTTATTAGCATATACAAAGTTTTATGTCTATATATATATATATATATAAAGATTCTAAAGAGTTATTCTTCTGAATTGTAAGTTTCAGGAATTACAACAAGTTGACATATTTGGATCAAATCCTATGAAACTCCATTTTTTTAACAATATTAATAGACATAGGTATTTTAAACATGGCACTATTTACATTTCAGAGGAGAAGCCAGAATATAATTTATAGAATACTAAATAACCAAAGGTACATAAGTATATGTACTACATAAGTAACAATCCCTCTGATAGTTGTATATGTTGCCCTTTGTATTCTATTTATTAAAATACATGCTGAAATGCTCTTGATATGTTTACAAAGTGACATGATTGGTAAACTGTATAAACTAACCATAGGCTAATGCCACATGGGACTGATTCTTGGACTGTAAATAAAAAAAGGATGAGAATCAGTCCCTTCACTGATATCAGCCACTGTGTTGGCCAAAGTGCAGGCGCACAGAGCGGATTTGGGCGCCAAAATATATACTCGCATGTTTCACCAGGGGAGATTCAAGCCCTTCCTCACCCTCTGCACTTACTTTTCCTGTGCCAGAGAAGGTTTAAGGGGAACAACGCAGTGGCTCTTGGTGCAGACACAGGAGAAGGCTAATGCTAGAATAGTGGCTGGTACTTGGCCTGCATTTATCTGCAGACTGAGAATCAGCCCCTTGTGGCAGTAGCCATAGAGAGATCGTTCTGCTTCAAAGATATTTAAAAAGAATAACCAAGAAGGCCAAAATGCCTGAAATTTCAGAGGGTTGTTTGCCATTGACTTAAACCACCATGAGAATCCCACATCCCGTGATAACTGATTGATGTACCATGTTATCATGTTGTCAAAATGCTATTGATTAGCTAACGATATAACAAAGATAGCAAAGAAAGAGAAAAGCTAAATCAACTCCTCAGGATGTTAAAAATATAATTGATTATTTACTTATTTTTAATTTAGATCACTAAGGATACAAAATCACACCCCTTACAGATAATTCACTCAGTACTTTCATCTAAGCTATGGCTGCAACCCCTAGTATATAAGTGACTGCACAGAACAAATTTATTATGCATAAAAAGTAAATGGAGATTTTAAAACTTAGATACTGTGGAGTGATAGTGCCGAGGAGAAGCAAGATACACAGATATGAAATGCATTAATATTGCATTTCAGCTACAGTCATTGTCAGCATTTCTATAAACTGATGTCAACTAAATTCATGGGCAAATGTCATTTTTCACTAAGTTTCTCATGACAGGGACACAATGTTGTACTTTACAGACAAACAGATGGTCAGTTTTATAAATGCAGATTTGTTTCAGGGACATATGCAGGCATGCTTCTTGAGTCTTTTTATCTAAGGATTGTTTAGGAATCTCACATGCGCCATTTATTTTATCCTACTAAAATCATCCTTCTAATATAATTGTCATTATTAACGTTCCTGTTTACTAATAAAATGGAATATTCTCCTATTTAGCATAGTGTTGCAAATCTGATTCCTTTTAACAAACCAACCAATTCAATAACTTAAAGCTTTTGTGTGTTTATTTTTATGAAAAGTGACAATTAGGGGCAGATTCATCAAAGTACAAGTTTGAATCCCAAAATGGGTAAAATTCGGATTAGATACGATAATTTCTGATGATCGAAAATGTCACGAAAATGCTTACAAAAAAATCGTAATAGTCTCGATAATATTGTATTGGTGATCCGAAAGTCACAAAATTTTCATGTCCGAATGATCATAAACAGCGGGAAAACCTTTTTATACTTTGGCCCTTCTGGCATGTTTTTTAAAGCCTCCCATAGGACTCAATGGCACTCTGCAGCTCCAAGCTGACTCAAGTAAAGGCACAATAAAAAAGCTTTCATGAATCCAAAACTTTTGGACTCGGTGAAACAAATTTGATTTTATTGGATAAATTGTCACGCAAATTGTCACAAGGTACGAAAAAGTTGTACAAATTAATGAAAAAGTCACAAAAAATACGCACAGTACAGTATTTGGATTCAATCATGCTTTAATGAATATGCCCCTTAGTGTGCTTAAGGGTGATTACCTTCTCATGACAGCCACAGAAAACATTTTGATGTTTACACAGGTATTGGACCTTTGAGATAGCAAGAGGGTCACAAGGCATCAGGAGATTAATGGTGGAGAGTGGTCACCTGTCCATGATATACATTAATCGTAGAAGAGTATTACTGACTGTCTTTCATCTCCTCTTTCATCCATGGCTGGTACATCATTTGAATTACCATATATACTTGAGTATAAGCCAATCCGAATATAAGCCGAGGTACCTAATTTTACCTAAGAAAACTGGAAAATCTTATTGACTCGAGTATAAGCCTAGGGTGGGAAATGCAGCAGCTACTGATAAGTTCAATAATCAAATAATTAATAATTCTACATAAATATATAATGTTGGCAGCTACAGATTTAAAGTAATAATATGTATTATAGTCAAGAACACTTATGTATTAACAATTTATGTAGCTGTAACATTAAAGCAAACTGCCATGATATAGTGATAATGGCACCTATGTCCTTCCATAGGGCTTAGGGAAAACCTGGTGGGAATTATTTTCTACCATAGTGCAAAAAGTGCACTAAACCATTCCAACCAATTAGTACTGAGACATGGGTGATCTAAAGCAAATTACCGGTAGGTAGCACTTCACCTTCTTGTAGGGATGCAGACGCAGGATTCAGTGAATGTCGGTGTTCTGCTCTGCCCCAGCATGTCGGAGCACAACACAGTGACATCACCACGATATGCTGTGTTATGCAGCGATGTGGTGACATGCTGGGGTAGAGCAGAAGGCCGACAAAGGTATTAGCTGGGCCCTAGCTTAGACAGAGGAGGAGACTGACTGACCCATGGCACTCGACTCAAGTATAAGCAGAGGGTGACTATTTCAGCACATTTTGGGTGCTGAAAAACTCAGCTTATACTTGAATATATGTGGTACTTGTTACAACCTAAATGATCACAGTAATGTAGTGTATGCTTCTGGGTGACCAAAAAGCCACAACAAAACAGCATTCTTATATACAGTAGTGTACATCTGCTTCCTCTGGAACAATCTGAAAAATATATTTTAATGAAACAAGGTTTGTACAAAATTATCAACTTGTTTATGGTCAGATACCTGCACATACACCTCTATGCATCAGAAATGAATTATTCTGCCCTAATATAACTGTGTCTCCGAATGTAATTTTGGGGGTCTCAGGATCACTGACGATGTAGTATCAGTCCTTGGGAAAGAGAATATTGCAGAGGTTAAATAGAGCTGCTGCCATCATCCATTCATTACTCTTATTAACTTTTACCTTTACTCAGATTGTAAGCTCTACGGGGCAGGGACCTCCTTCCTACTGTGTCTCATACCCCATGGCACTTATATATATATACATACAGTATATGTATTTATTGTATTTATTTATTATATCACTCCCTGTGTGTAATTTTGTATTCTGTAAGACTGTCCAGAGCTGTGTACCCTTGTGGCGCTTTATAAATAAAGTTATACATACATACATACATACATACATACAAATCCTTTCTCCCTTTGGGTCCCTACCCCTGACACACACCTTGTATTGTGGATGTACTGTTTCAAAGTTACGGACAAAAATGTTTCTTTATTTGAGGAATTTTTCGCTGTGAAAAAATGCCCATATGATCCAATGTATTTAGCTCAGAAAAAGTTTCTGCAGAAAAAAAAAATCCATTAACTTCAATGCAAACTTTGCCTATTTCTCCAAATGTATTGCAAAATGGGACAGATTTGCTCATTGCTACTGTTTTATTCATTTTGCTTTGGTATGGGCACTGGACCTGCTTTTCAGCTGAAGTGCCACTACTGGGAAGAAAGCCAGAAATCCACGCACAAACAAATTTTGACCAGATTACATGTAGTGCAAACTGGCTTTTTTAGTCAACACAAGACTGACCAGGCTCCATTCCTCTATGCTGTTGGCAATGTGTTAAAGCCTTTAGATGACACCCATTTCTTACTTTACTTAACAGACTAAAATGCAATATATTCTTTTTCACTTGAATATTCAATATATGATTTGAACTATCCAGCATGATCTGAACAAAAATAGGTCATTTTGGTGCAAATCTATTGCTTCTCATTTATAAAATCAATCTATTTCAGTGCACCTTTTATAAAATCAATCTATTGCTTTGACACCATTGTCTTTTACATATATGTAAATAATATTTGCAAGTACTTCTCCACTGGGCCCCAGTTTAGTTAGGGTGATTGTCAAAGGTTCTTTGTGGCCAATGTGAGTCTACAATGAAACTGCCATTCTTAATACTTAACGTACTTTATTTCTCATTCTTGAATTTCCCTTCCTCTTTTATAAATAAGTCAGTCTGACTAGGCTCTTTGCCTGTCACTAGTTTATAGCTGCCAGTCCGCTCTTCGTCCTTACCTGCCAAGCTGTACATCTCAACCTTGTCTATCAGATTTTTTCCTTTTTCTCTCTGCTTGTGAATCTAAAGTTACATGCATAATTCATGTGTCCCTGGGCTTGAAGTGAAGATACATCCCAGATAAAGAGTCTCAAATCCAGAAAATAGACAGATCATGCTCGTTTTCTGTATACAGATTTTATATTTTAAATGGTTTCTACATCTGCAGCACTTTACAATACTATCATTACAAAAGATAACATAAGACATGCATAAACAAAGAAATAACAAGACTGTATAACAGAAAATTTTTTGGACTACAAAATAAAGATTAGTAAAGTAAGAAATGCTTGGGTCTAAGTCACAAAATACAGCAGTGATTGGGCTGATCTTTCCTTGGGGTACAATCTATATAGCTGTGACGGATTGCACCTCAATGAATGGGGTCATGGGGGAGGAGTGAGGGGGGCATATAGTTTACCAGCTAAGGAGGTCCCTCTGATACAAAGAAAACAGGCTAATAGTTACCTTAGCGCTAACTCTCCACTGTGTAATATAAACATTAGAGGGAAAATAGTAACCTCTGCTGTATGCTGGAAAATGCATGGAGCTTTTCAGGTAAATTAGGAGAGAGGGAGTTTATTACATGTGCTTGTAAATATGCTGAATGACAACTTTTTATCTCTTGCAGTTCCAGAACCTACTAGGAATGATTTTCTTTTGGACTTGGTAATAACTAATAATACTGAACTTATCTCTAGCATTTGCATGGGTGAGCATTTAGGCAATAGGGATCATAACATGGTCTCCTTTGAGATTATGGGGCCGATTCACTAAAGGTCGATAACGCTTATCGCATGGTTTTTTGCGTTAAAAAGCATGCAATAAATAAGTACCAATTCATCAAAGTTGTTTTGCATGCGTTATCACGCATATCGCATGCACAAAATACCGCATTGAGGTAATTATCGAACAGAAATAATACTAACGCATGATTCACAAATGCATAAGAAGCGTTAAAAGCATAAAATGTGGCGATAATTACTGTGACACTAAACGCTTCCCAGGAGTATGCATTACTATACAAAATTGCAGCTGTGATTGTCTGTGGTGACAAGATGGAGTTTGCAGTCAGATTTTTTCAAGTATGTGATCTTCCTAGAGTGATGCATCCTCCAGTTTTCAGGGAAATGGTAATTTTCAGAATGGTAGTTTTCAGAAAGTAACTGCTACATGCGTAATATCGTGCGCTAATATCGCATGTGTAAAAAATACCGCACGCAGTGGGAAATACCGCTTGAAAAATCGGTCATCGCAAGATAAATAACACCAAAAACATTGCTTCTTAATTATCGCAAGTATCCTATTCATGAATCGAGCGTTAAGTCGCAATAAAATTTTTGACACATGCTATAAAAAGCACTCGTTTTATCGACCTTTAGTGAATCGGCCCCTTTGTTGCAGAAACAACTCTATAATGAAGTAACTAAAACACAAAATTTTAGAAATGCAAACTTTGCCAGTATAAGGGCATCACTGGAAAGGCTTTTTACAGGGTTAAACACAGAAAGACAATTGAATATCTTTAAAATGTTGCTTAACAAGTATACATGTAAGTATATTTTCCTTGTAAGCAAGGAAAAACATCACAAAGCCAAAACTTTATGGTTTGATAAAATTGTTGGTGTTGAGGTTGGTAAGAAAAAAATGTACTTTTAAGGCATTCAAGTTAGTTGGGACAGTTGAAACTTTCATCAGGTGCAAGGAAGCCAATAAAGCATGCCAATCAGGCGAGCTAAAAAAAAAGGAAAAGTGTATTGTAGCAAGGAGTAAAGGGATTCCAAAATTATTTTTTAAAAATGTAAACAGTAAAAAAATGAAGCAAAGGTGGGACCCTTATTATCACAGGGGGGTGGGGTCAGGTTGTTGATAAAAACAGGGACAAAGCAGAAATTCTGAACTGTTATTTTTCCTCTGTCTACACAACTGAGGAGCCAGCTAATCAAAGTTTCCCTTTTAAAAGACCCAATTCTAGTAATATAACTACTGACGCATCGGTCACTCAAGAGGAAATTGAAAAGAGACTTGAACATGTAAAGGTAAACAAAGGTCCAGGACTGGATGGTATTCATCCCAGGGTACTAAACAAGCTTAGCTCTGTAATTACCTAACTTCTTTACTTAATTTTTCAGAATTCATTGAGTTCTGGCATGGTGCCAAAAGAATGGTGTATTGCTAATGTGGTTCTGGTATTCAAAAAGGGATCCCATTCTCAGCCTGAAAACTATAGGCCTGTTAGTCTGACATCAGTGTTAGGAAAGCTTTTGAAAGGGGTAATAAAGGATAAGATACTTGAAATTTTCTGAAAATTGAGTGAGAAGTGAGAAGGATAAATTACAAAGAGTGGTGGAAAATGGAACATTTTTTAATTGGGCCAGTGTTGTTAGTGGAGTACCGCAGGGGTCAGTCCTTGGTCCTTTATTTTTTAAAGGGGTCGTTCACCACGAATTTACATTAATTAAATTTAGTATGATGTAGACATTCATATTCTGAGACAATTTGGAATTGTTACCGTATATACTCGAGTATAAACCGAGTTTTTCAGCACCAAAAATGTGCTGAAAAATCACCCTCGGCTTATACTCGAGTATATGGATTTGAAGGGTCTGTAAGTGATGTAAGTGTCTGGCATCCATTGAGCTCGCTCGCATGTGCGCCTTTCTAAGTTGGGAGCACACATGGCAGATATCTAACAAGCTGTTTTAGTTAAGTGCACAAACTAGGCCCACTGCATACTGAAGCGCTATGCTTATGTATAACTTTATTTACAAAGCGCTACTTATGTACGCAGCGCTGTACAGTAGAATACATTATTATAAACAGGGGTATTAAAATAGATAAATACAAAGTATTACAATAAGCACAAATAAATAAAAGATACAATTGTAATAAGATAAGAGTCAAAGACCCAAGAGGATGGAGGTCCCTGCCCCGTAGAGCTTACAATCTAGATATCTTATCAGTGCAAGTGCACATTTGGATGAGCTGTTAAGTATTAGGGTGATATTCAGCCATGCTGGGTGACAAGTTGCACAGCTCTAAAGTCAATGGGAAGCAGACTGTGGTGGGCATCATGTATTTTTTTTACCACACTATAAATATTGACAATCAAAATGTTCCATGTGAAAATATTCTAAGTCCCCATTATGGGCCACTTAGATAATAGAAAGCTCTCTGGAGGAGCAAACAGCTATTTAGTGGCTTGAGGGCAGCATTACGGGCTGTTCAACCAAAGTTCGAGCCTCACAGCAGGATGGGAACACACAGCAGGATGGGAGAACACACAGGGGAGTGCACACAGCAGGATGGCAAGTACTTTATACTTAGTATGGCAGCTTCCTTAGCCTTCTCAAACTTGCCTGACAGTTAAAAAAAAAAAAAAACAACATAGCAGTAGCAGCTGCATTTCTACCCTAGGCTTATACTTGAGTCAATACGTTTTACCAGTTTTCTTAGGTAAAATTAGGTACCTCGGCTTATATTCGGATCGGCTTATACTTGATTATATACGGTATTCATTTTTTAGATTTTGTAGTTTTTCAGTTATTTAGCTTTTTTTTTTAGCAGCTCTCAAGTTTGGAATTTCAGCAGCCATTGTGGTTGCCATGGTCTTGTTTACCTTAGCAACCAGGCAGCAGTGTGAATGAGACACTGAAATATAAATAGAAGCGAGACTAAAGTGAAAGATAATGAATACAAAGTAACAATAAAAATAAAATTGTAGCCTCAAAAAGCAAACGATTTTGGCTAGCAGGTTCAATGACCCCCATGTGAAAGCTGGAAAGATGTAGGCAATGAAAGCAAATAATTAAAAAACTATAAAAAAAAATTATAATGAAGACTAATTGTAAAGTTGCTAGCAACAGTTTGTTCTATAACATACTTAAACATGTAAGGGAACCCCCCTTTAACTTGTTTATTAATGACCTGGATGAGGGCATTTAAAGTGCTGTCTTTATTTTTGATGGTGATACCAAATTGTGCAAAACTATGAGTTCCATGCGGGATGGTGCCGCTTTGCAGAGTGACTTGACAAAATTGGAAAACTGGGCAGCAAACTGGAAAATAAGGTTCAATTTTAAAAAGTGGAAAGTTATGCATTTTGGTAGAAATAATATAAATGTAAGATATACTCTAAATGGTAGTGTGTTGGGGGATCTTTAATTGAGAAGGATCTGGAGATTTTTGGAGATAACAAGTTGTCTAATTCCAGGTAGTGTCATTCTGTGGCTACTAAAGCAAATAAAGTATTCCTTTAATATCCTTCTGAAGGGTTGGAGCCTAAATTGCACTGCATGCTAAGGGTGAGGCTTTACCAGAGACCTATAAAGAGGTAAAATTATCCTATAAAGAGGTAAAAGGATACCAATAAGCTTAGAATAAAACACTTTAAAAAAAAACATTTGTTGGTTCGAATAAAATTTTAAAAGGTAGAGTGAATTATTTGCTATGTAAACAGTGTAATTTAGAAATAAAAAGTACACCATAAAAATCATGACAGTATCCCTTTAATGAGCTGGACAGAGTGCAGAGGCATGCAACTAAACTAGTAAACTGGGAGAACTATAAACTCTGAAGTAAGACTGTCAAAGTTGGAGTTGTTTTCTCTGGAAGAAAGGTGCTTGCAAGGGGACATGATTACTCTAACCAAGTACATTAGGGGGGATTATATATACATAGGGAGGGCTATTTTTCCATAAAAAGGATCAGTGCACGAGAAGCCCCCCCTTTAGTTTAGAGGAACGGAGCTTCCATTTGAAGCAGTGTAGGTGGTTTTTCCTGGTGAGGGCAGTGAGGCTGTGGAATGCCCTTCCTAGTGATGTTGTGATAGCAGATTCTGTTAATGCCTTTAAGAGGGGCTTGGATGATTTCTTGAACAAATATAATATCCAAGACTAAATACTAAATGTGATACTAAAATCTACAATAGATATTGGTACAGTTAGTATAGGTATTGGTGTATATAGTTTACTGTGTATATGTAAGTGTATAGATAGTCTATGTCTAGGTATAAGTCTATATATGTGCACTGGGGTTCCCTTGGAGGGGTTGAACTTGATGGACGTTGATCTTTTTTCAGCTCAGCACCCACCTGCCTATGATTAAGTGTCAAAGGGGCATGAAATGCATAAGGCCAAAAAGCATGAAGTTGGTATGTTTTAAATGATGTATTAATAAAGACTTATAATTTTATTGATTTTTGTAATGTCATACATTTTCGAGAGTTCTTTTTTTAACCCAACTTAACTATGTAACTATGTCACTGATATTGGCTGGATGAAGCAGTTTATCTTGTTCTGTATATGTTCTTATTTCTATTGCAGATGTGCTTTGTAAATTATTTACAAGCGCAAAAATGCCATAAAGTGGGAGTTATAATTTTGAGTGCAATTACCATGTTTTTTTGCAATAATGCACAATTTTTTCAGAATTGCAGTGTCCGTGCATTCAAGGGAGTGATGTAATTGTCACAATACCACCACTGATGAAGTGGCCTTGAGCCACGAAACGCGTCAAGCTGGGGAGTTACAGTTCTTCAATTTTGTAATATGTTTTTAATGGAAGTGACAAATAAAGGATAAATATCTTATTTTTACTATCACAGTAGTCCTGGCGTGCTCCATCCTACCATATTAATCCTTGCTGTTTCACAATACCACCAAAAATTTCTCAAGAAGTCCTCCTAGCATCATTTTCATTGTTCAGCGTGTGAGTGACGTTTATGCCCAATTCTTCAGGTGCAAGTGTGCTGATTCTATTGACGCTGGGCATGAAGGGAACCTTGGAGCTACCACCTCATCAAGAGGTGGCAGTAGCTTCAGGGTTCCCCTGAATCAATAAACGCTGCAGAACTCCATACAGGGTGGAAGGCAGGAAGGACTGAGTGAAGTAGACCACAACTATACGTAAGTGCAAGGAGCATATTTTCTTCTTTTTTCCCAATACATTTTTATTTATTTTAAAGCTTGAGTGTACAGATTGTTATTTACTTCAAAACACATTATTATACATATCCATCATATTATGGTCCATCACACAAGGGGCCTGATTCACTAAAGTGTGATTTAACGTGCGCTATTTATAGCGTGCGTTACAATTTTTACCGCGTCTTAATTTTGGCAATTTTTCGCACGATTCACTATAAGCATACTCGCGCTTTTTTACGTGCGATATTGCATGCGTTATTTAACTCGCGAAGACTATTTCAATGCGGTATTTGCTGGAACATGTGCTAAATTACGCCCGCGAATAGTCACCGCATATGAATGGTAGCTTAGAAATAGTGTATAAAAATTGTCGCCGCATATAAATGGTGTATATAAATATTAGCCACATATAAATGGTAGCATATAAATGGTATCATATAAATAGTAGATGCTTATAAATAGTAGCCACTAGTGATGAGCAAATGTGTTCTGGTTATCTTTAGAGAAAATTAGCAAATCTTTCGAAAGATCCACGAAACGGCAAAAATGTTGTGCGGGCAAAAAAATTGTTGCTGTGACTATTATTTTTTGACGCTTGTATAAATTTTTGTATGTGCGGTGAATTTTTGCGTGGCAAATTTTTTCAGGCGTTTCGCCATTGGCGGATTGTTTTGCGAAACGCATGAAAAAATCCGCCGCAAAAAAATTCAACGCACGTCCAAAAATTCGCTGCGAATCCATGCCTGGCGAAACATTTCATCACTTGTAGCCAAATATAAATAGTCGCGCAAATGAACGCATGCCATGTTAGCCATACACGCCAATACTTGCAGAAAATTACTGTATTAAAAATGACCATTTCCCTGCAAACTGGCGGCTGCGTCACTCTAGGGGAAACACATACTTGAATAAATAACACTGTAAGTCCATATTTTATTGCAAAAAATCATTTACTGTACTTTTGTATAATTTTTCGCCTGCCTGTAGTAGGTGTTCATTTTCGCATAGCCGAATGCGATATTTAGCGCGCAAAAGTTATAGTGAATCATGCGATCATATTATTTTCAGCACGGAAATGAACGTATGCGGTAAAACTAGCGCGGGAAATACCGCATGCGAAAATGCGACTTATCGCATGCGGTAATGCTGTAGTGAATCGCGCGCTAATTGTCGCGTCTTTTTTACCGCAAAAAAGCGTGTGATAAACTTTAGTGAATCAGGCCCAAGGTATTTTTGCCACTATTTTAAAGCAATACAAGTTACATATTTTATCTTAACAGCAAAACACAGTTTTGCATTAGTTTACAAGTCATATAAAGCATAATGACAATAACTACTGTTACTAAATTTCACCCTGGAAACTAGAACTAGAAAAACTAAAGCTATTTGTTCACCACAGAAGAGGTTCTGTTGTTATAAGGAAAGGAGAGCACTCAGGATATCAATTCCATATGTATATTTGAACCAAGGACTCCATATTAGCAAAAACTTCTTGTGTGAGTCTACTAATATATTTGTCATTTTCCCTTGGGTCATGATTCAATCTATCCTATGCTGAACTGATTCTAATGGGATTTGTTTCATTTTTCAAGCCCTGGCCAATGTTCTTTTCACAGCCATCATGATTGCTGTAAAAAGATGGAATTGACAATTATTAAATTTCTCCGTTTATACATAATAGAGCTGTACTAGGATGTTTCCTCAAATTTTGAGTAGATCATGTTAAAAAATCTTATCCAGACTCTCTGAGCATTGGGCATGTCGACTATGTGTGGAACAAAGTGCCTAGGAGCACATTTTCACACAAGTACCTTTAATAAAAGTGGTATTACATGCAACTGACTGTGAGAAAATTGCCATGGTCACAACTGCTCTGGATGTGCATGATCCCTATAGTTTTGTACAATTTAGCATCATCAGCAAAAATAGAAACAGTACTTACAATGCCCACCTCAAGGTCATTATTAAACAATTGAAAATAACAAAGGGCCAAGAACAAACCCATGTGAGCTAAAACATTGGTCCAATTATAAAATGTTTCATTTATTACCACCCTTTAGGGCTCTGGTACACGGGGAGATTAGTCGCCCGCGGCAAAACCCCCTGCTCGCGGGCGACTAATCTCCCCGAGTTGCCTTCCCCCTGCCATCCCACCGGCGAACATGTAAGTCGCCGGCGGGATGGCAGATGCGGCGGGGCGATTTTGGGAAATCGCCGAAAAAGCCTCGCGAGTCTTTTTAGGCGATTTGCGCGAAATCGCGCCGCCGCGTCTGCCATCCCGCCGGCGACTTACATGTTCGCCGGTGGGATGGCAGGGGGAAGGCAACTCGGGGAGATTAGTCGCCCGCGAGCAGGGAGTTTTGCCGCGGGCGACTAATCTCCCCGTGTACCAGAGCCCTTATAATCTATCCTTTAGCCAGTCATCTTTTGAAGTTCAAGAATTATGTTTCAGGTCAATATTCATTAAATTAATCAGCAACCTTTTGTGTGATACTGCATCAAATTCATTAGCAAAATCTAAGTAGATCCTATCCACTGCCATTCCATAGTCTAGATTCCTGTGTTGTGTAGAAAAAAACAACAATTCAGAATATTTGCAGAATTTTTTGCTTTTATCGCTGCTCTCATTAAATAATTGATCTTCCTTTGATACACCCCTTCTTACATTATTTACTATTTAGATTTTGATAAACTGTGAAAATCATTTTAACTATTATAATCCATAATGTATGATGTATGTACAACATAAAAACAAATTATTAAGCAGATAGAGGTAAAACTTTTCATGCCCAGGGCCAGTAGAATAATGAAATAGCTTTGTGCATCTTTAATGATATCTGATTTAATGTTTGTAGCAAAAAGGAAACATACACTTGGTCGACCAAGACTAAATTGCAGACAAGCAACTTTGGTGATCAAAACCTTGGTGTATAAACTGGGACATTAGGTTTTTCACTAAAAACACAGAAAACAGAAATGGTTGTTGTTTAAATTATTAAATCATTACTGATCGCAGTTTTTTTTTTCAAAAGAAGGAAATGCAAAATGTTAAGCACCAACCCATGTAACTTACCTTGGTAATTAAGGAACTTAATATGAACATGAAAACATTTAAGAACTACAAGTCAGAGAGGAAGACATTTCTTTTAAAGAATATGAAGACTATAACAAGTACTGTGATACAGCAATCAGGAAGGCAATGATAGAGAATAAACCACTATTTGCTTCACAAGAACAGAGTGATCCCAAAACACTTGTTAAGCACATTATAGTAAAAAGATGCATGTTGAGACTATGGATTCATTAAAAATGGAAATAATTTGGTTATAATAGACTCATAGAAAGCAAAACAGTATTTTTTTTTTTTTAAATGTATATAGTAGAGTTTCAAGACCCACTCTCTAGCATAGATGGTTGGGGGTCAATCAAGTCATTGGCTCACAGATTATGGCTTACTTAACATTATTTTTTACCATGACATCCAATAGGAATGAAAAATTGAACATACTCTGTTAAGAAAATATTCATTTTCGTTTAAATTCACAGTAAAGTAATTGTCTACAGTGTCTTTTCTCATTCCTAGCCTACAGCTATTTAAAAGGTAGGTGTTAAGACACAACAACATTGAAATGATCAAGGCCATTCTGTAAGTGATGTATGGTGTGCATGACATCCATCCACCTGATCTTGCACCAACCAAGTGTCATAGCGTACCAGCTCAGCAGTTTAATTATTTTCAAATCCTCATAACTGTGATTGTGGAGGTTATAATGCATACAGGGATTATACTTTATATGGAGGTTAAACTGAGGTATATCAGGATACCTCCAGCTGCTTCAATTTTATAGCAAATGACTCATACCATGTTCAAATTTCCATTTTCTATGGTTCATGATTGTTTATGATTGAGATTGCTGTGCTGGATATGTGAATAAGCTGAACAGTGGTCAGCTACATTACATTTTCTAACCAATGCTTCAATGATTGTTCTTGATATGGCACTGGATCAGCAGAAGGCATTAATTATTTATTTGCAACTATTTGCATGGCTGCCTACCTGTGACTGTTGGTTTCAAGGGATAGGCACACTATGGCTCAGTAGTTGTATAGTTCTCTGCATCCCTTAGCTGCTTTATATGAAACAGAGGCCATTAGAATTGTTATTCTAAAATAGCTGAAAAAGTTAAGGGTTGGCTATGCCAGGCTTTCGTTCTCCCCATGAGGCTATTTTATTTTTATTTGTAGATTACTGTCAGTGGCATTCTCATTATTTCTGTTGCACTCATCTGAGGATACTGTACCTATGCGTATTCTATGCTTCTATTATCAAGAGGCCTATTACATGTTTTGGATTTAGATTCAGTTAACCACCAACACACTTAGCATAACTCCAAGTCTTTATTAAGTGGTTATATTGATCTTTCCGAACATAACATTGGCATTCTGCATGCTTGGAATTACTTCCATTTGTATTATTTATTGTATTATAATGTTTAACTCGAAGGGACAGAATTTAATACAGAGACTTCATAAAAACTAAATATAGAGAACACGTGAATACAGAAAAAGTTACATTTGACTATATGTCGGTCACATTTATAGCAGGATTTCTAATGAGCAACCCCTGAAGGTTATCCTCTTTGTTGTAATTATACATCTAAATTAAAGTTAAATAATGCTATGCTATTGTAGGGAAGACAGATCTGTGCCACAAGCCTCTTGGCTCCCTAATTTATCTTCTGCTATATTTTCCTGGTGACAGTGAACCCCAAGGGGATCTCTGCATTTACAGAGTACCTAGTTACTTCTGCAGCTTCTCATAAGACAGCAGTGAATTTAGTGGTAACTGCCACAGGAAAACACTTAACTTTAAGTGTAATGCTATGTATATTGAATGCAGGTATGTTTGTTGGGTTAATTAAGTATCCCTTGGGGGTTGACAGATGCTGATATATGATTTTCTAATGTGATTGATAATTATGATGTTTCTGATTTGCTGATGTGATTGATATGTGTGTTGTGAACAAGAATGGCACTGAATAGAAACATTACCGCCACTTGTATCGTGCCATACACCCTGATAAAATGTGCAAAAGCCGAGTTTGTTATCCAGTAGATATTTAAAGGTAGTAGGTATGGACCTACAGACCTGTCTGTTAGTCTCAAGGGGGTCCTGAATAAGTGGAGAGGTGAAGGCATATTTACTGTTTTATCTAATAAAGCAATTCAAGCACCCTTAAACTCTTAAATAAGTACCCAGTCACACTTGATTTGACCTTGAGAAGTGCACAGCTTTTGGCAAAGGGGAGACAATATTTTAATTGTCACTATATACCATGGCCCATGCTATTTCCATGAGAAATAGAAATGTATAAATTGAATTTTGATGCAAGTGATTTAAGTGAGCAAGTGATGTAAGAAAATCTAGGCCACCAAATACCCATTCTGCCATTGCCAGAAGTATATACATAGAAGAGGTTATGAACTCCTGCACAAGGACAAGGCTGTTCATGGGGAAAACTATATTTATTTAGTTCCATATGTTACTGGGTCAGATCCTATCAACATCTAATATAATGTAATAAAAACCAATGATGTTTAAAGGCAGCTTGGCCACTACTAGAAAGATGACTTACTACATATAGAATTAATATTGATCACTATGATGGATTATTCTGCCATGCAAACACTGTGCCGATAGTGCTTGTAAAAAAATGCCCGGTGATGTGAACTGCTGACCATTGAACCCAAAAGCTCTAACAATATTAGACAGATGGCATTTCTGCTTTTATTGCAATATACGGTAGCTGCTCATGATACGTAATGTTTTCAAATGGCACAGTACATACATGCACACAAACAAATGAGATTTGCTTTTGTGTTTTGTTGATTCTTTTTTTTTTTGAAGTGGAAAAAATACATATACATAAATGGAGATAATGAGGACAGAGTCTGTTTACTGATAATAAAAGCTGGAATCATTTTCTAGACAGATAGAATTTGTGCTGGCTTACTGCCTTTGATTTGTCCAAATGTCTGTACTGTTATTATTGACTTAGCCGCTACATCTTTCAGCCCACGCTCAGGTTTGTGTTAACTCCTTCAGTTCTAGAAAGGCCATTCCCCCAGTGCATTGCTAGACAGTGTTGTGTGAGGTTTTCTGGCTAGCACATGGTTAAACTTTGCACTATTTTCTCCAAACATATATGTTTTTTTTTTCAATTGTAAAGAAAGGTCACCGTAATTTAACAGAATCTACAGCACAGTTCACGGAGAGGTGATATTTCTGCAAGGAGGTCATCCTAGACAATACTGACAATAACGAACATTCACATAAAAAAACTACATCCTTGTAATCAGTTTCAACATGAAATTAACTCTGGTTGCTCCTAAAGGAAAAGACCTGGAAATGAGCATACACAGCTCATAAATCTGTTGGACACTGTATTATATGGTTTCAGCAACATTCATTCCATTTTTTGTTCCTTTTCATTTTTATTTCTTGTGTAGCTTTGTTGATAACAGCTGATGTAGACCACTGAATTGGCAAAACTCTGCTATCTGGAAAAATTATTGCATGCCCATGCCATAATACAGGACACCTGTGAAAGATGCATGCCACCTATTATTACTGATCCCACTGCTAGCCCGCAGAGTCAGAGTCAGACTGGGGTACCTGGGGTCCAACAAGTACTAGACTCAAGGGCCCACCACCCAGCCACCTAAGGGCACACCCCCCAACCAGTGCCACTCAGCACTCCCCCTCCACCCCAGCCACCACTGTCCCTGTGTTCAACTGTGGAATGCCATCTTTCATTTTTAACAATGGTGTAAGTAATGGCTGGGGGAGGCTGGCTTGCAGGCAGGTGGCAGATTGAGAAGTGTAGATCTAACCCTGTACCCTATTGTAAAAACACAGAGAAAATGAATACCTACAAACATGAAGGTAGTAGTGTGGTATTCTATACATTATATAGGTTTTCTACCTTGTGTTTAGAAAATTGGAATCTCCTTTTATGCTGCCAATGCAGTATGGGTCATTAAATAGGACTGAATGTTTTAAGGAAGCAGCCCTCTCTGATGTGTTTATATCTGTGGATGGAGGGAGGACGAGCGACTGTAGCAGCAATTTCAGTATATCCCCATTCATCTGGTTTCAATTATTGATTTTTTTCCTTACAAGAAAGAAACCACAATCTCAAGCCAACTTTAGGTGAATTATTCATGCAAAAGTGGGTGAGGAAATCTTAGGAGAACCTTGCGGTTTATTTTTATTAATATATATGAAAGAATGCAGATTTTTTTATGCAAATCCCTTTGCTGTTTTCCCTAGCCTGCTACTAAATAACTGGAATTATAATTGCAATGTCAGAATACACTTTCATTTATTAATAACACTTTAATAAAATTGTCACTTAGTAAAATGGGTTCTGGGATGATTTTATTTAACTAACAATTGCTATGATATACTGTACTGCATACTGGAAGCCTGTTTTCATTGACTAACTATAGTGCCATCCGTTTAAAGGGAAACCCTGGACCCAAATAATGGGACTACTTAGAATGGAAATCTGCAATAAACTATTTATGGCTGTTGCTCTCAGCTAGGGAAGGTGAGGCAGTTCTATATTATTTTTATAAGGTAGGCTGTCTGTCTTGTTAAAGGGGCAGTATACGATCTTGTTCAATAAATGGGGCTTGTGCTGAACATACTTTTTGCTTATTGTTTTAAGAAAAATCTAAAGTGTTTGTAATTTCTTTAGTTAAATATGGCAGGCAATGATATTAAATGGTTGTCCTTGTAAGGGTAATAATTAAATTACCAATGCAAAGATAATGCCCCTGCTTTATGGACGTCTGCTTATCCATAGGCCAAAACAGTCACAGCAATGGGTGAAGGATCGGGATCAGGTACTGGTAATCTAATTATTTCCTCACAAGAACCTTGTTTACCTTGTTTATCTCAAAGTGATACTGATACTAAAAAACTCTTCAAAATATGAATTTACATAAAAAGTTACTTGTAATTGCTAAACCTGTTTTGCCAACCTGGCTGTTCTTTCTCAGCCTGTCAGTTGCAGCTTCTAACGTCAGGCTCCTGCTGCACAAATTTGGCAGCTCCCTCGTACTGGAACTTGGGGAGACAGATAGGTAATGTAAAGGCATGAGGCAAGCTCTTTTTATGGCAAAATTATAGAGTACAAGCAGAGGCAATGTTATAATATATTAAAAAATAGTTTCATTTCAGGTGTCAGCATCTCTTTAAAAAATAACAAAACCACAGATTATAATTATACCAAGTCTGAGCATGGGTTATAGAAGGAGGAAGAGCACTGATAGAAGTGGTATTCTAAAAGGAAGATTTACTCCCCCAAATCCTTCTTTTGCTCTTTTATTCGTGTCATAATAGGTTAGTGTTGTTACCTACTTTTATTCTTTGCACACATAATATATGTATTTATATTACTATATTGCCAGTTACAAAGGTAGCCCAGGACTAGCAACTTTAGCAGGCAATTGCTAGGTATAATTCACTGGTCTGCTGTTTAGTTTGCTATTAGGTTACTAGATCCAGAGAAAACTTTATGTCTTACTTCTGCTTTAGCGCAGTTTAAGAGTGGCCACAATGCAAAGCCCTGTCAATCAATTTTTTGTACTATTTTGCCTCTTAAGCTATACCTGTCTTGGTGGGTCCAGTCTGAAGGTTAGTTTGAGTGAGAGGTTAAAAGAATGTCTATTTGCTTTCTTATATACTCCTGGAAGCACATGCTTAAGGTCCATTAGGACAAAATATGGGGTGAACAGTTACTAGCTACCTAAGATATCCTAAGGAGATCTTTAACCATATATTGAAACTCGAAACGAGGGCTTAAATTTAAAAAATATTAAAGCCTTTTGTTTAGAATATTCGATCAAAATTTTAATTTTAAAATGTCATTGAAATCCCATCACCAGAAACCAAAAGATTTGACCCAGAAGTCCAAAAAGAGTAGTATAACCTCACTGGGGGCATTGCAAATCAAAGAGAACTTTATTACTATCATATTCCTATATTTGTATCATCATGTTCCTATAAGCTGTAATAAAAGATAAGAGAGGCTAATTAGTCTTTGCCATTAGGAGTATAGCAATGCAGAGTTTTACAAGTAGAGCAGTCTTTCAAAAATACCTTAAGTACATCAAGAAGTGTAATTTGAGGGGTTACTTTACTGACATGGTGCTAAATTAAACCAGTAGAGTTATCAGTTGCAATTGCAAAGTATTTAGTGGCTAATTTCATATCTGCAAAACATCTGGACAAATGTTTATTATATATATGTTAAACTGCACCAGGCTGACCAACACTATCTGACTGGTTACTAAAAAAGGTTTGACCAGGTGCTATTTAGCATTTATGTTATTAAATTAGCCCCTGTATGTGTTGCAATTTGTGTGTGTGTGTGCGTTCTGAGTGACACATATGTGGCCACTGAAAAGAGACTGTGCAAGCATGCCTCTACATGACTCTCACCCTTCTCTGTGCCAAATGGGAAGGTGATAAGTTTAAAAATACCTCTAAACTACTAACCTCTGGTCACTGAATGCATTGGCTAAAATATACCTCCTCCCAGGTACCCAATCTTTACCTATTACCCAACCCACTTAAAGCCCCAGAGAGGGAGTCCTTAAAAATTGCCTCTATTCCCTTTAAATGATGGCCCACTTACAACAGTATTCATGCTCTTTGATTCATAAACCAACTGGCTATAATGGTGAAGACCCAAATGTTTATCCCTAACCTGTATTCCTAGTGTCATGATCCATGATTTTTGTAAATCATTTGTGCAAAGCAGACCAAAGGTATAAGTCAAAAGGCAAGCCTTTCCTTTAAGTTCTCCAGAGTGGGAGATAGTGAGAGAAAGTGATCAAGGTCCCTCTGAGCAGGAAGGCTACCTGTATGTGGAAGGTACTCCCAGAGGGACTGGGCGTGCTGTCTGCCACCACATGGAGCAGGAACTGACTAACTAATTAAAAGACTCAGCACCCAAGAGTCTGAGAGTAAAGCCAGAAACTTGCCACCAAGTCAAGAATAACTACCTGGTTTGGGGGCACTGAGAGCAACATCCAAGGGGTTGGTGAGCAACATGTTGTTCTTGAGCCACTGGTTGGGGATCACTGCATCACAATATATATTAATATATATTAAATTGTTTCACACAATTAGTGACTCTCCTACAAATTATTTAGGGCCAGGTCTTAGGGTCCTGTCATTACATGCAACAGTAGATTGGCTAGCAGTTACAATTGTTGTTGTTCTTTGGGTATCATTGAGGACACAGGACTCATCATTTTGTTAGTAATTTGCTATGAATTAGGCCTACTATCTGGACGTCATGGTTGTTGTAGGACTAGTAGGTGGAAATACAGATGATAGCATGCAGTGTTCTGCTTGGTCTGTTATTAGATATTCACATTACTACTGCATTTCTCCTACAATAAACTGATGAGTAAATAATTTCCACATAATGTAATGAATAGACTGTTAAATTAAATATAAAGCTTGTAATTAATCAATAATGGTGTAATGCAAGTCTGGCAGCTGCCATAGATCATAAAATATCCTCCTTATGTCACATTTAAATAAGAAAGAGTCCATTCATAACAAAGCACGGCTAATTAACATAAGCAATCTCAATAAATGCCGTTAGAAAATTAAGTAAATTTGCATTTCCAAGCTTAGAAAATAATGGATTCGGACCAATTAGATACAAAGAGAATGCATTTTAGCCTGAAAATTAGCTCCCAGGAACTGCCCAAATTAGGCCAGATTGAGGTTTTTATGAGACTAAAAAAAGAATAACCCTAGCTGACCTGCAACTGTCAAATCTGCAGAAAGAATTGTACCTGTACTTTATTTTTCCAACCCTGTCCCAAACTACTTCCCTATGATGTACCTTAATGTGCTTTCTTGGGAAAGAGTAAACGGTGGGCATGTGTCCCACCAATTGACTTTAAATGACATGTAAACCCCACACACAAAAATTTAATCAGAGAACAGCTTCTTTGAAATCTTTCAATACCTGCCACACTGGTTGTCCAGAGGTTAATAGTATAGCTGCAACATCCCCTTAATCACAGATTTGCTTCTCCTCCTGTAACCCACTTAGCCCCACCCTCGGGAATTTGCTTTGGCTGTTGGCTTGTGGGCATGCTCAGTTGTTCTAAGCTCAGATTACTAGACACACCCCAAGTCTAGCAGCCAGTGAAGAGATGGCATGGCTGGTTCCCATAGAAACTCAGCTCTAGCTGTCTGCTTCAGTTTTTTTCTCCTAACCTCCTCTCCTGAGCTCAGCTCAAACCAAGTAGAACTTTTATCAGAGACAATTCTGCCTGTGTGAGCCTGTATTCTTGATGAAATGTATGCTGAATAAGGGTCTGTGTGTATATGCTGTTTGCAGATTTAAATGTATCCAATTATGTATCAGAGTAAAAATGGCCACCGGGTGAAAGCTGCTATTTTCTTTAGGAAAATATGATGGTGCTGGCAAGCGGATTGTGTCAAAAACATTGCAGTTGCATCAGAAAAGTTGCGGTCACATAAAAAAAAATCATGCAGTAGCAATTTTTTCACAACTTCACAAGTTTTTCAGCAGTCGTGACTTTCTCCCGGGGTCAGACAGGGCTAGCAGGACACTGGGGAAAAACCCATTGGACCCTGCTGACCCAGACCTGATCCCAACTGGGAAGCATTACCCCTTACCCACTGACCTTTTTTCCCCCAATCTCGCCTAGGTAAGTATGAGGTATGCACGTTAGGGCAGGTGTGTGTTGGGGCAGCGGGGCCCCTGGGGTTGTGGGGGGTCCCTGGGGTGGCAGTCCCGGTGGGCCCAGCACACCCCAGTTTGACCCTGCTTCCTCTTCACAATGTCAGAGAGACTATTGTATTTCCCTACACCAAACAAAGAAGAGCCACACCAGAGGAAGTGATAGATAGTGGTAGAACTGTGCATAATGTGGGATGGAATTAGCAAGCCTATGGTCTACTTGTTTACTAAAATAAAAGTATACTCTATTAATAAGCTTTAAATATTATCTTATGTATTGCTTGTGTTTCCACAAAGAGCACATCCCACAGAAACACGTGCCTTTTTTTTTATAATAAGTAATTTAATTTAGCCTTAATTTACCCACTTGCTATTTTACATTTCCTTTTCAAAATTGCATGATTTTAGAAGAGCAAGTCATATTTTCATTGTTTTTGCATTCTGTGTTAGTACACGTGAGCATGTTTAAAGAGAGCGAAAAACATATGGCACACAAGCTAACTGAAACCATCTCAGATTAAATATAAAGTTATAAACAAATTAGCTGCTAGTATGATGCCCTACCAGCTTTGCCGTTTAGTGTTGTAAGTATACAAACTCTCTAATTTGGTCATCTGTAATTTTAGATAATGTAGATATCCTAAGGAATCACCTCCTGGCAGGGGTGGAATTAGTGAAAAATTTTGACCATACTGTACCTTACATTGTTATCTCCCACCTCCAAAACTCCAGGGCCTACCACCCAGTAAAAATGCTGAAAAGCTGTTGACACCCTATGAACATGTGGGGTTGGCTGGCATATAGAAGGCAAAAGAACATGCTTATCAGGGCTTGTGTTTTAGTCCAATAAGCAACAGCTGGAGACAAAAACACGGGTTCAAGATCAGTGGTGGTTATTGAATATTTTGACTGTAACTTTCTATCAGTATTCATACAGAATCCATTATGATCTATTCAAATGTTTTTATGTATTTTTTATTTTTTTAGAAGAGCTCTAGCAATACTCACACTGTTATTCTATATATACATTTGTATTTACTCTTATATACGGGGGCTATCATTATGTTTAACATTATGTTTACCATGTTATAATTAACAACTGAAGATTGTTAGATAACTAAAGGGTTCTAGCTTAGGGGCCATCGTTTCAGCAATAATGATAGAATATTTGTTTGTCTTACTTAGCGATAATGTTTCCAAGAAGCATTTGCAAGGCTTGGGAGCGTACTTGTTTTGCAATTACACAGAAAAGAAACAGAGAAACAATTTTCAAAACCATATGTGGCCTGTATAATCAACTTTAAGGTGGGCAATGACAAATAGCTTAGACCTGTAATAAAATGCATTATATTACCTTGTAAAATCTTAAGATGTTTTACTGTCTGTTTTAATTAAGCGAACAGGTCAGAAAAAACTACATTAGTAGCTTTACTTCTTCCTTTGTTCACTACCTTCCCTAATTTTCTGTTTGTGTAAGGTGTATAATAACAAAAAAATTGCTTGCCTGTAGGTTATTCTCCAGCTATTATACAAGGTAAATGTAAACTGTCTGCTCACAGAAGGTAAGTACTGCCCCAGCAACAACTATAATAAAATGCATTATATTACCTTGGAAAATCTCAAGATGTTTTACTATCTGTTTTAATTAAGTGGACAGGTCAGATAAAACTACATTAGTAGCCTACCTTCCCTAATTTTCTGTTTGCATAAGGTGTATCATAACAAAAAACTTGCTTGCCAATAGGTTATTCTCCAGCTATTTTACAAGGTAAGTGGAAACTGTCTGCTCACAGAAGGTAAGTACAAGTATGGCATCCGTTATCCGGAAATCTGTTATCCGAATTACGGGAAGGCCATCACCCATCGACTCCATTATAAGCAAATAATTCTCATTTTTAAAAATAATTCCCTTTTTCTCTGTAAGAATAAAACAGTTACTTGTACTTGATTCCAACTAAGATACAATTAATCCTTGTTGGAGGCAAAACAAGCCTATTGGGTTTATTTAATGTTTAAAAAATATTTTATTAGACTTAAGGTATGGAGATCCAAATTACAGAAGGATCCCTTATCCGGAAAACGCCAGGTTCCAAGCATTCTGGATAATGGGTCTCATACCTGTACTGCCCCAGCAACAACTAGCATGCTGAAAAATGACATAGCTATGTGATATTATATTATTTAATTTAGTTCAAAATAACCAAATACTGCTTTCATTCACTGTCCAGTTGTAGGTTCAACTTTTTCAGTTTGTGTTGATATTCATGTTTTTCTGATTTATTGTATTTTGACCTGATTATGTGCTGTTTGCTGCCCTGGCAAACGTCCTTAGTGAATTTATCAGAATCCCTATAATGGTAATGTTTCAGGCTTTCAAGTTGTCGCAGAAGCTCCCCATCTCCCCATCTTGGATTTTGTCAGTGTTAGTGGCACTGCACATGCTCAGTGTGCTCTAGACAGCTATTGAGAAGCTAAGCTTAGGGGTTGTCCTACGCCTACTTCTTTGCTAAACTTTAGTTCTCCTTTAAATTAGCAAATGACTCTGTGCTTAAAGGGGGGATTCACTATTAAATGAGAAGAAAAGTCTAAGTCACGGGGGGGTGCCAAAATGTTAGGCACCCCCAGTGATTTTTAACTTTCCTTCTCTTTTAAGTTAACTTTTAGGGGCACATTTACTAACCCACAAACGGGCCGAATGCGTCCGATTGCGTTTTTTTCGTAATGATCGGTAATTTTGCGATTTTTTTTCGTATCTTTTGTGATTTTTTCGTATCTTTTACGATTTTTTCAGCGTCTTTACGATTTTTGCGTAAAAACGCGAGTTTTTCGTAGCCATTACGAAAGTTGATTTTTTCGTAGCGTTAACACTTAAAAGGCGCAAGTTTTAACGCTACAAAAAAATTGCGACTTTGCGCAACTTTCGTAATGGCTACGAAAAACTCGCGTTTTTACGCAAAAATCGTAAAGACGCCGAAAAAATCGCAAAAAATACGAAAAAATCGCAAAAGATACGAAAAAGTCGCAAAATGTTCGTTTCCAATCGGAATTTTTCCAATTCGGATTCGAAATCGTGTCTTAGTAAATCAGCCCCTTAGTATGTTATAGAAGCAACTTTTCAATTTGTGTTCTTTAATTATTTTTGATAGTTTTTGATTGTTGTGCCTTCTTTTCCTAAATCTTTCCAGTTTTCAAATGAGGGTCATCGACTCCACCAGACATAAAAAGACTATTACTCTATGAGGCTACAATTGTATTATTATTGTTACTTTTAATTACTTATTTTTCTATTCAGGTCAATCTAACATTCAAAAGACTCCTTTGTTGCTAAGGTAATTTGAACTCTAGCAACCGGATAGCTGCTGAAATTCCAAACTGGAAAGTTGATGAACAAAAAGTGAAATAATTAAAAAAACATAAAAAATGAAGACCAATGGCAAATAGTCTCAGAATAAGTCTGAGATTAAATCTTGCTTGCAGCAGAAAACACAATCCAAAGCCATAACCGACATTCTCTCTTGTAATGCAAGTGAAACACAAAGGGATAAACTATTTTACTTTTACAACAGAGCAGTTCATGACTCTGATAGTAAAACCTGTCAAATAAAATACGTTTTACCTTTTCTTATGCAAGATCGATGATGTAACACAAGGGGGCATATTTACTGATCCACGAACGATCTTGAACGCTCCAAGCGTATTTTCGCCGAATTTTTTAACGCCGCATGACTTTTTCGTATGCTTGCGTGACTTTTTAGTACGCTTGCGCGAAAAAATCAGAATCTGTTTAGAATCGTTCGGTACGAAAATTTCGTGACTTTCGGATCACCAATACGATATTATCATGACTAATACGATTTTTTCATAAGCATTTTTGTGATATTTCCGATCTTCAGAAATTATCGTATCCCATCTGAATTTTTCCCATCCGGGATTCGAATTCGTGTTTTAATTAATCGGCCCCAAGTTGTTTTTTCATGGATTTGTGTTGGACTATTAAAAGGTTTCATATGTTAATATACAATGACTTGTTTTTGGGAAAAATATATATGGACAATCCACTGTGCTCACTTGCTCAGCAAACTCTCCTGTTTATCCCTTAAGCTTACCTTCAGTGTACAAAAATAAACAGAAATGTCTACTTGGGATTTAAAGGTCAAATCGAACAAAACAAAAGTTATTTGAAACTACAAAGATTGCAGTACATGTTGTAAAGTAATAATCAGGCTAGTTAAACAAGACTAAATTCTGTATTGGCTTTGTTAATTGAAACAGTTGAGCAGACTCTCTCCTGCTTAAAAGTTTCTAATTTATTTACAGTACATAACAGCTCCCTACGAAAATAGAATGCAGCTAAACATTTCGCCTCTCTTATCTAAACTAAACACAAAATATAGACCCTGTATGAGAATGTATTGCGTCACCTTCCTATCTGGCAGGTTATATAGGAAACCAGCATTTAACCTTTGCAGGTCTCTCAGTTTTCCAGAACTACAGTACATACAGGGAAGAAGAACATTTCTGAAGCAGTTAATATTAATAGATATGAGAATAATGTGGCACTATAAGATAATGATACCAACAACCCACATAAATTCCACAGGAAACCAGCACATTTCTAATGAATGAAAAGTTTCAATATAAAGTAAAATGATGAATCATTCAGACCTTTTATTTTCAGAAATCTTAGCTCAAGGTCATTAGATATGCTTTACAGTCTCATGCTTCTCTAAGGGATCAAACTCTCAAACAGATGCCACCGGGAAAAAAAATCTTACCAGGTTCTTGAGTTGAGTAGCTCTAATGTACTTTCTGCATGTAGTACAAATACATATACAATAGTCTATTTTTTCCTTTACCTTCTAAAAGCTGTGACAAATTGGCTTTTTAATTATTTATATGCAAAGTTATTTATATTCTTCCTACCCAATGATGCTGGTTGAAACCAAAATAGCCTTTAATGCGGCTTAGTTTAAAGTTTTAAACCAAATGTATCTGCAGAGGGGGGAAGAAGGTACAAAGTTGTTATAGAAGGTTTTGCAATGACACAACAACCCACATCATTTGTTGTGCTACTTGGCATTCATTTTGTACTTCTGGAATATGTGGGCTATGCTTTTGCACTGGGATATATAGGCTCTGTATTTTTAATGCTAAATAAATATATTGTGGGTGATTTCACTAAAGTTTTGGTAACATAGTTCTTAAAGAATGATTAAACTTAAATCTTAAAAATTACTCTGTATAGCCCCCAGAATAACATACCTTTTTGCCTGCATCTAGATCTTTTTAATTTCTCTACTTCAAGCAGCTAAATTGTATCTCTTTTACTGACTTCCTGTTCTAGCATGAAGCCCTTCCTCCGTTTTGCTTTCTGAACTCTCCCTCTCTCTCCGATTATGATAACATCAAAGAGGTGTCTACTGCTCATGTGCTTTTCAAAATAAAATGCTTACTTATCCTTTATAGTATCAGTCACTGTTTTGCTTTGCTGAAAAATGTGCGAAGCTGCTGAAAAATTTTGAAAACACCAAAAACTTTGGGAAATGCGGGACATTTTTTTTGTGCACAAAATTTCTTATGCATGCGTCATTTTTGAAGTGACCGCAACATTTTTTACTGGACTGCAACATGTTTAATGAGTCAACAACTTTTCTGATGCTACTTCAAGGTTTTTGATGTGAACAAATTTTTTTGACACAACGTCTGCAACATTTTTGATATTACTGTGATTTTTTAGATACAAACGCATACGACTTTTGTTCTCACTCCAAATACATTAAAGCAATGGCTGTTTTTCTTTGAGAATTTTTTGTCACAGTGAATTTATGTCGCAGTTTAGCGAAGAAATTTGCCAATGGCAAAATGAGAAATTTTGCAGTGAATACATGCCTGTTGAAAACATTTGCTGATTACTAGTCGCCAAATTGTAAAATTTCACAAGCAGAAGATATCTTATAGTTTTATGGATTTGTTGTGATGTCACCAAACTTTAAAAAGTGTCAAATATACTGTTGTTATTGCGCAGTGAAAATGTTCCCTGTGTGTCAAATTTTCTCTAAACAGACTTAAGCCAAAATAACCTATCAATTGCGACAGGCATGGATTCACAGAGAAATTCCGCATTTCGCTATTGGTGAATTGTTTCGTGAAACTTCAGCAAAATTTTGGCACAAAAAAATTTCGGTCGCATCAAAAAATGTGTAAAAACAGCACGGTCGCGTCAAAAAAGTTCCGTGCCTCAAAAAACTCATGTGGTACCTGTACTGCGAATTTTTCTGCAGTTTTCCAAAAAATTTTCCTCAACATTTTTGTTATGGTGAAGACATTTTGCCGTAAAAAAAATTGATCTGTGAATAAGATGGCGCAAATATGAATTTTTTTACATGACATTTTTTATACAACAATTTTTATATTTTCCTTTACTGACATTTTTGTGAATTCTCCCTGTAGAGTCATTTACAAAGGAGATCTGCTGCTAATATTAATGCAAAAATCTTGTTGCGCTTAATGTACTCATCCAACTAAAATATCTTGGTGCAAGCTGAAGGCATTCCCATAAGAGTGGAAATCCTCTTGGGGTGCAAGGGTTAAGCGTAAAAATGGGTGGGGGGGGCAACGAGTGAACAATCCCAGAGAAACTAAAGCAAATCCTTTTGACAGGGATAGGTGCAGAGCAGCTGCTAGGAAAATGGTTTTCAAAGAACTAATGGGATTTCAAGAACAATTTCTGGAAAGTTCATTTTTTTCGCTTGGCAGGACAAGTTAGAGAGAATGAAAGAAATTTGTTTAGCGAGACTTAATCTCCTCTCTCAGCAAACTGCATCTTCCTGGGGCTGCAATCTGTCACAAAAATAAGTGAGCCACCCTGCAGTGGGAGGGACAGAATGCAGGCAGCACAACTCCACTCCATCTTTTGCTGTTTTCACCAGGGAAAAAAAAATAAGGGCTGAAAGGCTATACTGCCCTTCTGCAAAGACAGGATAAGAATATACTGAGCCCTACTGCATTATATTTGTGTCACAAGGAGAATGGAGGGTTTGAATATTCACTCCCCATCAGTCACATAGTGAAAGGATAGACTGAAATGTGAGGAGATTGCTATTTTCAATAGATCATAAAGCATTTAGGGCCTAATTAATAAACAGTGGTGTTTTCAGTCACTTTGCAGAGACATGGACTGAATCCAATGATCACAGACTGTGAAAATGTAAGAAATGGCTCTAAATTACCATGCAGTTATATGTTCCTTGATGGCAAAATGAATGTTATACATAGAGTTCTGCAATATGGGAGAAGGTAATAAGATGCTGTGACTCCTCTCTTATTAAAGTAAAATTCCAAATGGATTTATTACTGCACAGATCTTATCAGAAACCTGCATTTCTGATAAATATAGTGGAAAAATACAAATACAGATAGATTAATAACAGACAAGGATTCAGAGCAAGAAGCAAAATATACAAAGTGAGATATGAGTAGGTGCCAGCTAAAAGAATATGCAAGGTTTATTTTGCTGACAATCTAAAGAAGATATCTTTGGAACAGTAGACAGTAACTATGTAGATAAGTAGCACAGCCTAGAAGGAAAAGTCACAATGGACAATGATTGGATAGAGGTTCAAATATCATTTATAAAATTAAATACATAAACAAGTGTTATTTAAAACAAAATTATGCTAAAAATTTTTTTACTCATACTATAAATATTAAACTTCTTTCCTTTATTATTTTGGAATCCACAGATAGAGCACACAAACAGGGGCCATTATGTGAACACTGTTATTAAAGCAAGCTTTGTATTATCCTAAAATCATGGGTATGCACCAGAATGGGGGCCTGATGCTCATGTCCATGGACAGGCTAATTAATAATTATAAATGGTGAGGGAGGGGGGAATGTGAGGAGTGCAGAGTCTAGGAAGTGCTGAATGAAAAGTGAAAGCCCTACCTCCATCCCTGAGGTATAGAGGTAGGGCAGGCAATATATGATTGACAGCTGAGATTTTTAAAAGTTAAAATGGGAAAATGTTTAACTTCTGTGGATAATAACAAGCACAATCCCCAGTCCTAATATACTATACATCAGAAACTAAATCTGCCCATAGCCCGTTATTAGTAAATGTTGGATCCTTCGGTCTTTGATTTATCATTAAGAATCTCTTCTTCTAAGTTCTCAGGACGTATAAACCCTAGTCTTTATAGATGACAGATAGTGATAATCTCTTCTTAAACCAGGACCTTTTTGAAAGGCCTGCTCTATTTTCTAGAAGTTGCAGCGCCAAGCAAGCTCTTTCCTCTAGTACCATCATTCATTTTAGAAGTTTGAGTAAAGGTTTAGACAGATTCTCCTCGCCTAAACTCAGACGTGCATATTATACAAAATAGGTTAATTCAGGACCAAATTCCATTATCATCTGGCAGATAAGAGACTTAGGGGCCAATTCACAAAGGTAGAAAAAACAAGTGTTATTTTTAGCATGAGTTAAAAATATTATCACTTCTTATATTAGGAAAATGAATGATCGATTCACAAAAAAGACACTTGTCTGAATTAAGAAGCGATTTTATTGTCATTATTTTTTGCGCACTGACATATATGTAAGCGATATTTTAAAGCATGCAATATGTTGATGTGTTATTTCATAGCACCTAAGACATTGGGGATGCCACTGACACAATAGAAATCTCTTTTTACAGTGTTCCAGGCATTTCTATTGATGGGAAACTTTATATAATTCCAAGACACTGAATGTTTTACATCTAGGACCTGCCCAAGGCAACATAAAAATGTGTGCTGTGTGCTCCACCATATATCCCTCCAATTTTCTGAAAACTTCCATTTCCGAAAAAATGAAGGGAGCACAGAAGTTTCACTATGCCAGGAACAGCATGGCTGTGTGTTAGTGGCTGCAGATAAGGCTCCAGTACCTCATACAGGCTATAGATTGCTGCTCTACTTAATCTAGAGCGCCTCACTTTTTCCACCTCTGATCCCTCTAAAGTTGATCTTTCCCTGAAAACTCGAGGATGCATCACTCTAGGACAATCACATACTTGATTCTCTTCTTCACATTCAAGAAAAAATCCGACTGCAAACTACATCTTGTCTTCACAAACGCTTACAAACCGCAGTGTTGTTTAGTAACGCCCACTCCTAGGAGGCATTTATATTCACAATAATTATCACAATATTTATTACTTTTAACCCTTGAAATATGTCTGTGAATTATGCTTTACTATTATTTCTATTAGATAATTATTGCAATGCGATGGACATAACGCTTTGCTATAATTGAGATTTTTGCGCATGCAATATCACTAGTATAGCATCCGAAATGACTTTAATGAATCGTTACTTAATTAAAGAACACTTTTTAGCATAAAACTATGCATTAAGTGTTAACAACCTTTTGTGAATCAGCCCCATAGTTGAAAATACTAGAAGCACAAGGTATAAAGTACACCACAATATATTTACCGCAACAGTTTGCTTCTTAGCTCCTAAGGCTTTTATGCCCCTGATGTGTAACCCTCAATAGAGGTTTAACTAGTCAAAGTGACTAGTTAAAAGTTCAGCTATTTTATGAGAGTACTCATGGAAAACAGCAATGACTTAAATCCGTTTTATGGATATTTTACTTAGGACCATAGTATTGTTGAAAAGCAACATGATCCTAGTTTAGGATCAGGATTAGGCTTTCATCAGGATTAGGATTCATCTTTTGCTGAATTTACAGGGATCGTAAAGACCCATCCTAAAACAATGGGCACCCATTTTTAGATGCCAACCTATAGGTTAAGTATCATTGACCTACATTTGGCACTTTCTTGTTGTTCCTGTCTTTACTGCACTGTACTTTTTTGGTCTTTTCCTAATTTTATGCATGCACATATACAGGAAATTCATATTATGGATACCTAATGGATGCCTGCCTATGCATTTCTAACTGCATGGTTACAATAGTGTATCTTGCATGCTATGGAATAATTTATATTCATAACAAAACTCATTGCTGTCCCTTATATTTTTGAGGGTAAACAGTAAGGCTAAAGCACACTAATATATCAAGCAGACTCGGACTCCCTTGCAATAAAATAAATTCCTGTTCCTGAGACTGTGCAGTTAATCTGATATATGGGTGACAGTGTGTGACCTTGATGGTAGGTACATGATGCAGAATGACAAAAACTGGCCTTGTTTTGGGGTATTTACTGTACACATAAATTAATCATTTTGTGGACAAGGTTATCGCTTAGCACTCACATGAATTTATGCTGAGTAGAACTAAAGAGGTCAGTTTCTGGAAATGAACTGTTCTGCTCAGTGATTGAGTATCTTTAAGCCCAAAAGGAATAGTCATAGTTTTCCAGTCTTTTACTGATGTTATCTCAGGAATACAACATTTACACAGTGGCACACAAAGGGTTTACAAATGTTCCAGGCAATTCACTCCTTCAGAAAAGCATATCTTTGCTATCGCACATGCAGATGCTTGATGGTTCCTTGTTTTTCCACAGACACCATTAACTTTAATGTGCTGCTAATGCAAAGAAAACACGGTTAATGTGCTTTTTTATTTCATAATATTCTAGCATGAAAGCTGGTCCAGAATCAACTAACGAGCCTTGTAGATCATTTGAAAATTGCTGATTGAAAGGAAATTTTTGCCTCACTTATTAGTATTGTTTCATTGCTTGAATTAGCTCCCTTTTAAAGGTACTCTCCAGTAATACTGTTGTCATCAGGCTGTTAGTTGCTAAATAAATCTGTGTATTGCTGTAAAAAAATGTGCAAATCATATAAATATAGATCACGGTATATAGTATCCTACACAGAGAAGGCACTGCTAGCATTGAACAGAATGTTTCTCTTTCTGATCTGTTGTAACTGCTCATTTTATTCAGAAGGGTGCAAATAACGTGAAACGGTACCGCACTAACCTGTTCCAATAATTCCATTTAAGGTTACTAATAAGAAGTATAAAGAAACTTTTTGATAATATAAAATATTCAATATAAACTGTGATATTTGTGCTTTAGTTCTGATCTCATATATGTGAATATATCTCAGAGTGCATCCTCTGCTTGTGTAGATTTGATACATATAGGGGCAGATTCATGAAATCACGAGTTCGAATCCAGTAATGGGATAAATTCGTATTGGATACGAAAATTTCTGAAGATCGCAAATATCACGAAAATGCTTACGAAAAAAATCGTATTAGTCCCGATAATATCGTATTGCCGATCCGAAAGTCACGAAATTTTCGTACCGAACAATTGTAAACAGCGGGAAAACCTTTCCGTTTTTTTCGCGCAAACGACCGAAAAAGTCACGCAAGTGTCCGAAAAAGTTGCATGGGTATCGAAAAAGTCGTGCAAGTAAAATACGCTCCGAGCGTTCGTGTCTTAGTAAATCTGCCCCTTAGTGTTGACTGACTAATGTTTTACCTCCATTCCTTTGATCTTAATGTAGAGTTTATGGATTATGCAATTCTCATTCATCTCTTTTCTGTGGACAATACAAATCTCGTTGCATTTCTATCCCACTGAAATGGGTTTTAAAGCAGAAGGAAAGGTAAAAACTAAGTAAGCTTTATCAGAAAGTTCTATGTAACTACAGCCATAAGCACTCACAGAAACACTGCACTGAGTCCTCTATCAAAATAAACACAAGATATCTTGTCTACCTTTGTGTAAACATGTTTTTAGGTATCAGACTTCCTCTCTCAGAAAAATCCTTTATTCCAGGGGCCAGAGTCTGCGCAGCTCTCTCCCTTCTGCTCTCCTCTGGAGTCTCCACCGTGGCTTTTTCCCTTCCCCTGAGTTCCCCTGAGTTTGCGTAAATGAAAATGAAGGATCGGTGGATCGCCCTACGGGGATCGGGTCTGGGCTGCCTGGGCCCACCAGAGCCGGGACCCACTGGGTTTGTTCCCGGTGCCATGGTGGCCCAGTCTTACACTGCTCTCCCCTCCAATAAGAATTCATAAGAATTCACTCCCACCCCCATCCGAATGCGTGATCTTTGCTACCAACAGCTAGAATTTCAGCACGGAAGTTACTGAGACCAAATTAAAATGGCAGCTGCTATCTTAAACAAACAGAGGGAACTTCTAGGGCTGTTTACTCAGGTATAGTAAAGCTTTCTACAGATTAAATATAGCATTCTAGGTGGCACTGATGTGGCTAATTGATTGGCATTAAAATGCCAAAATGCCTTTCCTTCTCCTTTAATTTCTGTCAGCTTGTTTGTACAGGATGAGCTGTTTTTGAAAACCATTGAGAGTCATGTAGACTTTATCATGGTTAGTTGCAGTTCTGAAGCAAGTCAAATAAGCCCAGAAGCTGAACAAAACACAAATATTTACTCTGGGCACCACATCAAGTGATCAAATTATTCAATTTCATTGTATGATGCAGATGTGTATCACACAATAAAATGGAATAATTTCAGCACTTGATTTGGTTCTCCAGTGTGAAGATTTGTCTTTTGATCATTTAAAGATTGGAAGTTTGATGGTACTTCTGTATAAGGACCTTTTCAATTATATATAGGGTGGAAAGATGTTACCCATTTATTATATTATCTCAGAATGCAAAGATATCCAATTTATTAAAGCATAGATGAGGAAAGAGTTTGATCTTCCTTTTTGCAGTTTTTTTACGAGCCACAGCCCGTGGCTGAATGTGCGCACCAAATTCTTACGCTCCTGTACGAGGTCTGCGGAACGTATGTGGAGGAAATCCCGTACGCAAGCAGACTTTATCCATTATAAATTCCTATTGGCCTGCCTCAATTCTGCCCTGTCAAAGGCTAAACAGGAATACTATAACACCCTCATAAACCACAATAAATCCAACCCGCGACGCCTGTTTTCTATTTTCAATACCCTTCTGCGTCCCTCACAGACTCCATTACCTCACCTTATGCACTCTCCTCAGGACTTTGCTGAGTTCTTCATGAACAAAGTGGAGTCTATCCACAATCAGATTCCCCCCTCTACTAATACAGACCAGCTCCTCCTTCCTCAGCCCCCCTCTGCATGTCTTAACTCTTTTGGTCCCGTAACTGTCTCCGAAGTCTCTCACCTTCTTTTGTCGGTTCCGCTCACCACTTGCTCTCTTGACCCTATGCCTTCCTCTCTGCTTAAACACTGCATTCCTGAACTTACTCCGGCTCTTACTCATATCTTTAACTCTTCTCTGACCTCTGGAAGCTTCCCCTCTTCCTTCAAACAGGCCTGTGTCAAGCCCATCCTAAAAAAGGCCCTGCTGGACCAGTCCTGTCTCTCTAACTACCACCCTGTCTTGCTTCTACCGCTTGCCTCCAAAATCTTGTCTTCTCCCGTATCACTAACTTTCTTAACGCCCATAATTTATTAGACCCTCTGCAATCTGGTTTTCGGCCTGCGCACTCTACTGAAACAGCCTTGGGCAGAGTTACAAACGATCTTCAGGTTGCCAAAGCCAAAGGTCACTTTTCCATACTAATCCTCCTAGATCTTTCGGCTGCATTTGATACGGTTGACCACTCCCTCCTGATGCAAATTCTGCATTCGATTGGTCTCCGTAGTCAGGCTGCATCCTGGATCTCTTCTTACCTCTCTAACTGTTCATTCACTGTCTCCTACGCTAACAAAACCTCATCTCCAGTTGCTCTTAATGTGGGGGTACCCCAAGGCTCTGTACTTGGGCCATTGTTGTTCTCCCTTTACACGCTGTCTTTGGGAGATCTTATCCGTTCATTTGGCTTCAAATACCATCTGTATGCTGATGATATCCAAATTTATCTGTCGACCCCTTCGTTAACAGTTGAAACTGAGACTCAAATCTCTAACTGCCTCCTGGCTATCTCTAACTGGATGAACCATCACCACCTCAAACTCAACCTAACAAAAACTGAACTAATGATCTTTCCACCTAAGCCTGGTCCTACCCCCCCCCCTTTTCTATCTCTATTGATGGCACCCTCATCAACCCCGTCGATTCGGCGCGTTGTTTGGGGGTGATCTTTGACTCCAGGCTCTCCTTTTCTAACCACATTAACACCACTGTCAAAACCTGTCACTTTTTCTTACGCAATATTGCCAAAATTCGTCCCTTTCTTTCTACTGCAACAGCTAAGCTGCTCATGCATGCTCTCATCCTGTCACGACTGGACTACTGCAACCTGCTATTAACCGGCCTCCCTAACTCCCATCTTTCCCCCCTACAGTCTATATTAAATACTGCTGCCAGAATTCTCCTCCTCTCATCCAGGAGAGTTCAGGCCCTTCCCCTGCTAAAGTCCTTATCGTGGCTTCCTATTAAACAAAGAATATCTTACAAACTCCTTCTCCTAACCTTCAAAGCCCTCCATTCCTCTGCTCCTCACTACATCTCCTCCCTTTTGTCTCTGCGTTCCTCGCAGAGCAATCGTTTGGTTGTGTCCCCCACTGCAACTGCTGTTTCCCGCCTTAAACCTTTCTGCCTTGCTGCCCCTTACATTTGGAATACCCTCCCTGATTTCCTCCGAAGAGAATCCTCCCCCAGTCTTTTTAAAACTAAAGTTAAAGACTACCTTTTGGAGCACTCGCCCAGCACCTAATCTGGGAACTGGCACTTATATTGTAGTGTCACCCACTGTGACCTACAGCACTTATATTTGCCTATTTGTGTCTGTAAGTTACCCTCGACTCTTAACTTATTGCAGCTGTATTTATCTGTATTTATTGTTATACTTTGTATTTATCTATTATTATCTTATTAACACCTTGTTTGTATTAATCTATTCTACTGTACAGCGCTGCGTACATAAGTAGCGCTTTATAAATAAAGATATACATACATACATACATACATACATACATGTATGTATGTATAACTTTATTTATAAAGCACAACAAGGGTACGTAGTGCTGTGCAATCTTACAAAATACAAAATTACACACAGGGAGGACAAGTGATATAATAAATAAATACAATAAATAAATATATATATATATATATATATATATATATAAAGGCACAGGGAATAAGTGCCATGTGGTATGAGACACAGTAGGAAGGAGGTACCTGCCCCGTAGAGCTTACAATCTAAGTGGTTGGGTAACATACAGGCACAAACTGGAAGGTAAGAGTGCACTAGGTATGGGCATTTGCCCTTAAGCGCAGGACTAGGCAAAATAATGTTTTATTGCTCCAGAAGGTAACAGCTGAGCTTTTTCTTAAAGAGAGTGGGTGAGTGTTCCCTACGGATGGATTCGGGGATAGAGTTCCAGAGGTAAGGAGCAGCGAGATAGAAAGGTTTAAGACGAGAAAGCGCAGTGGGTGTGGATGGTGTAAACAGATGGAGGCTCTGAGAGGAGCGGAGGAGACGTACAGGAACGTGCAGAGAGACCAGTGAAGAAATGTAGTGAGGAGCAGAGGAGTGAAGGGCTTTGAATGTTAGCAGAAGGATTTTGTAAGCTATCCTTTGCTTAACAGGCAACCATGCAAGAGAGTTTAAGTGAGGCTGAACAGGTTCTCTCTTCGGAGAAACCAGGAGGATCCTGGCAGCAGAGTTTAAAATTGATTGCAGGGGAGAGAAGTGGGAGTCTGGGAGGCCGGTTAGTAGGAGATTGCAGTCAGGGCCGCCATTAGAAATCACGGGGCCCCTCACAATAAAGTTTTCTGCCCCCCCCCCACACCCCCAATGGCCCCTCCCCCAGTGACCCCTCCCATCAATACAAAGGACATAAAACTCTGGTAGCCAGGGCCCCCTAAAACATTGGTGTCCAAGAGTTACATTTTGCATTGGTGCCAGAGCAGGTACCCCCTAAAACATTGTTAGCCAGCCCAGGGCTCCCCTAACCAGCCAGTGCTCCCCTAAACAGCTTCCCCCCAAAGCATTCTCTAGCTTCCTCCAGGCCCCCCCCCAAAACATCCTCCAGCTTCCCCCAGGGCCACCCCACAAAGCATTCTCCAGCTTCCCCAAGGGCCCCCCCACAAAGCATTCTCCAGCTTCCCCAAGGGCCCCCCCACAAAGAATTCTCCAGCTTCCCCAAGGGCCCCCCCACAAAGCATTCTCCAGCTTCCCCCAGGCCCCCACCCCAAAGCATTCTCCAACTTCCCCCAGGGCCCCACCCCAAAGCATTTTCCAGCTTCCCCAAGGGCCCCCCCACAAAGCATTCTCCAGCTTCCCCCAGGGCCCCCCCACAAAGCATTCTCCAGCTTCCCCCAGGGCCCCCCCCACAAAGCATTCTCCAGCTTCCCCCAGGGCCCCACCCCAAAGCATTCTCCAGCTTCCCCAAGGGCCCCCCCACAAAGCATTCTCCAGCTTCCCCCAGGGCCCCCCCACAAAGCATTCTCCAGCTTCCCCAGGCCCCCACCCCAAAGCATTCTCCAGCTTCCCCCAGGCCCCCACCCCAAAGCATTCTCCAGCTTCCCCCAGGGGCCCACCCCAAAGCATTCTCCAGCTTCCCCCAGGGCCTGCCTGCCTGCCTGCCTGCGTGCTGCCTGCTGCCTGCTGCCGTGGTGTCCTCCGGTATGTGCCGCAGCTCCCAGCTACTTCTGCGCTTTTATAAGGTTGCGCCCCGTGCGTGTGACGTCAGTACGCACGGGCGCAACCTTATAAAAGCGGAGAAGTAGCGGCACATAGCGGAGGACGCCGCCAGAGCCGGAGGAAGCAGGGCCCGGACTTGATTAAAGGGGGCCCGGACTTGATTAAAGGGGGCCCGAGCTAAGAAAACTTTAGCGCGGCCGGGCCCCCTTTAAAACTAAAAAAGTCCGGGCCCGGGACGATTGTCCCCCCTGTGCCCCCCTGATGGCGGCCCTGATTGCAGTAATCTAAGCTGGAAAGGATAAGGGCATGGATTAGTGTTTTAGCTGTTACTTGTAAAAGAAAGGGTCGTATCTTGGCAATATTGCGGAGGAAAAAACGGCAGATTTTGACAGTGTTATTAATATGGTTAGAGAAGGAGAGTGACTGGTCAAAGATAACCCCAAGACATTCAGGACATTGTCATCGGTTATGGTCTGCAGCAATAGTATGTTATTTTCTGCTCTAGGTACATGTGAAGACATTGACTGCATGACTTTTGTTTGGTGAAAGAGTTACATTCTTATGTCTCTGCATCATTTGTATGCAGTCTAGAAAATGTTCCTCAGAAGGGTTACAATGCATTGAATTTGGAAATTCTGGCTAATACTAATGGAAATTAAGAAAATATAACAATACAGATTGAATAAAAGAGTTTGTATAAATACAGTATGATGGATGTACATATGTATATTCTATCTGAGAACCAAAACAGTTATGTCTAGAAGCCAAGTTCTTAAGGTCCACAATACTTAGCATTTCAATTTGTATTTATATTTCACAGCTGACTTTCTGCAAATGGAATGCGCTACAAGCAGATTAGTCATACAGCGGGTGTTAAACATGAAGGGGGCTTACTTATAGCAGTATATGGAAAACAATGTTGCCTCAGTAAAAATACACTAAAACTACAATATGTTAAATCCTTATTTCTTATTCAGAACTGATATGCTTTGCATACTTTCTACATAAACATCAGACTAGAAAAGATTAAATATATCTGTTGCAAGCTTTTGTTTCACTAGGTAAGTTAGCTTGGGGTTTTGTCAAAAATAATGTTTAACCTTATATGTCTTATTAGGTCTCTGACATTGTAACTTAACGTTATTACTATTTCTATTTAAAAATGAAAGCATTTTTTTAATATATTTGGGACTTTCTTTGAAACTACTGGAAGAACGATAGAATAAAAAATGGTGTTTTAGGGTAACAATACAATTCAAAATGAGATCTTAGTTAAAACAATGACTTTATTCCTTCAGTATTGTATCACAGAACAATTAAAAGCTGCTACATACCCGATACCCTCCACAAGTACTCCCAATGATCCTCCTGTCACTGAACCCATATTATCTGATTTGCTAACTGAGATCTGTTTGTCAAAGGATTTCTGTACTTCTCTAACATTTTTCAAAACAGAGGAATTAAAAATTGACTTGTCTATTTATAAAGCAAGATCTTCAAAAACTGCGGGAATGAACCTCTTAATTGGAACACTGTGTCCATTCCATGGACCTCTGCAATCCACTACCTGTGTGTATCCAGCTGTTTAACCAAGCTACAGTATGAACACCTGCACATCAAAGTCAAATTGTGAACAGACTGCATCACAATAATCTGCACTTCCTTGAAATATTTTCCTTTTTCTCTGTACTATTAAAACAGTTACATAGTTACATAGGGTTGAAAAAAGACCAGACTGCATCAAGTTCAACCCATCCAAGTAAACACCAGCACACACAACCCACACCTACCAATCTATACACTCACATACATAAACTATATATACAACCACTAATACTAACTGGAGATATTAGTATCACAATAGCCTTGGATATTCTGATTGTTCAAGAACTCATCCAGGCCCCTCTTAAAGGCATTAACAGAGTCTGCCATTACCACATCACTAGGAAGGGCATTCCACAGCCTCACTGCCCTCACCGTGAAAAACCACCTACGCTGCTTCAAATGGAAACTCCGTTCCTCTAATCTAAAGGGGTGACCTCTGGTGCATTGATTGTTTTTATGGGAAAAAAGAACATCCCCCATCTGCCTATAATCCCCTCTAATGTACTTGTACAGAGTAATCATGTCCCCTCGCAAGCGCCTCTTTTCCAGAGAAAACAACCCCAACCTCGACAGTCTCACCTCATAGCTTAAATCTTCCATCCCCTTTACCAGTTTAGTTGCACGTCTCTGCACTCTCTCCAGCTCATTAATATCCTTCTTAAGGACTGGAGCCCAAAACTGCACTGCATACTCAAGGTGAGGCCTTACCAGGGACCTATAAAGGGGCAAAATTATGTTCTCATTCCTTGAGTCAATGCCCTTTTTTATACAAGACAGCACTTTATTTGCTTTAGTAGCCACAGAATGACACTGCCTGGAATTAGACAACTTGTTATCTACAAAAACCCCTAGATCCTTCTCCATTAAGGATACCCCCAACACACTACCATTCAGTAGATAGTTTGCAATTATATTATTTCTACCAAAATGCATAACTTTGCACCTTGTACTTGATCCAAGCTGAGATATAATTGATCCTTATTGCATGGAAAACAATCCTATTGGGTTTATTTAATGCTTAAATTATTTTTTAGTAAACTTAAAGCATTGAGATCCAGACCTTATCCTGGAGACCTCAGGTCCTGAGCATTCTGGATAACAGATCCCATACCTGTACTAAATTTTGTGAACTCAAATATTCCTTTTTATTTACAAACTAAACATATAGCCACAAAATACATTTTTTTTTATTGCAAAACAAAATGCTGCACTCACAGATCTTTCATGAGACAAGATAAAGTGGGATGTTCTGTGTTCCAATATTTCAGGCATATTACCTGACCTTCCTCAGGGACAGGAAAGCAGTGAAAGAGAAAGGGATTCAAGGATAGACAAACAAATGTTTATTTACTCTATTTACTCTTTATTTTCTTTTTTTTTGCTATACAAATTTTCATTTGCCTCTATGTATTCCTCATGCCACCTGATTGTCTACTGCCAAATCATTCACAATTTGCATTACACAAATGGGCATATTTTTTTACAGTGTGTAAGCCGACATTAACAGTGATGTTGCCCATAGCAACCAACCATCAATTACAAATGAATGGTCACCTACAAGTTAGAAAACAAAAGCAAAGATCTGACTGGCTTCTATGGGCAACAACGGTGATGTTGGCTTACACACTAATATGCCCCAAAATATTACATACATAAAGATGCCCCAAAATATTACACATATAAAGATGCCCCAAAATGCTTGTAGGGAGCACAGTTATGCAATAGTGCTGGCCAAGAACATCTCATTGTGAGGAAAAAGTAAACACAGTGAACTGCACAGCTTAATGGTTCTTTTTTAACTTTACTTCATATCCAGCTTAACTGCGATACTGTATTGTAAGTAAAATATGTGACTATTACTTTAAGAAAAAGACAAACAGAAATCTGTACCACCATGGTGTAGTTCTCAGCAGACAGCATCATTTTAAGCAGTAACACAACATTGTTTTAATTGCACAAGATGGGCCATTTACTTTTTTATCAAGAAAGCTACTGCTGATTAATTATAATCCTACATGAAAAAGGTGTTTCTGGAAAATACAAACCACTGCTACTGCTCAATTGTTGATGCCAAGGCTCATCTTATCTTTAATCATGTTTAAAGTCATTGTGACTGCTTATATTTGGCAAGTGCACTAATTAAAGGGGCTTTCAAACACACTTTTCTGGGTTGGAGAAAAGCTATTGGGAAGGCATAATAGTAGTGTAATTTTACTCCAGACTCGTAACCCATAGCAACCAAGCAGCAATTAGTTCGGTCAGTCAAGTGCAATAAAACTAATGACAGCAAAATTAGGATTTGTTGCTATAGGTTAACCACAAAAGTTACACATGACAGAAAATAAGATAACCTATGGGAAACAGGGATTTTGGTTACTTTAAATTCTGTAGAAACAAACACAGGTATAAATTCTGATATATAAGCAACACATAGTTCTATCCTATTAATTGAATTACTGTGTTTGAAGACAGATAATTTATACCTTTTACAATCTTCACATTTTGTGTGCAAGGCCATAGCTATCATGTCCCCAATAAAACTGGCCATGGACCAACAGCCAAATATAGTAACATGTTTGAGCATGGTACTAAGTAAAGAGTTACTGTTAAACCATTGACTTTGTCATTGTAATTTCATAATGAAGGAAGGGGGCACTGTTAATCCCCTGAATGACAAAAAAAAAAAGCCATTCCAGGATATGGATTTGCAAATGAAACAAATGCTGGATTGGGTTTGGAGTGAAAATGAAAAGGTTATCAATAAACTAGAAAGGGAAGTTTGAGAACAAACTTCAAGTTGGGTTGAAAACCGTGAAGTCACTAAATGAAATCTGATCTGTTGTTGGCTTTGCCCACTTTTTCTAACCTTGGACCACAGTTATATAGTAAAAACCACTGTGCAAAGGGGACCTTTGCTTTAATAGTGTCTGAATGGCAGCAATTTAGATTTTCCCACTGAAAGTCAAGTGACATCTGATTGGTGGTTGGTGGCTCCACCCACTTTTTCTAACCTGGAACTGCAGTTACCCAGTGACTAACTCTGCAAAGATTAGGGACCCTAGGATAAATAGCTAAAGAACAGCAGCAGTTTAAATTTAAAATTTAAACCAATAAAAGTCAATAGGTGAATTGTGATTGGTGGTTGGTGGGTGTGCCCACTTTTGAAGTTGAAGTCACCCAGTGACAAACAGTGGGCACCTTGGTATAAATAGTGTGAGAATGGCAGCATTTTAAATTGAAACCAATAAAATTCAATGGATGAAATCTGATTGGCTGTTAGTGGCCCAACCCACTTTTCCTATTTTGAACTGGAGTCCCCCCAGTGGCCAACTTTGCAAAGTCTCAGGACTCAGGCATAAAAATTGTGAGATTGACAGCATTTTACACTTCACCCCTTCCATTGAAAGTAAATAGGTGAAATGTGATTGGCTGTTGGTGGCTCCACTCACTTTTTTCTAACTTTGAATGGCAAATACCCAGTGACTAACTTTGGAAAGTTTAACAACGCTGGAATTTATACTTAAATATTGGCATCAGTTCAAATACAATCCAAAGGAATTTAATGGGTGGAAATGGATTGGCTGTTGGTGGCTCTGCTTTGCAAAGTTTGGGGACGTTAGTATTAATATTTAAAGAATGGCAGCAGTTTAAATGTAAACATATGAAGTCTATAGGTAAAATCTGATTAGTTACCCAGTGGCAAACTGTGCATAGTTTGGGGATCATGACATTAAACATGTGAGAATGGCAGCAGTTAAAATTTCCCCACTATAAACAATAAAAGAAATGTGATTGAGTACATAGTCACCCAGTGACTGACTGTGGGAACCCTGGCATCAAACCACTAAAATTCAATAGGTAAAATATATGATTGGCTGTTGGTGGCTCTGCCCACTTTTCAAAACTAAAACTGCAGGCCCCTGTTGACCAACTGAGAAAAGTTTGGGGACCCTGGTTTTAATACCGTGAGAATGGCAGCAGGTTGAATTTCCGCCAGGTCAATAGGTAAAATCTGATTGGCTCTTCACAGCTCCGCCCACTTTTGGGCATCCAACAATCATTATATTTTTATTCAGGCTGACCCCATGACTATGTGATTCAAAGCTGTAAATTGGCAGCAGTTTCAATTTCCCCATAAAAGTCAATGGGTAAAATTTGATTGGCTGTTGTTGGCCCCTCACACTTTGGGGTCATCGAACAAATGTCGCTGTTTCATTTGGGGTGACCCCATTATTATGTTATTCAAGTTTGGGGGATGTAGCTTCAAAGCTGTAAGAGTGGCAGCAGTTTGAAAATCTTCCTGCTCCTCTATAGAGTGAAGAAGTGTGGGGAGTTTGGGTGTTGTACCCCTAAAACTGTAGGAGGAGTAGCGTTTAGAAAATGGGGGGTGCTAAGAAGAAGAAGAAAAAGCGGAAGAATAAGCTGAAGTCGAAAAACAGTAGGTTGAGTTTTTCAGCCCAACATAATAAATGTATAGTAAAGTTTAACACTTTACCTTATACAAACAACATTCTGGTTAGATAGCTAAAGCATAATAATTGTTACTCACCCAGGAACTTTTAATACTAGCTGTCCACTTGAGAAATGAACAGAAGGAGCTTTCAAATCACATGGCAGCATTTCATTAGATTCTATGGGTGAAATTAATTGAACATTTTTGACCATTCTATCCACCCTGTTCTCACCTGTTGTCCCCAATGAGCATTTCTGCATGCTGTTCACTGCCCAGGAATTTTAGGGTATCAAGTATTAACAAAGTTTTAAAACATTTTGAAATATTTCAGTTCAAGGTGGTTAATTATATGTTGGGCAGGGCACATAATATCTAGGGCATATTCTTCGGTTTTGAGCCTAGCAATGCTCCTGTAAGGGTGAAGACACACGGAGCTACTAGTAGCAGCTACTTGTCGTTGCTACTAAAATAGACAGTGCTGATCATTTATTAATAACTGTCTCTACGTGTGTTTTAGCAGAGGCAGTTCTTAGTATTGTCTATGGCAGGGTATTTTCTGGTATTTAGTAGCCATGGAAAAGTAGCTACTACTAGTAGCTCTGTGTGTCTTCACCCTAAAAAGCAAAATCTTACTACCATCGGTCTAGCTCTAGAAATAAGGGCCTTTTCCTGTTAAGAGATCTTGTGAATTCTGCCGAATATATATTATATTATATATATATATATATATATATATTGTATAACATAACACTATATAGGAGAAAATCATAACACTATATAGGAGAAAATCATAGTTGTGACAATGGTAAATTAGAAGGCCAGCTATACACAGTCGTGAAATTCAGACTATTAAAATACATAAGGAGAAAATGGCTGGTATGGAAGTAATATCCTGCAGAAACCTGTAATATCAACAACGTAGGTCAAGTACTACTATATAGTGGAGAAGAAAACTCATTCCAGATTACATGTATTCTTTAAAGACATTATGAGGGTATTTGATTATTTTATCTGATCTTATCTGACCCTGTGCACTCCATAGTAGTCTCTAGAGGTGAGCACTGAGTTTTCTTTTCCCCATCCCCTTTTGAGTGCTAATTATATCAAATAAGAAATATTGTTTAGGTACAAAGTATGGCGGAAATGTTTTTTTAGCTATTGAGCTTATGTGTAACTCAGAAGTAAAATGCAAAGCAATATTATGCTCTATGTTGGTTTTGTAGAAATCCCCTCTACCCAAACAGACTTCAGGGTAGGCCACAGAAGTATAAAATAACTTGTTAATGTTATGGAAACATATAACACATATTAATGTAATAAAATATGTTAAATGTTTTGCTAACATGTGTTCGAAAGATGAGGGTATTGATATTCCTTGCTATGGGGAAAATGAAGGGTAGTAGGGTTTTTGCCTTCGCTAGTGTTAGTAGTTCCCTTGCAGCCTAACCCCTTGAAATGCAATGAAACATAGACTCACCAATACCCACATAAAGAAGACTATAGTGATAGCTTGGCAAATTTTTAATTTTCAGTAAGCTACTTTATCTTTGTCATTTGATATATGTGTACCTAAACACAAGCCAAAGAGCTAACCATAGTACTAAAAGGGTAGTGGCCTTCGATTGGAATTGTTAGGTGTGGGAAAAAGATGTAGCCTCATCATTGCCTGGGCAATGTAGAAAGGTGTCCAAGGCAAGCCCCTGGCTTGGCCTGTCCTCAACCCTCCCACAACCCTCCATTTAGCCCCTCCCTCTACTCACCAAACCCCCCACTGAGCAACTTCCCCTTTATTTAGCTGCTGCTGTTGTCCATCTGCCAGTTCAAGAGCTGAAACTAAGTGCAAAACTGGTACACTTCTAGGCAGCACCCCCCCCCACACACACACACACACTTTGGCACCCTGGGCATGTGCCTCTTTTGCCTACCCCTAGTTCTGGCCCTGAGCCCTATCCAGAGTGTAGGCATGTCCTTTGAGTTAATAAAAAACATCTTAAATATACTGGAATGTTGACATTTGTATGTATGTATGTATATCTTTATTTATAAAGCACTACTTATGTACGCAGCGCTGTACAGTAGAATACATTAATACAAACAGGGGGTTATTAAGATAATAATAGATAAATACAAAGTATAACAATAAATACAGATAAATACAAGATAAATGCAGTTGTAACAAGTTAAGGGTCAAAGACACAAGAGGATGGAGGTCCCTGCCCCATAGAGCTTACAATCTATATACATATATTTATACATTTAATTTAGTTTTCTCTTCATGGTATAATAGGAAGTGGGTGTAGCCATATTAGTTCACTCAAAGTTTCCTCATGAAGGTGGGTGAAAATGCAGGAAGCCTAAAGTAAGAAAGGTTCCAATAAAGAAATCTGAAAACACTATACACACATGATCCAGCTCAAAGTGAAAGAACAAAATGAAAAAGCCACAGAAAAAAAGAATGAAAGAGATGTCCTGCTAGAATTGAAGCTAACTAGACATTTCAATGCAATTGCAGCTCCTTCTGGTGACTGTATTGATGCTAGAATTCTGGGGGAAATGCTGTATTGTAGTAATTGTGCTCAAAGCTACACTCTGCTTGCTGTACTTGCAGATTTTAGTTGTAAATGACATATTATATTTCATGTTAGCCTGGTGTGCATAACTGCCATCCTTATTATGCTGCCTGCCCCCCAGTTTATTGTGGTTCTCTACTTATGTTGGAAATTAGGCACTCCAGTCTTTCTGTGTTCAAACTGCAGTTTGTGGCTATTTTTAGACTCATTTTCCATCTCTTCCTTTACCTACCTCATGTTTAATCTTAAATATGCAAGCATATGAAAAAATACAAGTATTAAGATCAATAATTCTTTTTCTGGAGAGTCCTTTGATGAACTTAAATTGTAAGCTCTATGGGGCACGGACCTTCATCCTCTTGCCTCTTTGATTCTTAACTTATTGCCACCGTACCTTGTATTTATTTGTATTTATTATCATACTTTGTATTGATCTATTATTGTAATAACCCGTTAGTTGTATTCATTTATTGTTCTACTGCACAGCGCTGTGTACATAAGTAGTACTATATATATAAATAAAGATATACATACATACATACATATATATAATTTTAAAAATGTGGAGAATTTCAGGGGGAGCAGAGTCACAAGTGGCATCACATAATGCAGTTAGGCAACACTTTTAAGAAAGCAAAACATATTTTTGCTGTTTCCAAATCCCATAGAGATTGCTATCCAGGATGTTTAAAACATAAATCAATATATGCATTTAGCACACAATAACAAATAAAAGATGAATTTAAAAAAATCACATTTAAAATGATTACATCACCAAATAATCCCTTAAATACATGTAGACAAAACCTGTGAGAGGCCCCTCATTATATAATAAATATTGTAATGACTGCTGAGATACATCATAATGTTGGTCAATGAAAAAGTACAAATCGGTACACACTCCTATAGCATTATTAAGAATGACAAAATCCATCTTGGTCCAGTGAACTTATATTATCTTCATAAAGCCAAGCATTATTATCCATGAACAGGGGGACCCAGACTGCGGGGCCTGCTTCCTCTATAACTTTAGTGAACCCCTTTCCCACCACTCTCCTACCTAAGAGCTAACAGGCGAGGAGTTGGGACATGAGGGGTGGGCGGGGAGGAGGAACGCAAGGAAGGGGAGGGTGCAGAATGGGATTGGCAGGTGGGTAGTGCTTCTGTTGCATGCCAGGCCCCTCTAAAGATTTTTTTTCTGGGGGCTCAGCTTTGTTTGGAACCCCACTGTCCATGTAGATTGTTCCAGTGCGTCTGAATATTCTTAGAAGCTCCAATGATTATTGTCCACTTATATGAGCATAATTACAACAGCACTGTGTACCAATTTGTATTTTTTCATTGACAAACACTGTGCTGTAGCTTAGACAGCGTTCCTTACAGTGTCTTGATTATATGACAAGGTGCCCCTCTCACAGGCTTTGTCTACATGTTTTAAAGGTTAGGAATGTTTTTAATTATTTAGTTTGTTTTTGCGTGCTACATTCATATATTGATTTAAGTCACCCTCTTCCTGGATAGCAGTCTTTAATGGATTTGAAAATTATTTTCAGAATATAGACTTTTCAGGATGCTAGTGATATTTGCTTTAGGTAAGCTTTTGGTGATGTCTCAGTTAACCACACTGGCAAAACACTGGACTGGAAGCTGTTTAACTATCTCTACCAAAGAATAGGGTAGATGTCTCCTTTAAAAGGGGTACTTAAATCCAGCTTTCCAATGTGAGGTTATTTCTCCATAACATGAATGTCATTGCCATGGTAACCTGTGATAGCATTCTAATTAGACACATGTTTGTGCGGAGGTAGGAAAAGCTTGTATTCCGTCTGTATATCACAGTTCGATATTATAGCAGCTAAGGAGACCTTTCCTGTATACATCAGCTGAAACACATCACGATTTTGCAGGATCACTAGCAAAATAATAATAACTCGTAAAATCTTTCAATTACAATATACAGTCCAAAACAAATTGCACCTTTTTGCTTTAGGTCTATCACATTAGCTGGCCATCTGTTTCAAGTATTTAGAAAATATTTTAAAATTAATTTTGACAATTTTCCAAACTGAAACAATCAGCTGTTTGTATGGTATACATTTATACACCAATTATGTATACCATATTAAAATAAATGATATCGCTTAATAACCTCATGGGTAGTAATAAATATGAATGATTTATTTATACATCACATTTGCCCAATAGTCCCCATTACAACCCCCATTACCAAGTACCTGGACATCTGTTCCAAGCACCTACTAATGATGAAACCAAACCAATGGAGAATGACATCAGAGAAGGGAAAGAAGGCAGTGGGGAACATTACATTACAATAGCAAATAAGAACATTTGATTGTATAAAGACAATATATCTCAAAATTTTTAAAAGGTATCCATGCAAATGCTATATTTTGAAGATCCAGCCTTGAGGTAGATGCAATCCAATCAGTTATATCATTAATATCAATAAGATATTGGTATGCCTTTCCTATACATTCTTCCCACTCTTCTGTAGACAGAGTCCAGAAAGTCATGTTCTAGCTTAGGAAAATGGCAATGGAATTGTAGTCATCAAGTTACTTTATAGTTTTGTTACCCTTTTTAGGGCAGTTGGTGACTGAAATGTATATACAAATGCCAGTGAAGCTAGACTTGGTCGGGTTGTCGAGAATTGTGCTAGGAAGGCATTCTTAACTGCAAAGACACTGCTTGATTTATCTAGAGGTTGGGGGTAGTGTTTAATTGCAGTTCTCTTGTTATGAGTTGACCTTCTAAAGGGAATCTTCAGTGTACTAATTCCAGTCTAATGTCATCTCATATATGTAACAAGGCATTGAAAATAAGAGAGATGAGTTACCTTAAGGGGGGTGGTTTGGTGACAACAGGGAGGGTTGAATCTGATATAGCTGTACACAATTAGTCCAAATGGTGTGAGGTTTGACTATAATTTAGTTTGTTTTTCAGATCAGAAAGTTTTCTGTATGGGGTATATTTCAGTGATTCCACTGCCCCTGCTAGTGTAGCTTGTAACTGGAAATTGTCCCTAAAATGAATATAGTCCATATACCTGCATATAAGATGTTACAGTATATGTGGCAGCATGACTTTTACAAAACATGTCCTCCCTGTGATTCGCAGCTTAAGGCCCCACACAACATTTTGCGCTTTTCATTACAGCTTCTTTCAAATGACACAATAGTTCAGTGTTTGTTAATCATGCCGACTAATTTCATGTCAATATTAAAATATATATTATAAAAATGTGTTTAGTATTAATTTTTATAGAATACTCTTTTCAGAATTAACTCGAATTGCAATAACTGCATCATATTAAGTCACTAAAATTTCATAAAGACCATGCACATTCATCTTGGCTTACACAAACATGCACACACTACAGATACTGGTACCTGAATAAGTAAATATTTGAATTAGGTTGTTCCTCGAGTATATAATCCACGCTATCGCTCACACACATGTATCCTTTTATAAAGCAGTTGAATTCAGCTCTATGTGCCATTCTCTATTACCTACCACTTTGTTTTTTATGTATCTGCATTCACTTAGCTACAAATAGAAGCAAATATGAAATATGTATCTGCTGCCCCCTGCCTGGTCTTAAATGCTCACTGCAAACATCAGTAGCAAGAACTGGTACTGTTTATATCCTAGCACAGCTCACAGACAGACAATATCCAGGGAATTCTAATTGATATGCTGTAAAGTTGAGCTTTTTAACAAACAGAAAAGCTGAAAATCTTTTGGCAGAATCACACCAGACCAAGTCTTTCAATACCAAACTTTGGTATTAGCTATGCAGAATGACGTGGCTATTTTGCTGAATTTTAACTATAAACATCCTTGATCCCGGCCGTTTAGTATTTAAGATATGACTGAAACCTCATGCAACCTCTGCAATGAAATGGTTGTATACTATGACTTACTAGCACTGGAGCAAATTTGTAACATTTTATAACATTAACTGATTTGTGTCCTAAAGCTAAAATAGTTAATAGGCGTAAAATACATTTTGTTGTGGGCACCAATATTGTTTCTGAATAATACAATGCTTTAGTCTAGCTACAAGATTGATTGCATATATCATAAGCTATTGTTCCTATGTACTCATTTATAATAAAAAAGCAAGCAAAACGGCAAAATTCTGGTTTATACCATCTATACTTTATCCCTTCCAGGCTGTTTTACAGGTACCTTGGAATATTATGGTATTTGGGGAAAGCTGGTACACTGCCTCTAATGACAAAAAAAATGGATAAAGTCTCAGGCCTCAAGAATAGTTATCATTCTTCCGATAAAGCAGTGTAGGCGGATAAAGAATATAAAGAAAAATGCAGCAGGTATGAGTCACAGCTGATTCTGGCTGCTATTCCCTTCCACCGGCATCAAAACAAAACAGGCTATTTGGCCTTTCATGAAATAAAATAAATAATATTAATAATAGCAGCTGACATACTGCAAAACAAGATGTGTTTTTATGGGCCTTTATTTTGTCAAAAGAGCCTTGTGTTTAAGCTGCATCGTGATCTGCTTTCTGAGTCTTTGCACCACATTTGGGGTTACAATACAGCAACTGAGGAGTATGTTTGTTACAGTATATACTATTAAGCTGGCAGCCTACAGGAGACTCATTTTGGCAGTTTACCTGGCTGTTATATCAAAAATAAACACCTGTTTTGAGGCCACTGTAAGCAACATGCAAGGGGTTGGTGATCAACATGTTGCTCATGCCTCTAGTTGGGAATCACTGCAGAGAGGCATGAGGGCTGATTCACTAAAGTGCCTAAATTTTTATCGCACGCTTTTTTGCGTTAAAATTGACAAAAAAAACACTTACCGCTAAATATCGCATTAGTCTATGCGAAAATTAACACCTACTTGAGGCAGGCGGTAATTTAGAAAAGCATGAGCTTTTGGCAATAAAATATGGACTTTACAGTGTGATTTATTCAAGTATGTGTTGGCCCTAGAGTGATGCATCCTCCAGTTTGCAGGGAAATGGTCATTTTCAGTACAGTAATTTTCTGAAAACATGGCGTGCGTTTTTTCGCACGCAGCAAATATTTGTACGCGGTGCATTGATTAGCGCTCGTTCCGTCAAATACCGCACGAAAATAGTCTTTGCGACTAAAATAACGCAAGCAGCATCGCGCGTAAATTAATGCAAGTATGCTTTTAGTGAATCGTGCGTTAAGTCGTGAAAAATTAGACGCGATAAAAATTTTAACGCATGCTTTAAATAATGCACGTTTTAATGCACTTTAGTGAATCAGCCCTATGGACTCTGTGTGACTCCTGTAAAACCCCATAGTTATTGCAAATGAATGTCTTTCCATGGGGGTGAAAGAGAAATCGCAAATTTATACTTGCATCTTCTGAAGTAAAGGCTAACTTAAACCCATGAATTAGACATTCAGTCACTTACTGTATTTTGAAGATCTCCTCTGAATATTATATTATATAATATTTATGTAAAAGTATATAATTTTGTAAAATATATAATGCCACTTTTAATGTAAACCATTTTCAGTGTTATACTACATATGAATAAATATAAGAATATTATAGTATTGAACCTTACATACAACTTTTAATGTACCAATATAGATACAAGCAATAGACTCTTTCCTCAGCGTACAGTGCCAACATGTTTCTGCAATCTCAAGCCCAGTATTTCTGTATGCCATTGCAAAGATGGGGTGTCTTGCATGATCCTTATTGCTCTATCCCTTCACCACTCTCAAATGCAGATCTTTGTAAAATGGTAAATACATGAAGATGAATCTTCTCTCCTTGGAACTTTGACTGAAACTGTTTTTCCGAAAAGGTAAAACTTGTTTCATGTTGTAGTAGTGGCAGCTTTATTACACCAGTCAATTTTGTGTAATTAAGACCACCCATGATTAATATTTTGGTCAATTGTTCAGCCTTTTATATCCAAGATAGGAGCTGAACCTCTTTGTCTTCAATGACATGATGTTGTTTGCTACATACTATTACAATTATCTTGCCTGCTTAATTATATCACATAAATTTCTACCCATAAAGCTACATCCTTATCACCAATCCCTTCAATTACTTCATGCATTAAACCTGGCTTTAAATCATGTTTAACATACAAATACATTGCTCCACCTTTTCCATTCGCCCAATCCCTCATGCTCAGGATATAACTATTAATTTTAACTGCGCAGTCATGCTGCTCATCTTACCATGTTTCATCAACATGAATTATATTATTAGCAAAGACATAGTTGCCAAGAACTGAAACAGAGTGCATAAAAGATCACTTGGGATGACTTAATTTTATTCATTTTCAGGATTGTTGATGTCAGCATGAAAAATGGTGCGTGGCATCTTTATTATGGAAAAATTGTGTTGCCGCTTTTAAGAATGTTATCCTAGTTTAAGAGTTTTAATTTGCAAAACACTATTCACGGATATCCTGTTCAAACTCTGAGCTTATTAAGTACACAGGGGCTCATTTACAAATACAGACACATTTGCAGTTTCACAAAAATGAATGCAGTCATTACACAAATCAATGCCATTCATTAAATGTAATTGCACCTAATCATACCCCTGGCACTTGCATGCAAGTTCACCTGTTGACACAGTGGAAACCTGACTTGCACCCAAAGAATTGGATAAAGATGTCATGTTGGCAGCCAGTGCCTGAAATGACTCAGTCCCCATATTGTGGAGGGGAACACTGCATTATAGATAGATATGATGGTAAATTGCATCCAGAATTGCACTTTGCACACTGCACTTTTGTAAATGAACTCTACAGTCTTGAGCCTTCAGTTAAGTGCAGTTGCCAGCTGCTTAGACAGTATATGTAAACACTACAGGTTCACCTAATGTAGGGGAATACCAGGTGCAAAGACTTATCGTAAAAGAGTTAATGCTGTTAGTGTGTTAATATATTGCACATATAAGCAATTAGACAGACAGTTGTGTCTACATTACCGGGGACTGGTCCGATTTCCATCTTGAAGTCAGAAAGGAATTTTTCCCTCTCTGAGGTAAATTTGAAAGGCTTTAGTCTGGGAATTCACCTTCCTCTAGATCAGTGCTGTCCAACTTCTGTGGTGCCGAGGGCCGGAATTTCTCTAGCATATATAGTGGAGGGCCACTAATGGAAGCCAGTTTTGACCACTCCCCCCTCTGCCTGCCTTATGCTGCCTGTGTGTGCCATACTCTGCCTGCCCTATGCTGCCTGTGTGGGCCATACTCTGCCTGCCCTATGCTGTCTGTATGTGCCATACTCTACCTGCCCTTAGCTGCCTGTGTGTGGCATGCTCTGTCTGCCCTATGCTGCCTTTGTGTGCCATACACAGTACATACAGTGACACAATGCTGGCACTGTCTGAGCCACACCTCTGGCTCAGGGTGATTACAGCCTGAGCCAGAGGTGAAAACAATGCAGTGGGTGAACACTGCAGGTCTTAAAATGTGTGAACAACACAGGGGATTACATATTTAAACAATACAGGGGGATTACAGCCTGAATGTGAGGTGTGAACCATGCAGGAGGCCAGTTAATCTCAGTACTGATACCATTTAAAGCTTACACAAAGGTAAACCATCAAAGCAGCCAGACAGGTGGGGGGCGGCCTGCGGGCCGCCAGTTGGACAGCACTGCTCTAGATCAACTAGCAGTCAGTCCTTTAGACAAAAACATTGAACTTGATAATCATGTGTCTCAACCAAAATTAACATGCACAGAGGACAGGCAACGAGAATATTAACAGTCTGCAATGTTAACTGTTTGGGGTGGCACATTTCTTAACATGGCACACTTGTATATTTTTACAGAGTGTAAGGAAACTTCACCAGTGATGTTGCTCCTAGCAACCAATTAGCTCTTTGCTTTTGTTTTCTAACTTGTAGGTGACTGTCAAATCTAATTGCTGATTGGTTGCTATGAGCAATATCACTGGTGATGTCCACTTTTTACTGACAAAGTTCAAGTGTTTGTGTAAGCATTATAATGTACTTGCATATTCATTTATCTTCATGGTAGCCTGCATTTCTATTTAGTGGCAACCCATTGGACTGATTATGATAATTAAATTTGTATTAGTATTTCAAATGCTTTAAAATGTTTTACAGTAGAGCATCCATCTTTCAGAAGACCAGAAAAAAATTGTGTCAAATCTGGGGAAAATTTAAAATGAGGAAATTGCATTTTGCATTATATATTGGTAGAAAATGAGGGATAAAAATCAGGGAACTAAAAGGTGAGGTTTTTTTAACTGTATATGCTTTATATCTAGGTGAAAAAATAATGTCTATGGAACCAATGAATCTATGGAACCAATGAATCATATCTAGTCATGAGCGAATCTGTCCCATTTCACATCGCCAAAAAATGCGCAAAACGTCAGGAAAAAAACGTCAAACACATTTGTTGCATGCATCTTTTTTTGCCTCAAACGCACCTATTTTTGATGCAAACATGCCTATTTTTTATGTGGCCGCACCTATTATTTACACGACCACGTTTTTTTTTTTACGTGACCACGATTTTTTTTGACGTACCCGCAATTTTTTTTGATGCACAATGAATTTTTCCACAGCAGATTTTTGCTGAAGTTTTGCAAGACAATTTGCCAATGGCGAAATGCAGAAATTGCTGCAAATCCATTATCTATCCATTATCAGTTATCACAAATTATATTAGTATTTTAGCATTTGTTTTTGAGGATAAATCAGTTATTTACTTGAAGAATACTTACACCTCAAATTTATCCTTTCCAGGAAAGGACATTTATCCCCTTAAATTACACTCCTTCTAAATTTGTGTTTCTTAGCTCAGCATCTCTGTACACTGAAAGGACTTGTTTGCTTGACCTGCCCATGCAGTGAAATATTAAAACTACACAATTTACTCTCTACCATCAACTCCAACAGATTGAGAGCATCAAAGGATACGTATCATTGAACATTCTCATACTTGTAACAATGTTTGAGGTGAATTGACCTCATATAACTAGGTCTTTTCGAGCATTGGGCTCTATTTATCTTCCCTGAGTACTGTGCATAATGTTTAACTGGCTAAGGATATCTTCTTCCTGACAAATTTTTGCTACAACCTGTATGTTTTAAACATCTATGTAATGAGCCGTTATCTTGATTAATATTTTGTCTGCGAGTCTAGTCACAGACTGGAACCATCATACCCCACACTGAATGTGTAATAAGATTAATGCCATGAAGGAATAAAAAGGAAGAAGCAGCATTTGCTCAAATATTTTACCTCTTCACTCCCCACTGATCACATCCAGTAAATAAAGATTACATTATGTTTCGAACACTGTTATGATTTAAAATTTGTTTACGGATTTAACTTGGATTTTTTGTAGGAAACAACATTGCTATAAATACAATTAATAAAAGAATGAGAGCATTTTAATTTTCACACTTCCCTTCTGCTGAATATGCTTCCCCAAGTGTAACTGATTTCTTACACAGGCTTATGCTGTCTAATACCAGTCTTTGTTACCCTCTAGTTGCTTTTGTATTTCCTGTTCTATTATTTTTACAGCAGAAAAAGCACTGTGCTGCAGACCTGAATGCAAAAGAAGCCATTTTAGAAGGCAAAATGGAATAATGTAGCAGCTCTACCCCCAATCTATATACCGTAATTAGAAATTCCAGATTCTTAAGCATAATAACAAGAGTAACAAGTGCTAAAGAACTAGGGGGCTCAAAATAACCCTCCTTAGTGCTCATTTAAAAACGCATTTTAAAATCCTGAGCGAGGTGCAGATCTAAGTGGTAATGGATGCAAGGTAAGCCCATACAGGTATGCGATCCGTTATCTGGAAACCTGTTATCCAGAAAGTTCCCAATTACAGGAAGGCCATCTTCCATTGACTCCATTATAAGCAAATTATTCTAAATTTTAAAAATAATTTCCTTTTTCTCTGCAATAATAAAACAGTAGCTTGTGCTTGATCCCAACTAAGATCCATCCTTATATGAGGAAAACAATCCTATTGGGTTTATTTATTGTTGAAATTATTTTTTAGTAGACTTAAGGTACGGAGATACAAATTATAGAAAGATCCCTTATCTGGAAAAGCCCAGGTCCCAAGCATTCTGGATAATAGGTCCCATACCTGTACAAGGCTAGATCAGGGATGACTTTGATGTAGTTGGCCAGCTTGAAGTATTTTGCAATATATGGACAAACAATTCCTGTTTTGCTTAAAGGGGAGGGCATTGCTTAGTAGCTTAATGCACAGAGTGTCTAATTAATATCTTATATATAGTAATCATGAGTGAGTGCAGAGGACCCCTTGTCGCTGTCTGTATGAATTTTGTGGTCACAGCCTCCTTGCACTATGCCTAATGTTTAAAAATTTAGTGGTGAGCACAAGTATCCCTTCTTTGCACTCTGGAACCCCATAACATACATGTCTTAATGAACTGCAGATAAGCAGACGGGTTCCTTGTGAATACAGCACTACCAAGCAGACCTATGTGACTCACCCTGCCTGCCCCTCATGAATACAACACTGGCAAATGCAGATAGTACTGTATTCATTACTTGGTAATGTTAGCCCTTGTGCTTCATTCTGGCGGGCAAAGACCTTCAGCCACAGACTTATAAGATTTTAGGTGGAGCCATCTTGATTTTTAAATCTCGGCTAAGTGAGAAAAAAACCCCAAGAGTGACGTCTTGTTACCCTGCGATTTTCACAAAATGCAGCAAAATTATGAATATTAATACATCTGCTTTGTCTACCAAAGCAGTTCGCAGTGCAAAGACGACTTTATGGAGGTAAATCTCCATGTTAAATTGCATAAATAGCATGGCTAACATTTGCAGAGTAGGGATGGTGTTGCTTTCAACAGGCAATGCACACAGTGTTAAGAATGGCATTAACGTGATTTGTTTGGCACAAGTCGGTTATGGTTATTAATGCAATACTCAATATGAACCCTATAATTACCACCACATCTAGGTTTGCAGTAATTCCAGGGTTCCCTTGCCCCAACATATGCACTTAATGAGCCCTCCTGAGTCTTTTTATGAAAAGAATGTTCAAATTTTCATATTCATATTTGTGTTTCCTTTTTTTTTTGGATTACCATTAATACAATGTAATGCTGAGGGATCTCTCTGAGATGTGCATAGCGATATACACCTTTACAAGAGTGCTGTATGTGAAAATGACCTGGAAACTACAGATGCTGAATACTGTAACTCCCACTTGAATGGTTTTTGCATGTGTTTGCCATGGAAAAAGAATGGAATGATGGTGTTTCCATGGTAACTTGTCATATTCCCACTTGTCATGGGAAGGTTTCATCTTCTGCTTACTGCTCATATTGACATCTGAAACCGATCGATAGTCAAGTAAAATGGCCACAAAATTAAAACCCTTTATGATGATTGATTATGAGTCAAGTTAACTATAATATTTTGACATTTGATTACTAGCACCAAAACACTTTATGTGATTTTAGAAAGGGAAATTATAGAACAAATTATAGTAGGATTTGTCAATGTTACCGCAAAATTCACTTACGAGATGTATTTTAGCTGTACATTCAACAAGTACAGCATTATACCATTAATGAAATACTTCTGCTAATGTTAGTACATAGACAACGACAAGAGGTCCACTGCACTCATCCATTATCAATATATATAGGACATTAAGGCAATATGTGCATTAAGCTACCAAGAAATTCCCTCCCCTTTAAGCAAAACAGGGATTGTTGTCCATATATTGCAATATATATTGTAATTCAAGCTGGCCAACTAAATCAAAGTCATCCCCTTTGGCCAGTCCTACACTTACTTATCTGATTCATTAAGAATTCTACTGCTTCAATATACATTTAACAAATGGACTGAGTTTTACCTGCAAATTACTTGCTTTCAAGGTTAAAAGCCGCAAACGGTTGCCCTTTTATTGGCTCCACTGGGATCACCTGACCATAACTAGAAAGGGTGGGAGTACAACATGGAGCTGGCCACTGCTCCTTTATAATGTTAGTAGAAAAACATGATGAAATGAAGGCACTGGAGGAAGGGGTTATATTATATGTTATTATGTTATTTCTGTCACGGTCGGCACCCAATACCAGAGCTAGTGCCAAGCACCCTGGTCTCGGCTCGTGCTTCACCAGTAGCGTGACCGCCTTTGGCTTCGGGAGGAGCCCTCAGCTACTCGGATGCCACCTGGACTTATACGAGAGGTGCAAAGCAGGAGTTCTGGCTAGCAATGGGGCACGACTGTAGAAAGTCAGTTAGGCCAAAGATCACGGTACAAATAGGGTTAAACAAGGTCGTCTTCAGGCAGGCTAGGTCGGGGCGGGCAGCAATCAAGGATAGTCAGACAGGCAAGGGTCAAACCGGGTAATCAATACAGCAGGATGAGGCGAAATCGTAGTCAAAGTATAAGCCGAGGTCAGATATGGATAATCAGAATAGTCAGGAGCAAGCCGGGTCAAAACAGGAGAATTACTATCAGAATACAGGAACAAGAATGCACAAGGCTCAGGAAGGCACCAGGAATCGAATCCTATCACGGGCAATGAATGTAAATCCCTTTAAATAGTTTGAATTTCGCGCCATTGCGCGATGACGTCATGACGCCAGCGTGCGTGCGCCTTTAAATTGCGGAAATGCGCGCGCGCGCACACTTAGGAAGGAGCCGGCACAGGAGGAGAACGGCGCGGCGGGCGTCCCCGCCGATGGCAGCGCGGTGGGCGTCCCCGCCGCGCTGGTAAGTGTTTCGTTACAATTTCATAGCCATGTGTACCCTTGTTTTAATCTCCAGTATATGCCTTGCCTGGACATGTTTAAACTTAAAGGAACAGTAACACTAAAAAGGTATAAGTAAAAAATCTATTCTACCCTGCCCCAATAATTGCCCTATCCTGCAAACCATTTATTTTTTTTGAATGCTTTATTAGAAAATACCTGCTAAAGCTTCCGGTCATTTGAAATAGGGCGATATGGAGCTGCAGGGCAGCATCCACTATGCGACGATCGATTGATCGATCCTAGCCTGACTTCTTCCTATACAGAAGGAAGGCTAGGATTGATCAATTGATCGGGCAATTATTGGGGCAGGGTAGAATAGATTTTTTACTTAAAAATTTTTAGTGTTACTTTTACTTTAAACCAGACATGCCGGTCTGGGTGTTATATGTAGGCGGTAGTTACAGCGGTCCCACAGGGGACTGTCAATCACTGTAGCACAGTTGGACTCAATGGGCACTGCCTTGGCGGGGTACGTCGGCTTATGCATGCTTGTACAAATGATGTGACTAAATGCGTACTGTTTTCATCTTAGTGCAGGTATTTTCCCTCGATGATTGTTGGGTTGTTAATCCACTGTTTTCCTTTACATGCATTTATATATGTATTTTTTTTATATATAGCATAAGCAAAATGAATTTGAGTTAGAATAAAGGGGATAGAATTGACTACAAGTTAAACAAACAAGAATCAATTAGTCATTCATTATAAATAATTCGAAGTTGAATTTCTTATTTGATGGACTTGCATATCCCAGTGCATAATAGGCAGAGATCACAACTGAAACCATCCTTGCAATGCAATTGATCTTCCAAAAACCAAGGCTTTTGCCCAACATCCATCTTAAAAAGGGACCTGTCAACCGAAGAAAGAATTCAGAATTAGTTTCTATTGTGCTAGTCAGGCTAAATAAACTTTACTTTACACTATATAAAAGCAGGCAGGCACCATGTTGTTGGTACTGTTATATTGCATTATCCCAAAATCTTGTTTATGTGCCAGAATGGGGGGCGGCTTGAGAGGAGTGTAGTGACATCTAGGAAGTTCAGAATGGAAAGTGAAAAATATGATTGACAGCTGAGATTTTAAATACCTAAAACAGGTATGGATATTTTAATGAAAAAGAATTTGGCTTTTAGGTCGTATTGGTAACGAAAAAGTCGCGACAATTTCCGAAAAGTCGTAAAGGCGCCGAAAAAATCGAAAAAAATACGAAAAAGTCGCAAAATGTTCGTTTTCCAATCGGAATTTTTCCAATTCGGATTCGAATTCGTGTCTTAGTAAATCAGCCGCAAAGGCTCCAGTGTATTCTGCATGAAATAATCTCCACAATAAAAGTCCAGGGACTTCAATGTGCTTCGCAAATTTTTCAGCAAAACAGGACATATTCACTGATCACTATTTTATATGGTCCCGCAGTTCCTTTCGACTTCTAATATCTTTAGAATTCAAGCAGATGGATTGTCCACTGTAAATATATTTTGATATATATTTGTATAAAAATATTGAGGCTAATTTATCAAATTCAATGTTTAAAAAAATTAACAAGATGCATGCAAGCGGCCTGTTTGTGAAACCCTTACAATATGATTAAGATTAATAGCACAGTATCCCACCTGCCCTGCTGTCTACAGCAATCAACCTCTCTTTCCACAGCAATCTGTACCAAGACAACCAAGCCTCTCCTTGCAAGTTAACAGGGACCTGGAAATGTATTGTTAAGAAAGTGAGAGGAGAGTGTGGATATAATATAACAACACAGTTACATAGTTAAGTTAGGTTGAAAAAAAGACCAGAGTCCATCAAGTTCAACCCTTCCAAGCAAACCCCAGCGCCCTCAAACCTATACTGACCTATACACTCACATACATAAACTATATGCACCAATCTCTATACTAACTGTAGATCTTAAAGGTGTTAATAGAATGTGCCATTACAACTAGTGCAAAGGGTAATTTTACATAAAGTAAAGATTTGCAGCAAAATACCCCATTTGGTGCATTATCATGAAACCTCAGCAAAAGTTTTCCTCAAAAAATGCAGCGACAAAACTCAGTGAGCCCATTGTATTTTGTGCAAAAGAAAAGTCACTGTGAAAAAAACACTTATAGACTCATAGATGATGCAGAAAAGTTACCCCCCAAAAAGTCACATTGACTTCAATGTGTTTTATGAATTTTTGCCATTTTGTGGATTTTTTGGGTGAATCAGCATAAATTCACTCATCACTGATCACACCATCACCTAGCAGAAAATTCTGCAACCTCACTGCCCTCACTGTGAAGAACCACCTACTCCGCCCACCAGAAAACCATAGGCCCACTCTCCAAACTAAATTTCCTCCTTTCCTCACTCAGCCTCTTTATTCTACTTGTCTCTTTTATTTAGATTCTAGCATCTATTCTTCCATCTATTTCTCCCCTTTGTTCCCATTTAGAAATAGGGAATGACTATGAAGCAGGCAAAATGGTCATGAGCAAGAGGGCCCACTGACACCTGGGCTCACCAGGAGTTTTCCTGGTATCCAGGTGGGCCAGTCCGACACTGGCTTCACATGAAAGCTCAGTTCTTTAAGCTTTTTGTCTTTAGTCTGTTTTAAGGGAAGTTATCAGAAACATATAGTATAGTAGTGGCTGTAGTATAGTAGTGGCTGAAGTATAGTAGTATCTGTAGTATAGTTGTGGCTGTAGTATAGTAATTAGTGTCTGTAGTATAGCAGTGTCTGTAGTATAGTAGTTTCTGTAGTAGAACAGTGGCTCAGTATAGTAGTGGCTGTAGTATAGTAGTGACTGTAGTATAGTTGTGGCTGTAGTATAGTAATTAGTGTCTGTAGTATAGCAGTGTCTGTAGTATAGTGCTTTCTGTGGTATAACAGTGGCTCAGTCTAGCAATGGCTGTAGTATAGTAGTGACTGTAGTATAATAGTGTCTGTAGTATAGTAGTTTCTGTAGTATAATAGTGGCTCAGTATTGCAGTGGCTGTAGTACCAGGCTTTCCAACCTACATTGCACTAAATGGCACCAAATTGTCACTGACTTATTGATTTGCAGATTATGGTAGGTGTTCTCTTAGCAGCAAGAGGGGAGAAGAGATCTGTTCTTTTAGGTGAGTTTAAAAGGAACATTAGGCAGATTTAAACAGGGAGAAAACAGCAGTAATTATGCAAGAGCTGTAAAAAAGAAAACAGATTGTGTCATATCACATCTTCATGCTGTTTAATATCTAACCAAGCACTGATAAAATACATTTTGTCTAAAGCCTGGTTCTGTTAAAGTAGGTCTGACATGTTTCATGTCGCTTTCAATGGGACCTGCATAAACTTCAAAATTATGCTTTCATTATCCAGTGCAGATTTAATAAAAATGCAATATCCCAACACAACTCAATACAGACGTATAATCAGAAAGACAAATATTAAAGAACATTACATGTGTAAATATTCAGCTTTTCTGTTCCTGTAGAAGTTGGCAGCGGGCGGCTTTGCACAGGAGCTCCGATAACTGGAATAAATGAGCTGCTGCTGATTTTTCTATTTTGCTGCTAATATTTGTATGTTCAGTCAGGGTTCTTAGCCCATTTCTGGCAACTAACAGGATAACAGTTTTATAATGGTCTATCTCTGCTATTTAACATAATCCTATAAAGGAGAATACAGCTAAAAAACACACAGATTTGCAGAGTAAAACCAAGACTCCATAGAAATAATTCACAATGTAGAACTGCAAGTGCTTTATTGCTGGCAACCAGTTATTAGTTAGCTTTTATCTGTGCCATCTGACAAATAAAAGCAAATATCGGATTGCTATGGGTTACTGAACTGGGACACATTTGCACCATACATTGGCATACGACTGTAGTTCAATCAAACCATAAAATACTGTCTGCTTTTTGTTTTTGTTTTTTTTAATATAATGCAAATTATTATATCAGTGGAAACAAATGTTTCATCACAATGCCCCCCCCCCCCCCCCACTTTCCTACTATTTAAAACAATTGTGAAATGGTCTTTTAGGAGCTTAGCAACACAACACAGGGGTTTTGTTATATAGATTGCTTTGCAAACATACACATAATTATTGACCTCTGCATCTGTGAAAAGCTTTTATCTGTAATAGAAACTACCTTGAGAGTCTTTATAAACTTGTTACCCTATGCTTTCAACTCCCTTCTCAATGTCCTTATCTGACTTTCATTCTAGGAAGCTGAAAGCCTGCCTAATTAGTTTTAGACACTTATTTTTAAGAGGCGCAAACAACAATACACTTTAACCCCCCTCTACTCTTGATATTTTTCTTTTTTTTACCCCAAGGCTTTTCTTACCAACACATTATAATACAGTAAGCGTGGAAAAAGTTTTCAGTTGTCTCTCAATATCTATTATTAACAACATCAAGCTGTTTTTTATACCAAATCCTGTAAAAAACAAAAGAAAAAATGAAAGCAGAGAAGAAAAGAGGATAAGAAAGAAATCATGTTAAAACATCAAAAGGAGGAGAGAAAATAGACAGAAAAAGAGACAGGAAGATATAAGCAATCTCCCTCTCTTTCCATTTCATCATCAAACACAGTAGGGCTAATTTACTGAAGCTGCAAGTGCAGTCCTGCAATAATAACACAGTTGGACATATTCATATTATTCATTTAAGTTTGTGGTAGAGTGACCCAATAAATAAGTAAAAATGTGAGTTTGCCTTTTAGGCTTAAAGGTTGATGTTACTAAACAGAGTGTTCTGGAAGGAACGGTCAGACCAGGTGATCCATTCCACTAATCCATCTCACATATTGGAGCTCACTTTACACAAGAAGACTGTGTTTGGTGTGAGAGTCTGCACCTGATTCTTTAGGCACAAGTGTGTTGCACCAATTGGCACTGGGTGCAACGGTAACCCAAGAGCTACTGCCTGGTCAAGAGGTGGCTGTGGCTCCAGGGTCCCCCCGCTTTAATTGGCCCAGCAGCACTTGATTCGAAATGAAAGGCATGGACGACTGAGCAGCGGCAAGAACAAATATACAGAAGTGCAAGGAACACATTTTGACGCATGTACATTTTATAAAAAAGGCATTTAACCTACTTGGGGGGAAGTGCATGAGCGCAACTGCCCTTGCAAGCATAAATAATCCCTCTGGCCCATCATGACTTCTTTCAGAAATAGCTCCCTGTCTAAATATATCTGTATATCATCTGCTAGCATATGATATTTATGGCTAAATGAATAAATTAGATCTTCCGCAGAGAAGGTATCCATTTATTGGTAATAGAACCATGATGAAGCTTGATTGCAGGTACCAAAGGAATGGAAAATTTGTATTGTAATAAAAATTTGTAAGTTACAAAAAATGATCAACTATGTTTGAGGCAGAGGACAGCAAAAGAGAAGGGTCCACTGGTCATGGAAGTAACACAAAACAACTACCACAGCAGAGCAAATTAATGTTAAGAGAAACCTTCTGGATTCCCCGGTTCAAATATTCATACATCTGCTCCATACACATACAGACACTGGCATGTACTGGATGAACATTTGTTCAATCTATTTATCATTAGCTTTTGCAGAAATGATCCCTTGTCAGATGGGCCCTATAGACAAAAAATAGCAGTCACAATTTGTTTAGGGGCTGCTATCAGTGTGGGTCAATGCATGTAGCTGCAACCCCCGGGGGAGATTTTTTGACTGACAGGCCTGGAGCTGTCAAGTTATGCCACTGATTGACTGATTATCATACAAAACCTCATATCTGATATCTGTATATGTATGGTTTAGTATAAAATAAACTTTCCAGTTCATTGATGCACTAACTGTTTTGCCAGCAACAAACCTCCTGTTTGGTCTAATGAACTAACACACTTTGTGGTAAGTAAGAAAATGTTGATGTGCTTTGGCCACACAGATATCAATAAACTGGTCATTTGGCTTAATGGTTTGCTTTACAAACTATATACATCCCACAGACTTTAGTGAATCTGGTGCTTGACTTTTGCTGCACAGTTATTAATGCACTGGCTGTACTTGCTTAATGAACTGCATATTTTGCACAGTGATCAATTGATGAATTCAGAGGTTTACTTTATGAACTGAAATATTAATATCTGTTATGGATCGCAAATTATTATTTATGAAGTGACTGATCTATTTATCAATTGATTGTAGGATATAATTAACTGAATTGGTATGCATCCATTCAATAGCTTTTATAGGTTGGAAATGTGACTTTTATTGAGGCGTGGGGTTGAGCAGTAGAATAAACTGACTGACTGCATACTGACTGTGCAATTGATGCAGGCTTTAAACGCCATGTCAGTTTTATATTGCTGCATGACTGTAATGTTTCAGCAGTATCACATGCTAATATGATCTGTGGTGTGTGCATTTTCCTTTACAATTTCGGGCTAACCCAAATATGGAGCTGGTGTACAGTGAAGAGGATTTGTGGTTACTGGTGCCTATCGGGGAAAAAAAACATGAAAAACTAACGTAACAGTGGCAGGGTGCAGCAGCCCCATGTTTCATTCAAAAAACAGATCTATTCCGTATGTAATGTATTCAGTTCTGCTCTCTGCATTTTTTTCTATAAAAGACTTCATTTTCATGTTGATTCTTCTGTGCAACGCCAGAGTCTAAGGAAATTGAGATGAATTGCAAAACTAAAGTTAACATTGGAATAGTAAGACTCCACAAGGTGGTGCGGTAACTGAGAATTGTTTAACTGTATGTTGTACTTGCAATGAGACATAGATAATGAAGCTTTTTCCCTTATATTATCATCTCAGTTATACATGATATCAAGCAAATTTACACAATATGTGTATGCGGTTTTAAGATTATCACATAAAAATATAAACACAGTAAAAAAATAAACTATGAAAAATGTATGTACAGAGTTCTATCTCTTTGCTTAAACAAATTCTCCTGCTTACAAAGAAGGATGCAAGAATTTTAAACCTTGATCCATTAGTGTATTATCCTTAAAAATGTTTAGAACAGTTTTCGCCTCTGACTTATTATGGGATCCTCCTTATTATGGGAGATAACCTCAAACTCCTCTCTAGTCCTATTTTATTATGGTTATAGTCTAATCAGTGTACCGCTAACTAAATTATATGTTCATTAATGCAAGACACTTGGCTGGTGAAATAGTCAGACAAGATTTAAAGGCAACATGAATGATAGATAGAAGATACAGTATATAGAGGATAATGCACCCCTGATTGTAATGTATAAGGCTATTAGAAGTAACTGAATAGTTGACCATATAAAAGCACAAGGCCACAGGCAGCACTTTTTTAAAGGTTATAGAAATCCAAGGTCACTTCTATTAGCTTTTTCAAAAATTAGTAGGGGTTGTGTTATAATATACCGTGCCCTCCTCACTCACACTATAAGCTTCTGTGTTTGGACCCTATCCCACCCATCCCTTGCCTTTCATTTTTTCTCTTTATGTATAAGACATAAGGAATAAATATAAACTATATTTTATTATTTTTATTTATTCATAAATACATTTTTGCAAGGTGCCTTTACCAAAGCATTTTTTCTGGTGCAAAACCCCACATTTTTTTCCATTGAAAGGACACGGATTCATCAACGTTTTTGTCTCAGGTAAAAACATGAATCCTTATATTGTAAAATATAAGGATATTATAGGTCAGCTACGGGTTCCATAATATATAAAAGCACAAGGCTGAAGATTGCATTGCTTTTATACATATCATGGGACTTCTGGGGTATGTTATTTACTGTATAACAATATGCAATTTTAAGTGAGTAATGTGACATCTCAGTATAGCCCAAAGTAAGTATAAAGTAAGAATTGGTAATAGGAATTAGTGATAGGGCAGAACTATTTCCCCCTCTAAGGCAAATTAAAGAGGCTTCAGCTGGGGTTATGGGCTTTCCTGCATCAAACAAGGCTTACAAGGCTTAAGGTGGCCATACACGAGCAGATCCGCTCGCTTGGCGATGTCGCCAAGCGAGCGGATCTTCCCCCGATATCCCCACCTACGGGTGGGTGATATCGGGGAGCATTTAGGTAAAAAAAAAAATAATCCGATCGTTTGGCCCTGGGGCCAAACGATCGGATTATGTGGGCGGCAATGGGGCAGTCGGATCGGGGACCGCATCAACGAGCCGATGCGGTCCCCGATCCGACCGGATTTTCTAACCTGCCCGATCGAGATCTGGCCAATTTCAGGCCAGATATTGGTCGGCCAGGCCGCTCTGCCCTGCCCATACACGGGCCGATTAGCTGCCGAATCGGTCCAAGGGACCGATATCGGCAGCTATAGTCGGCCCGTGTATGGCCACCTTTACAAAGACAAAAGGATTGAACTTTATGGAGGTGAGTCTTTTTTCAACCTTATCTCATATGTAAGATGCTATGTAATGCAAACAAGTTAATTGTTGTACAGGATTAGGACCTGTTATCCATAATGCTCAGGACCTGGGGTTTTCTGGATAAGGGCTTTTTCCATAATGTGGATAAAATTATTTGTCAATTTTTGAGTTTGTGTATTCAAGTTGTTTTTCTAAATGGAATAAACGCACATAATGAATGCTTGCTTATTTGTTAATGAGGTAAACTCGTTTGAATAAAAAAAGCTTGAATATAAACTTAAATAAAACTCTAAAACTAGAATATCTCAAGTTATAAACATATGACTTGACTTTGCCTAGGACAACTCCCATTGACTTGTGTAGAAACTTGCAAGCTTTTAGATGCCAAAGTTTTACATTAGAGTTTTTGAAGGATTTGCACTCAATAAATACCGGACATTTTCAGACTTGAAATCATGAAAAAAAAATCAAACTCAAATGTTGATAAAACAACCCCTAAGTAAATCCAATAGGATTGTTTTGCCTCCAAGGATTAAAGAGGTTGTTCACCTTTGAGTTAACATTTAGTATGACGTAGAGTGTTATTCTGAAACAATCTGCAATTACTGGTAATTGTTTAATTATTTAACTTTTGTTCCACAGCTCTCCAGTTTGGAACTTCAGCAGTTATCTGGTTGCTAGGGTCCAACTGACCTTAGTAACCAGGGAGTGGTTTGAGAGAGTGACTGATATATGAAAAGTTAAGTAGCTGAATAGAAAGATAAGTAATAAAAAGTAACAATAACAAAAAAAATTGTAGCCTCACAGAGCAATAGTTTTTTTGCTGCTGGAGTCAGCGACGCCTATTTGAAAGCCAAAAAGAGGCAGAAAAAGAAGTGAAATCATTCAAAACCTACAAAAAAATAAATATGAAGACCAATTGAAAAGAAAAAAATGGCCATTCTATGACATATTAAAGGAGACATATCCTATAAAAATTAACAATGTACCAGTGAATTATACTCCTCTAGATATAGAAGAATTGTGCTTAAAAAAGTTGTGTTTTGGACTGATTTATTGAGAAATTCCCCCCAAAACCCCGCTAGCCCCGCCCATCCGTTTCACTTCCTGCTGGCTGAATTCTCTGGATGAGCTGGGGAGCTGGTGGCCCTCAGTACACTGCACTGTAAGATAGGAACCAATCAGCAGCTAGGCTGACCTGATAGGGAACTGAAGCCTGTCTTTGCTTGTGTGACTGCAGGGCTGTGATTGGCTCTCCCCCTCCTACTGTGCTTCTGGCAGGCACCGTTAGGACACGCCCACCCCTCATTTTAAACTCGGACAGAGAAGTGATAGGATCTATAGGGAGCTCCAATAAAGGGGCCATTTTTACAGATAGGATTAATGTTTAGCCCAAAGGGAAACCAGTACCTTATATTATTCATAATTACCTACAAAATTAGGGTTTTTCCCATTTATCCAATATGTCTCCTTTAAAAGTTAACTTAAAGATGAACTACCCCTTTAATTATATCTTAGTTGGGTCCAACTGTTTTTACTGTTTTATTATTACAGAAAAGGGAAACATTTTTTTTAAAATGCAAATTATTTGATTTAAATAGAGTCTATGGAAGATGGCCTTCCCATAATTCTGAGCTTTTTAGATAATAGATTTCTGTATATCAGAACCCACTGCTGTAGTATGTCGAAAAATGATGAGCTTCATTAATGAGGGATTTTAATCACCCAGATATAGACAGAAATAGAGGCAATGCTGTGATATTTGCTGTAAGACAATTTCATGACCAAACAATAATGATGTTATATTTGATCCAGTGATCTCTGCCAACATAGAATGCACTACAAATGTGAAAAAATAGGTCACCTGGGTAATACTGGCCATAATATTGCCTTAATGTGCAGAATACACACATAAACTAGCTTAATAAAGACATTAAATTTCAAGAAAGCAAATTTGCCTCTCAATGCATGGATTTACTCAGGTGAAAATAAAAAGTGGTTGCAGTTTAAATTATATTCTACCACTGCAGTTCTCAATTTATTCACTTTAGAAGAAATAAAAGACATCCTGTGTGTATTTTTAACAGTGAAACAAAGTTAATGTGAACAAGGCTCTGGGGCATGATGGAATAAATCCATAAGTACTTAGTTCAGTTAGTGCGATGCTATTATTTCTGATTCTTTTTTTCTGACTCCCACTCAACTGGTACTGGTACCGGTACCATGGATTGGATTGGAGTGACGCTGATGTAATTCCAATATTTTAAAAAGGTTTAAGGCAGTGTTCCCCAACCAGTGGCTCAGGAGCAACATGTTGCTCACCAACCCCTTTGGATGTTGCTCCCAGTGGCCTCAAAGCAAAGCTAATTTTTGAATTTCTGGTAAGTTTTGGTTGCATAAAAACCAAGTATAATGGCAAACAGAGCCTTCTGTAGGCTTCCAGTCTACATAGGGGCTATTAAGTCGCCATGTATAGCTCTTATTGTCACCCCAAGGAACCTTTATCATGCTTGTGTTGTTTCCCAACACTTTTTTCATTTAAATGTGGCTCACGGGTATAAAATGTTGGGGATCCCTGGTTTAAGGTCTCTACCTGGCAGTTATTGGTCTGACATTTGACAGTAGTGGGGAAGATCTTAAAGTTCATCTTGGTTTCATTAAGACATGATGCAGTAAATGGATATTAGACAGTGTGATTGCAGTAGGTGTCTTTCTTAACCAAGATATGTTAGTCTTGTGATGTTGTTTATAGATTGATATAGAACTGGCTGACAGAAAGCAGTTGCGTATAATACAATTGTGTAAGGGTTCCAAGCGGTGTTATGCAAGGTTCCCTTTTGTATCCCCTTATATGTAACCTATTTATTAATGACTTGGAAGGGGGCATTAAAACACATTCCCAAAAAATGTTGATACAGAGATTTGTCTAACTGTTATTTTTTAATTAGGAGTAAAGATCTCCAGTTGATGGCATATTCTTGCCAAAACTCTACCTTCCCTTCATGGGGTGAACAAAATTTTAATAGAAATTGGGTTCAGGGCACATATCCATTGCTTTTTAAATTATGTTTACTTATGTGACACCCATCTCTCACACTCTGATCTATGCTAAACAATTATTAGCAGACGGAGTGAGCAGCAAGGAGACTGGATATAGTAAAAGATTCTGTCAATTGACCAATCACCTCGCATCTTACTTTCTGCCATCAGATATTCACTTAGAGCAAGTTAGAGAATAATGGACTGGTGGGAGAACTGAAGGAACAGTCACAATAAACATTGGGTAATAATTTAACTAGGGGCTGCTGTGTCATGACAACTGGGTCCAATGTGTCATATTGCTAGAGTCACTATTTGATGAAATGCTAAGACCAATGTGTGATATATTGCTGGGGTCACTGCATTATGACTTACTAGGGCAACTGTGTCATAAAATACTGGGACATCGACTACAAATGCTGGACTCACTGTGATATATATTAAAGGGGTCACTATATTATCTATTACCTTCATGTTATGAAATGCTGGAGTCACTGTGTAATGAATGACTGGGGTCACACTGCCAAACACACTAAGGAAAAACTTCAGATGAATCTGAGTAGAATTAGCCGAATTTCTACTGCTGATTGTGGAGTCCCAGCAAAAGGTTTTTATGTTATAGTCTGTCTGTTTGTTAAAATTTATTTATACAATATTTCTATAAAGCTGCACAACAAAATATATGCTTTGCCCTTTTTTTATGGCTACATTTTTAGCCAACATTTTTGAAAATACAAAATAAATACATAATCTGAGAATTTATTTTATGGTAATAAGACATAGGGGCTGATTTACTAACCCACGAATCCGACCCGAATTGGAAAAGTTCCGACTTGAAAACGAACATTTTGCGACTTTTTCGTATATTTTGCGATTTTTTCGGATTCTGTACGAATTTTTCGTTACCAATACGATTTTTGCGTAAAAACGCGAGTTTTTCGTATCCATTACGAAAGTTGCGTAAAAAGTTGCGCATTTTTCGTAGCGTTAAAACTTACGCGAAAAGTTGCGCATTTTTCGTAGCGTTAAAACTTAACGCTACGAAAAATGCGCAACTTTTCGCGTAAGTTTTAACGCTACGCAAAATGCGCAACTTTTTACGCAACTTTCGTAATGGATAGGAAAACTCGCGTTTTTACGCAAAAATCGTATTGGATCCGAAAAATTCGTAAAGAATCCGAAAAAGTACCGATCATTACGAAAAAAACGCAATCGGACTCCATTCGACCCGTTCGTGGGTAAGTAAATCAGCCCCATAGTCTTTCCTATGTGTCATGTCCCATAGATCATCTAGGTATTTTCCAGTAACGCTGTATTTCCTCACTTGTTAAATAGCCATCCAACCCATTCTTGAAGCTATCTAATGTATCAGCCAATACAACTGATTTAGGGAAAGAATCCCACAAGCTCACAGCTATCACTGTAAATAGATGGAACCTAGAAGGACCAATTGGTAAATAAAGCATTGGAGAGATTACTATATGATCCCCCTATATTTTTATACATAATTATCATATCCCCCCCTTAAGCACCTCTTCTCCAGCATAAACAGACCCAGCTTGGCCAGTCTTTCTTTATAGCTGATCCGCACAATGTTGAAGTGCTCTACCACTTTGATCCATTTGGAACAGGTGCCAAGCAGTGAATTTACCCAACCTGCCATGGGTCTGATGCATGTGTAGTCCAAGAGACTTCATAACTGAGACTTTCCATGCCCTTTTCCAGCTTAGTTGTGCTTCTTTGGATCCACTCTAATTCATTAATATCTCTTTTGAGCACTGGAGACTAAAACTGCATGTCATATTCTAGATGGGGCCTTACCAGCGCTGTGTAAAGGATGACCCCCATCGTCCATCAATCTATACCCCTTTTAATACAGCTCAAACCTTGCTTGCCTTTGCAGCAGCTGACTGGCATTGCTACAGCTAAGTTCATTATCTGCAAGGATTCCAAAATCATTCCCCATTATAGTTTTGCCGAGTGCCCAACTATTGGTATTGGCTTGTTCCTTCCTAGTTACCAAGTGATTAAACTAATTCCATACGGGGCTGATTCTTGCCCAGTGCAATCAGCCCCTGCAAGGTTCTGGATAGATCTGTCTACCTATTTATCTAGATTCTAAACTAGCTAACTATCTCAATTAAATTTTAAAGGAATCCTTTAGTTTTTCCATTTAATATCCCAGAATTCTGTATTTTCTGGCAAAAGAGATTGGCAAATTGTATTAGCCTTAGCAAAATAAAAGTAAGCCTAAATACTAAGACAGGCATTTTCCAAAGTCACCAAGGTTGTGTACAGAAAGCTACTTCCACAGCGCCCATTTGTTCCATTCCACTAACTGCAGAACAGTTTAGTATTCAGTTTAAAAACTGACATTATCCATATCATACCCTTTCTTACATCCTCCTTATCAAAATCTAATTCACCTGGGGAAGCAAAATGCAAAGCAGATGGAAGCACAGAAATATTTTACAATAACTATATTGTATATATATATTATATATATAATAAAATATTTTCTTGTACAGTGAATTCATTTAAAAATGATCCTGATAAATCAACATGATGACTGCAGTCAACATTACTTATGAATGAATGTATCCTGTTTGTTTTGATAATGGCTTCATAACTGCTGTTTAGCTCATCGAAAGATCTGAACAAGGCAGGAAGCTCATACATTTACAGATATCACAACAAATAATGTTGGCTGTCTCAAACTATCTCTGTTTAAACCCAAGTAAAGATTTTTTTTAAATTTGCTAAATTCTTTTTAATGCATTAGAAACTGTGGCGGGACCCAAAGGGCAAATCCCTTATAATTTCATTTGTAATCCTGGCTTATCAGAGAGCTATTTTTGTGAAGAGTGTTACAAGAATGTGTTGTGATTGCCTAAGGGGAATAAAGGCTGTTTAAAAACTGAAAGTAAACTCCTTGTTTGTAGCAGTTTAGATTACAGTCCCCAGAATGCAAAAAGACAAGATCATTACACATAAACTGCAGTGCTGTTGGCACCAATCAGGGAAACAGTTAGAATTTTGAGCAAAAACAACTAGTTCACATGAGGTTCTGTTGGGAAATCTGGCTGCACCATTTCTACTGTGCCAAGAAGACAGCTGTGAGGCACCTAATAAATCTGATCCTTCTCTCTCTGCTGTGTCTGCTTGCTTTCACTAATCTTAGCATCCTAATTGCTCACCAGCCATCAAATGTTATTTGTCTCATTATTAAAAACCCCATCCTGTTTTCTATACATTGCCTAAATCTTAATAGCAAACAGTGGCATAACCTGGTTGCGCCAGGCCCCCCTGCAAACAATCCCTCGTCTCCCACCCACCCTCCTCCCGGCCCACTCACATCACACCTCCCAGGCCACAACTTGCCGTGCTGGTATTTTTAAAAATACCCTTAATATCAAACAGTGGCGTAACTTTGTCGCACTGGGCCCCCTGCAAACAAAGGAGACCTGGCATGAACAGTCCCTCCTCTGCTGCCCTTCGCCCCCAGTCTGCTTGCATCACACCTCCCAGGCCACATGCCATGATGGTATTTAAAAAAAAAGGCAGGAGAGGGGTGGGGGCAACCCCTGGATTTGTGGAAAGGCCACAAAGGCCTGGGCCTAGGGCGGCAAAAATTGGGGGGCGGCATGCCGCCCTGCTGCACCAAAATATTAAAGTTTTTCACGCATATGGAGCAATGGGGCTCCGTATGTGATTGAAAAGGCCTGCGCATGCGCGATCGCGAGTTTGCGCATGCGCGGGGGGGAAGGTTCGCCGTTCGCACATGCGCAGGGGGGCGGGACAGAGAGGGGCGGCCTCGGGGCGCCCGGCAAACAAATCCGGCCCTGGGTGGGGGAGGAGGGACTGCATTACAGTCCCTGCAACTGTGGGGTCTGCTGTATAGCTAGTTTTGCCACTGATCAAATATGTTTCCAGTGCTAGCTAAAGTCTTGTAACCTGAATGTGTCTGCTGTGCACCTAACCCTAGTCTGCCTTTTGACTTTAATACTATTATGGCAGCCGTGACCTCTGCCTTGAATAATGACTACACCTACTTTCAGAATCCCCTGACTTGGGCCAAGTAAGATTCCTGTCAAGGAGATTACGTGTTTAAGTAGCTTAAAAACACATTTTTGTAAAGAAACATTTGCAGTAATTTGCATTTTTAATATGCATTTCACATTTATATCATATGCACAGGAAGAAACTCTCTCTTCTTCATATTGGATGTAACTATATTATTATAAATGTTATAACTCTTTCATAAAATTATTGTTCATTTATTTAAAAAAACTGTAGATATAGAATCACATAATACATTAGATCTTTCTGCAACTAAATAACAATATATTGTATAGCTTTGCACATTGGTCCTGCATTGTTTTTACTTGATATTTCTTATTTCTAGTCAGTTGCAAACCTACAGACTTGTTTTCCAGTGCCTAATTATCAAAGGTGTGCCTATTTTGCATCAGAACAGATTGACAATCACCTGCCAATTAGTCCTTTACTCAAGGCCCCTCTTGGTTCTTGAAGATGTCTGGCCCAGGGGCTTATTCAGCCTTATGACCCTCAAACTGTGGCCCTAACTGGCAAATGCTGCCAGGCACGAATTCCATTTCTCCATTTCTTCTTGGTGGAGCCTCAGCTGGACTTGTAGCTATTACCAACTAGCAAGTGAGCTCCGTAAATGCTCCTCTAATACTGACTGGCCAATCTAAATTATGTTGTATGGCAAAACTCTTTTATCAGGCAAAGAAGCATGGGCCAACTACTAACCCCTTTTATATACTTTTTTTTATATACATTTTAGGGCAATCCCACTCCTCCCTGACAGAACCTTCTAGATGGCACTCCGTAACCAACACTGCCACCTAGTTACTGGACCTTGTAACAACATTAAGGACATATTAAATTATATCTACTACACTTACTTACACTTACACTCGCTAACTTTAAAACACAGCCACATTTAACCCGTCTTACAGACATTTGACTAAAATTAATGAGGAGAATAAATATAAATAATCTAGCCTTAAAAAAGGCAAGAAATATACCAGAGGAGAAAACGACACACTAAAGATGGGGCATAGATAGAAAGCTTTATGAACTGACAGAACTGATTGTTAAAGCATAACATGAACAGATTGGAATTTAAAGGGCAGTAACTGAAAAGCATATTGGGTCTACACATTTTGTCAATTTACACTAAATTGATTGGTCATCATGGTCAAAGCCTCCTCCAACATCAAGAGAATAAATTGTTTTGTCCCAGCAATCCCTGGCCAGTATTGATGATGCCTGTATTCCCCTGCTCCATGGTTGTGTTGCAGCTATATTTTATTTTATAGCCAAAACATTTGTGATTTTTAGTCTAAATTTGAAAGCTCATTTTGCTGAAAAGTACAGTTCATTGGCCCCATAAAAAATGTGGAGACCACATAGCAGTAAAACAATATATACAACCATATACAGAGCTCAGATAACAATATATATATAAAATTATAAAACCATAAACTCTTATACTAAATTAAATTAAAAACCTTATATTAAATTAAATTAAAAATCCTTATAAAATTAAAGATGTACCTGCCCGTTTCATGCCTTTTCCTACTTGTGTGCCCTTATATTTATAACTGTCACTTTCCTTTGAGCTGAACCCTTCTGTAATCTGTACTGGGCCTCAAGAACCTAATACTAAAGGTTCAGGTGCTCCCCCTACATTTAGCCAAACTACTAAGTTCCTGCTGGCAAAAAAGAGAATTGCATAACCAGATGTATCTGAAATTCTGGGGTTCGAGTGCTGAATACAGTCAGCAACTGCAAAATCCATAGACAAAGCATAAATCAGAACCAGAAATAGCAGAAAAGCACAAATAACCCATCTATGGAGAAAGATCGGACTTCAAATACAAAATCCAACGATAAAACCTTGTTATGACATTTCAAAGCTTATATACATGCACATGACATGTCACAGCATATTTCAGTGGAACAAGGTGTAACTATGTTCTATGAAAGCAGTGGCACGGGAAATGGTTATCCATCTGACCTAAATTACTAGACTGAGATTTCTGCATCTCTGCGTACTGGCAGCACAAGGGCAGCTAAGAAATGCAGACATCAACAGGAGAAGAGGGGCATTACACAGCTTGCAACTGTGGAGTTAGTCTCAGTGGGGGCTCATTTATGAATTCTGGGCAAATCTGCACCTGGGACATACTAATAGCAACCAATCAGTGATTATCTTGTATTTCAGCCAGATGCAGGAAAAACAATTACATATTTGATTGGTTGCCATAAGTTACTGCCCAGTTGCAAATTAGTGTTCATAAATGGGCAGATATGTTTGTCTCTGAATGTCTTCCTATTTCAGTCAGCTGTATATCTAACCAAGCATTTATTTGTTCTATTTGCAGTGTTCTTATTTACTAATCTATTATGTGGAACATATTTAAAACTGTTGCCTTATCATATCCACTGCTTAGACGTTATGCAGTTTTGCTCAAAACTTTTTGCTTTTCTCTGGTTTAGCTGTGCCTGTTTGTGCCTTTACAGATATACAGATTGACTTGAGCAACTTGATTTTACTTTGGTGACTTTTAAAAGATATTTGGCTTTTCCTTAAGCCTTCCACTATTTGGGTGCCACCAGGGCTGAAGGGTACTGATTGGCCCCACTAAATCAGAGGCTTAAAAGGAACAATAGCCATAGATCAGTGTCAAAATGATGTCTGTGAATAATTAAATGTCGGGAAGATGTTAATCTGTCCTAACGTCTTTTTGGTGGCTCGGCATCTAAAATATCGGTTCCCGCAGGTGCCACATGGTTTCCTGGCAATGGAATGCTGGCGAGACGTTGTCACGTTGCGCTTTGGCACCAAATGCAAAATAAAGGGACACTCTGTACACTCAGTTCAATGTCTGATCATAGGTTTAACTCCTGTGTGTTCCTGGGCATGCTATAATTTCAATATTTCTGGCTCCTGACCTTCCTGATTTGACTCCTGACTGCTCTTTTGCCTGGATACTACCACACACTTTCCTAAAACCTTGATTACTATGAACCTGATTATTTACTGCCTAGTATGTACACCAGCTTCCTTCTTGGTCCCAACTCCAACCTGTAAGCTGCTAGGCCCTGACATTAATACAAGCAACTGGAACCCTGGGGCTACCTTAATCTTTAAGGGTTGGGTTAGCAATAGGATTGCCCAGCGTCAATAGGCATATTTGTATATAATTGGTATGCAAAAGAAAAGCTTTGGACACAAGTCCTTATAATGAATGGGCCTGATTGAGGCAGTAACTGTATCCATTTCTGTGGGCATAAATAAGCCCTCAGGTCTGCATGTGCTTGGAGCCTGACCTGAGAAGGAGGATTCCTGGAAAAATGGTGCCTAAAAATTGGGACCACCCAGTGACCTTTTCTTGTTATCATGTTGGGTTGAAAAACCCAACATACTGTTCTTCGACTTCAGCTTATTCTTCCGCTTTTTCTTCTTATTATTATTCTTAGCGCCCCCCATTTTCTAACCGCTACTCCTCCTACAGTTTTAGGGGTACAACACCCCCCCCCCCCGTCTTTTTGTGGCGCCGCTCCGAACACCCCACCAACAGCCAATCAGATATTACCTATTGACTTTCAATGGGAAAATTCAACCTGCTGCCATTCTCACAGTATTAACCCCATGGTCATCAAAGGTTTCACAGTTGGTCAATAGGGGACTGCAGTTTTAGCTTTAAAAAGTGGGCAGAGCCACCAACATCCAATCAGATTTCACCTATTGAATTGGTTTGATGCCAGGGTTCCCAAACTTTGCAAGTCACTCACTGGGTGGGCAGGGCCGTCAAAAGCCGATCACATTTTTTTAATGGGGAAATTTTAACTGCTGCCATTCTCACATGTTTAATGTCAGGGTCCCCAAACTTTGCACAGTTTTTCACTGCGTTATTAAGTTCCAAGTTTAGAAAAGTAGGCAGGGCCAACAACAGCCAATCACATTTTACCTATAGACTTCATAGGGTTGATTCACTAAAGTTCGTTAAATCGTGTGCTATTTATAGCATGCGTTAAAAATTTTATTGCGTCAAATTTTTTGCGTTTTAACGCACAATTCACTAAAAGTATATTTGCGTTAATTTAGACGTGATGCTGTATGCGTTATTTAAGTCGCAAAGACTATTTTCATGCGGTATTTGACGGAACGCGCGCACAAATAGTCGCCGCGTGCGAAAAACGCACGCCATATTAACCATACATGCCATTACTTTTGTAAAACTACTTTTTTTGAAAATGACCATTTCCCTGCAAACTGGAGGCTGCATCACTCTAGGGCCAACACAGACTTGAATAAATCCCACTGCAAAGTCCATATTGTGTTGCCAAAAGCTCATGAACTGTACTTTTCTATAATTACCGCCTGCCCCAAGTAGGTGTTAATTTTCGCACAGATGCGATATTTAGCGTGTCTAAGTGTTTGTGAATCATGCGTTAGTATTATTTTGGGGTGCAAATTAACGCATGCGGTAGTGCGAAATTTAACGCATGCGATATGCGACTTTACACACTTGCGTTAATACTTTTGCAAATTGCGCAGGGTTTTTTTGCGTCAATTTTAACACAAAAAAGCGTGCGATAAAACTTATCGTTCTTTAGTGAATCAACCCTCATATGTTTAAATTTAAACTGCTGCCATTCTTTAAATATTAATACTAAGGTCCCCAAACTTTGCAGAGCTAGTCACCAGGTAACTGCGGTTCAGAGTTAGAAAAAGTGGGTGGGGCCACCAACAGCCAATCAGATTTTAACAATTGATTTTCAATGTGGAAATTTAACCTGCTGCCATTCTCACAGTATTAACACCATTGCCACTAGGGGACTGCATTTTTAGGTTTTAATCAGACTTCACTTATTGATTTTTTTTTGTTTAAATTTCTCACGCTGTTTATGTCAGGGTTCCCAAACTTTGCGCAGTCAGTCACTGGCTGACTACATATTCAGGGTTAGAACAAGTGGGTGGAGCCAATCCATTTCCATCCATTAAATTTCATTTAATATTTAAACTGATGCCATTATTTAAGTATTAATTCCAGGGTTGTTAAACTTTCCAGAGTTAGTCACTGGATATTTGCCGTTCAAAGTTAGAAAAAAGGGGCAGGGCCACCATTTCACCTATTTATTTCAATGGTGAAGTGTAAAATGCTGTCTCACAATTTTTATGCATCAAACTTTGCAAAGTTGGTCACTTGGGGCCTGCAGTTCAAAAATAAGAAAAGTGGGTTGGGCCACTAACAGCCAATCAGATTTCATCCATTGAATTTATTGGTTTAAATTTAAAAATGCTGTCATTCTCACACTATTTATGCCAGGGTGCCTACTGTTTGTCACTGGGTGACTCCGACTCAAGTGGGCAGACCCACCAAAAGTGGGCAGACCCACCAACGACCAATCACAATTTACCTATTGACTTTTATTGGTTTAAATTTAAACTGCTGCTGTTCTTTAACTATTAATCCCGGGGTCCATAAATTTTGCAGAGTTAGTCACTGGGTAACTGCAGTTCCAGGTTAAAAAAAGGGGGCGGAGCCACCAACCACAAATCAGATGTCACTCGTTGACTTTCAGTGGGAAATTTAAATTACTGCAATTCAGCCACTATTAAAACAATTCAGCCACTATAAAAACAAGGGTCCCCAAACTGTGGGTCCAAGGTTAGAAAAAGTGGGCGGAGCCAACAACAGATCAGATTTCATTCAGTGACTTCACATTTTTCAACCCAACATGAAGTTTGTTCTCAAACTTCCCTTTCTAGTTTAAACTGTTGCTTTCCATTACAACATATAGTTGAATATAATTATCATTCTTCTTTGAGGGATTGTCTGGTTGCAATCTACACATGCTCCAAGGCTGACCTGGCACCAAGGATTCCTGAGAAGCTGGAGGAAAATGGTAGCCCCCTGCCTGGCAATAAAGTACACTAAGTCAGTGCAATTATTCAAGAAGTAGACCATCAGCCTGTGGTATGAGTAACACTAGACAAATTTGCCCATGGGCAACCCATGGCAACTGATCAAAGTGTTGCATTCGTTGTTCTAACTGCAGCTGGTTGAAAAAAGCCAATCACTGTTTGGTTGCTATAGGTTACTGACCATGAGCAACTCATGGCAACTTATCAAATTGTTGCATTCATTGTTCTACCTGCAGCTGGTTGAAAAAAGCCAATCACTGTTTGGTTGCTATGGGTTACTGACCATGGGCAAATTTGCCCAGTGTTGATAAATCAGCCCCGGTGTAGTGTGTCTAACAAATCCTTCTTCCTTAAATATTGAAGTCTTTGAAATACTCAAGCACTGCACAGAGAACAGCTTTCTTGAGAACTTGAAAAACAGCAAGCACTTGTAAAGACCATATATTGGTACTGGCCCATTTTAATAAGTGTCATGACTGCAGTAGCAAGAGAAAGAAATTGTTCAATGGTGATAACTGGTATAACCCAGCAATGAGCAGATTTGCACCTTTGCAGTAACCCATGGCAACCAATTACATTTTTTCTTTCATTGTTCTTCAGTTAGTTAACTGTAAAAGCTAACTAAGGCTTGGTTGCTATAGGTTACAGTATGTTTAAATACATACAGTATAGGCTTTAAAAATGCGGGTAGGGTGCCCCCATATTTATTGCAGGTGCATATAGACACTCATATGAACTTCTCCAATGAACCCTTAAAGGAAAACTATACCCCCAGAATGAATACATAACCAACAGATAGTGACCTATTAAGGAATTTCTCCAAACAAATATTGCCCTTTTACATCCTTTCCCTTGATCCACCAATTAACCCTTTAAGTGCCAGCCGAATTCGTCATTTCGGTTCCCCCCAGTGCCAGACGTTTTTTAAGCATTTTGTACTCATTCGCTTTAACAATGTTTTTTGGTAGGAAAACCTCCATGAAACTAGGGAAATTATATATCGTTTTTTTCGTCACTAATTGGGCTTCGACATACATACCAAATTTTATAACTTTTCTGGAGATATGATGTGTATTTTGGGTGAATTATGTAAAAAAAAAAAAAAATTATGAAAAATTTCTGTATATTTTGAGTTTTTTTTCCATAGAAAAGTTAATTTTACACACTTTTTTTTGTTGTTTGTAAAAGCCCTGATACTCCCAAGTCCAACGATACCAAATATGTGGTGGTACCCCACAGTTCCTGTCCAGAAGTAACCCCCAAACTAAAGAAATACTTTGTACAATATCACACCAGAACAAAGCGGAAAAGCGCTTGTAACAGTTGATGCAGCATAACTTATATGTAAATCTAAAATATCCCCTCATGTTTGGTATCTTTAGAAACTACAGACCTTCAGGTTTCTAGGTGCAATGTAGTTTTCACTCAAAAGCCAAATACCTTTTGTCAGCGCATTGTGAAATTTGGAAGTTTTTTTGACATTTTTTTTTTTTTCTAAAACGTAAACTTGGACGCATGATCAAATGTGGATTTGACAAAAAAAAATCTCATAAAAATTTTCTAACAAAGGCAAATTTGAAAGACAAATTTCTACTGAATAAAATGATGCCCCATATGTATGGGTGCACATAAAGACATGGGCACCAAACACTCCAAAGCAGGGGCAATGCACAAGGGCAATTACAGCTAAAAATGTGGGTGCTGTGCTCTATGTGCACTACCTGCAGTTTTTCAGTGTTAACCCCCCCTACTTGTGAAATAACCCCCACAAGCTATATATTTCTGAAAAGTGCACACCTTCAGCTATTCAGAGACACCACTCATCTCTTTCTACATAGAAAATTGTGGCCGCAGTCCCTTGCAGAAGTCAGCGCTTTGGTCAGAAATCGAGGAAAAAACTGATAAAAAACCTAGATTTCTCCCCAAAATCTCCATGGCAACTACCAAAAACTTACTAAACATCAATCTGCAAGTTCCCCTGAATAAAACGATACCCCATATGTATGGGTACACATAAAGACGTGGCCACCAAATGCCCCAAAACAGGGGCAATGCATAAGGGCAATTTCAGTTGAAATTTTGGGGGCTGCGCTCTATGTGCACTTCCTGCAGTTTTTCAGTGTTAACCCCCCCTACCTGTAAAATAACCCCCACAAACTATATATTTCTGAAAAGTGCACACCTTCAGCTATTCAGAGACACCACTCTCCTCTTTCTACATGGAAAATTGTGGCCGCAGTCCCTTGCAGAAGTCAGCGCATTGGTCAGAAATCAAGGAAAAACCAGATACAAACCTAGATTTCTCCCCAAAATCTCCATGGCAACTACCAAAAACTTACTAAACATCAATCTGCAAGTTCCCCTGAATAAAACGATACCCCATATGTATGGGTACACATAAAGACGTGGCCACCAAATGCCCCAAAACAGGGGCAATGCATAAGGGCAATTTCAGTTGAAATTTTGGGGGCTGCGCTCTATGTGCACTTCCTGCAGTTTTTCAGTGTTAACCCCCCCTACCTGTAAAATAACCCCCACAAACTATATATTTCTGAAAAGTGCACACCTTCAGCTATTCAGAGACACCACTCTCCTCTTTCTACATGGAAAATTGTGGCCGCAGTCCCTTGCAGAAGTCAGCGCATTGGTCAGAAATCAAGGAAAAAACAGACACAAACCTAGATTTCTCCCCAAAATCTCCATGGCAACTACCAAAAACTTACTAAACATCAATCTGCAAGTTCCCCTGAATAAAACGATACCCCATATGTATGGGTACACATAAAGACGTGGCCACCAAATGCCCCAAAACAGGGGCAATGCATAAGGGCAATTTCAGTTGAAATTTTGGGGGCTGCGCTCTATGTGCACTTCCTGCAGTTTTTCAGTGTTAACCCCCCCTACCTGTAAAATAACCCCCGCAAACTATATATTTCCAAAAAGTGCACACCTTCAGCTATTCAGAGACACCACTCTTCTCTTTCTACATGGAAAATTGTGGCCACAGTCCCTTGCAGAAATCAGCGCATTGGTCAGAAATCAAGGAAAAACCAGATACAAACCTAGATTTCTCCCCAAAATCTCCATGGCAACTACCAAAAACTTACTAAACATCAATCTGCAAGTTCCCCTGAATAAAACGATACCCCATATGTATGGGTACACATAAAGACGTGGCCACCAAATGCCCCAAAACAGGGGCAATGCATAAGGGCAATTTCAGTTGAAATTTTGGGGGCTGCGCTCTATGTGCACTTCCTGCAGTTTTTCAGTGTTAACCCCCCCTACCTGTAAAATAACCCCCGCAAACTATATATTTCCAAAAAGTGCACACCTTCAGCTATTCAGAGACACCACTCTTCTCTTTCTACATGGAAAATTGTGGCCACAGTCCCTTGCAGAAGTAAGCGCATCGGTCAGAAATCAAGGAAAAACCAGATACAAACCTAGATTTCTCCCCAAAATCTCCATGGCAACTACCAAAAACTTACTAAACATCAATCTGCAAGTTCCCCTGAATAAAACGATACCCCATATGTATGGGTACACATAAAGACGTGGCCACCAAATGCCCCAAAACAGGGGCAATCCATAATAATGGGGCTGCAATTTATGTGCACATCTCAAAGCTTTTCAGACAAAATTGCCCCTTACCTGTGAAAAAAACCATATAAACTGTATATTGATTAAAAAAAGACAACTTCAGCTATTCAGAGACACCACTCTTCTCTTTCTACATGGAAAATTGTGGCCGCAGTCCCTTGCAGAAGTCAGTGCTTTGGTCAGAAATTAAGGAAAAACCAGATACAAACCTAGATTTTGGTCAGAAATCAAGGAAAAACCAGATAAAAAACCTAGATTTCTCCCCAAAATCTCCATGGCAACTACCAAAAACTTACTAAACCTCAATTTGCAAGTTCCCCTGAATAAAACGATACCCCATATGTATGGGTGCACATAAAGACGTGGCCACCAAATGCCCCCAAACAGGGGCAATGCATAAGGGGGGGCTTTGCTCTACCTGCAGTTTTTCAGTGTTAACCCCCCCTACCTGTGAAATAACCCCCACAATCATATATTTACGAAAAGTGCACACCTTCAGCTATTCAGAGACACCACTCTTCTCTTTCTACATGGAAAATTGTGGCCGCAGTCCCTTGCAGAAGTCAGCGCATTGGTCAGAAATCAAGGAAAAACCAGATAAAAAACCTAGATTTCTCCCCAAAATCTCCATGGCAACTACCAAAAACTTACTAAACCTCAATTTGCAAGTTCCCCTGAATAAAACGATACCCCATATGTATGGGTGCACATAAAGACGTGGCCACCAAATGCCCCAAAACAGGGGCAATGCATAAGGGCAATTTCAGTTGAAATTTTGGGGGCTGCGCTCTATGTGCACTACCTGCAGTTTTTCAGTGTTAACCCCCCCTACCTGTGAAATAACCCCCACAATCTATATATTTACGAAAAGTGCACACCTTCAGCTATTCAGAGACACCACTCTTCTCTTTCTACATGGAAAATTGTGGCCGCAGTCCCTTGCAGAAGTCAGCGCTTTGGTCAGAAATCAAGGAAAAACCAGATACAAACCTAGATTTTGGTCAGAAATCAAGGAAAAACCAGATACAAACCTAGATTTCTCCCCAAAATCTCCATGGCAACTACCAAAAACTTACTAAACCTCAATTTGCAAGTTCCCCTGAATAAAACGATACCCCATATGTATGGGTGCACATAAAAACGTGGCCACCAAATGCCCCCAAACAGGGGCAATGCATATGGGGGGTCTGTGCTCTATGTGCTTTACCTGCAGTTATTTAGTCTAAACACCCCCCTACCTGTGAAATAACTATATATTTATGAAAAGTGCACAGCTTCAGCTATTCAAAGACACCACTCTTCTCTTTCTACATGGAAAATTGTGGCCGCAGTCCCTTGCAGAAGTCACGCTTTGGTCAGAAATCAAGGAAAAACCAGATACAAACCTAGATTTCTCCCCAAAATCTCCATGGCAACTACCAAAAACTTACTAAACCTCAATTTGCAAGTTCCCCTGAATAAAACGATACCCCATATGTATGGGTGCACATAAAAACGTGGCCACCAAATGCCCCCAAACAGGGGCAATGCATAAGGGGGGTCTGTGCTCTATGTGCTTTACCTGCAGTTATTTAGTCTAAACACCCCCCTACCTGTGAAATAACTATATATTTATGAAAAGTGCACAGCTTCAGCTATTCAAAGACACCACTCTTCTCTTTCTACATGGAAAATTGTGGCCGCAGTCCCTTGCAGAAGTCACGCTTTGGTCAGAAATCAAGGAAAAACCAGATACAAACCTAGATTTCTCCCCAAAATCTCCATGGCAACTACCAAAAACTTACTAACCATAAATCTGCAAGTTCCCCTGAATAAAACGATACCCCATATGTATGGGTGCACATAAGTACATGGCCGCCAAACCTGAAAATGCATAATATTGGGGCTGCACTCTATGCACCCCTTTTTTTTTGCCTGCACCCGAATGAATGGAATACGCTCGGGTGCAGGCACATGTAGCCGATATACGCATGAAAACGCGTGAGAATGCAAAGTCTCGCGTTTTCATGTGTATATCGGCTACATGTGCCTGCACCCGAGCGTATTCCATTCATTCGGGTGCAGGCACAAGTAGCAGGCGTAGGGCTGAATTTTCGGCAAGCGTTTTTCCACTTGCTGAAAAAATCAGCCCTACGCCATGTGTGGCATCAGCCTAACCCTTGGCAATAGAAACTACCAGAACAATCTTAGCACCTCTGGACCTTTCTAGAACAACTGAAATCAAATTAAGTTAAAATGGAATAAAACCACTAAAAGCAATCAAAGAACAATAATTGCAATGAAATCGGTGGTCAGAGCCCTGGATCCACCAATGTCACTGCAAAAGCAACCTTTTGGGGGCACTAAATACACAATAAAGAACAATGCAAAGATAAAACACCATAAAATCAGTAAATTCAAATAAAAACCGCTCAAACCAACAGAAGAACAATTATTGCAATGAAATCGGTGGTCAGAGCCCTGGATCCACCAATGTCACTGCAAATTCAGCACCCAATAGCAATACAAAAGTTATAGTGCAATAGAATAATTCAAAAACAGAAATCAATTATGAAAATGCAAAAAAAACACTAAAATGCAACCAAATAAATCAGATAATTATAGAGCAAGATCAGAAATAAAGTTTTAGTAAAAAAAAAAAGACTGCCAGAGAAAGCAAAGAAAGAAAGAAAAGAAAAGAAAGAAAAAAAAAAAAAAAAAAAAAGTGTAAGTGTAAGTGTGTGTGTAAGTGTCTGTGTGTGCTTGGGAAAGTTGTAAATAAGTGTGTATGTGTACAAAAGTGTAATAATGACAAAGATAGAAGAAGAAATGGAAAAAAAAAAAAAAAAAAATTTTAGACAGTTGAGATTGAAATAAGCAAAATAAACAGTGGTTAGAGAGTTGTAGTTCAGCTTACACAATGCAGGCAGGCGATCAGGGCGACCAATCTGGCAGGAAGGCAGCAGGGGGGCTCCAGCAGTCTCACGTGGCAGCAGAGTGAAGAGGCGACGGCGGGGGCGGCGACAATTAAAGGGACAGCAGTGGACACGTCATCAATGCGTGTCCACTGCTGTCATTGGCTGAGGACCCGGATCGGCGGCGCTGGGGGACCCGGATCGGTAAGTATGACCTTCCTTGCTCGTTGCCTAGGGGGTTGTGCAGGCTTTACAAGCGTTGCGCTGCTTTAAAAGCGAGCGCAGCGCTTGTAAACCCGTTAGTGCTGTAGGACGTAGATTCTACGTTCTATGGCACTTTGGTCCCTTGGTACCTAGGACGTAGAATCTACGTCCTATGGCACTAAAAAGGTTAATGATGGGCTGTGTGCTCCTTCAGAGATCACATGACTAGAAATAATGCAGCTATAACTGTAACAGGAAGTAGTGTGGAAGCAAAAGGCAGAACTCTGCCCATTAATTGGCTGATGTGGCCTAGCATGTATGTGTGCCTTGGCTTGTTTGTGTGCATCCTATGATCCTAAGCGGCCCTTAATTCTTAAAATGGCAACTTTCTATTTAGGAGTACCCATTAGCACATACTACTAAAAAAGTATATTTTATGAAAATTATTTATTTCGATGAAGCAGGGTTTTACATATGAGCTTGTTTATGCAATATATTTTTATAGAGACCTACATTGTTTGGGGGTATAGTTTTCCTTTAAGAAAGGAATGAACATCATATTTCTAAACAAACATTACATATTCCCAGTTGGCTACCACCAACAGTGATGGTCTTTAAATGTTTTAAAAATTGGGTAAACAGGCTCTTACATCTTTGTGGACAAGTTAGAGCAGAAAGCAAATGGGCACAACAAGAGCCATTCATGAAATTAGGCAAAGAATAGAAAATTCAAAAACACACTGGAACTGAGCAGGATGTAGTTATTTAAATGGTATATATCACTCTAGTAGGACTTGCCTTATCCGAGAAGTGTCCATATTTCTGTATGGGATGGACTTTGCGGTCTTCAAAGATACCCAGCTAATCCAGGGAAGGGCATGAGCTCTTCTTGCAAATATCGACTACATACAGATTACTATAAATTAAAAGGATTTACAAATGTATCTACTAAACATATGTAATGTGACGTAGCTAACTAATATCAGCACTACAACAATAGATTTGCTTCGAAGGTTGATGGATGACATACTTGCTTTACTAGCCTATTATTATGGGTGAGGATTTGGGTTAGTATATGTGTTTTAGCACCTACTCTGAAAGAAAGGTGTTTGAGAATAAATCATTAGAAGAGAAGCAGAATTAGCATTGCCTTTACCAGGGCGGTTTTGCAGCTAACTCAGCTAAGCAGATAACATGTATTTTTCCTAACTGCAGATCATTATATATTCCTACTGCCTAATTTCAGTGCTATGGTTTATTGTTTCAGAACCTGGCAAATCTTATTCTCTTAGCTCTGCAGTACAATTCTGTATATGAAAAATACACATACAAAGAACGGTTAATTGGAGAATTCCCGTTCACTCCTAACCCTGTACAGAGCCTCTCATTTTCTTTGCTTTTACCCTTGATTTCTGACAGCTGACTGGTTAGCAATTTCTGTTCTATTTTTAGCTCTGTGGCGCTGTTTCTCTACTGTGTTAGGCTACAGTCTAGAGCAAAGATATAAATATATATATATATATTATAAAAATAGTCATACACATATATTTTGCTTGGTTCATCAGATGGCTTGCAGTGTAAAGATAAGGCAGATTCTGGCAGTAGGAAAGGGGGTGTTAAAATCAGAGTTTAATGCTGAGCTTCAGATAGATCCTTCACTGGCAGAATTAATGTGCTGCTATATATAGAAGCCTAGTGTTCCTAGGGGGAAACTTAATGATGCAATGACGTCACTGCAGGTCAGCATCAGACTGGTGGAAGTCAGTTGCATGCATCTGGCTGCAGAATATTTGCAGGATAGGGAGGTACAGGGAGGGAATCACAGTCTGTGCACCTAGAAACAGGCATCTCTGTTTTGCAAATATATTGCAGGACAGTCCAGCTGAGATGAGTGCAGCTTTCATACATTAATCTGCCAACTCCATCTTCTTGGGTATCTGAAACTGAACAGATAGAATGACGACAGAAGACAGAAAAAAAGGGAAACCTTTACTTCCACCCATCAGAGATATGCAGAATTCACAGCCACATAGATTCTGCTGTTTTAAAGGTATGTGACTTGTATCATTTTGTGCAATGTATACGTGTTTGTGAAGAATTCTGGGATTCTAGGATTTTAGGGAGCTTGTTCCTTGTTGGCATGTACTAAAATCATCTCCATTTTAACACTGCATGTTTAAAAGTGATTAATGCAAATATACCCAGCTGGGGTGGGCGGAAACAGAAATGTTATTAATAACAATGCATGTTTGTTGTTTTGGGGTTGAATACATTTTTGGTCTTCTCTTTTCCATTTTCCACCAGTTGCTGGAGCTAAAGCATGTATGGATTAAACAAATATATAGTTATACTGATGGATCAATAACAGTCTAAGAATATAGTCTTATACAAATCTGAGTTTCCCTGCAAACCATGGTTGGGGTAAATGTATCTCCGAGGGACAGACAAGCAACCCTCACTTGCTTCTGGAAAACCCTGTGCTTTGAAGCTCATTCAGTTGATGTGCCATAGCTAAGTCTCCTGACTGCAAACCATTTTTTTCCTTGTTATTCCATGTCCTGCAGGTTTTATCACCAGTTTTCTGAATGAGTGTTAGTATGAATCAGTCTATACACATTCTGTTACATTCAAGCAAAAAAAAAGAATATGTATGTCATCTTATCTTTCCCCATAGACAGTCATGAAAGAGTTATAGAGAATATAACTGACTGGCTATTAAACTGTATTGTATATTATGTGAACTCATACTAGGGCTTTAGATTCATTATCAATTTAAAAATGACAAACTGTACCTTTATTTATGGGATTGGTATAATGCTGGTTACAGGACTTGCCAAGCTTTTCATCGTATTCTTGCACTGAATGCCCTATAACACATGTAATCTGTAGTTATATAGGGCCATATTATTTTACAATCAGCAGTCACTCTAATGGAAATAGTGTCATGTTATATACAGAAAAAGGGCTGCCTCTGTGCATTGGAATCCCCTGGAGGAGTGGCCATGGAATAAATACAATTTTAATTTGTTTTTTATTTTATGAAGGAAACCTTAATAAAGTAGCATTAGTTTAAAATACTAGAATTATAAACAATCACATGCAAAGCTGAGCAAACAGAAGTATCTCTTATTAAAAAACATAAATATCTTAAGGTTTTCCTTACTTTATAAAGCTAAATCTTATAGGGTGACACTTAAGGTTTGCACTGATGAAAAGCTTGCAATCTATTTTTCTTTTTGCTGTAACAGGGGCAGTGATGAGTGCTTCATTTCCTCTTTAACAAGGTAAAGAAATACAACATATCCCCCGGAGTGGAAATCTGTGGTATTAACTTCTGAGGTATTAAAATGAAGAATGTTATATGTGCTATGTTTTTGTATAGGTAAAAGACATTACATTTCTTAAAGATAGTTTAGGGCATTCCCTCCCCACAAAAAAATGCCATTTTTATTATACTGGGAGTGGTAGCAAACTGAATTTGAGTGTATGTTTTTTGTCAATCATATTAGTACGTATTGTGTTGTCCTGTAAGCTTTCTATAGCACTGCTAGCTATATAAATACATTCAATTTTACTGCAACTTATTGAACAGTCCAATATAACAAATATTCCAAAGTCGTTGAGCTGATAACCAGATTTTGGAAAATTTGTGAATTTCTTAAGACAACACCGATTCTTTTGTCTTTATGACTTTATCAAAAAGTCACAAAACCGTACATCATTGCCGGTTTTATAATAAATTAGAATATACAGCAAGCTAAGGTAGAATAGAAAAGTAAAGTATTTTTTACATCATTAAAACAGGAAGCAGTAAAAATACAAGACAATAGTTTAGAACTGAAATAAAATGTAAGATAAATGAGTATTGGAAGGAATTCTAACAGAAAGAGGCTAATGACCTTGTGAAATCCTGGTTGGAAGTGCAAGGAGCTTCTGCTAAAGGGAAAGAATCAAAATGCCGGAGAGCAGTGCATAGTGGGGAGACTGTAAATGTGATAAAGGTAATGGCATGGTAATGGATAATGGAAAAAAGCTGATTCTGCTAGTGCAAAAACAAATACTGTATTAATAAATACTAATTGAAATTGGGACCATCCTTAAAAAAGAATGTTTCATTTTACCTGCCTATTATTCCTTATTCAGAAAGGGTGGTCTTTAACTTATACCTGTCTTATACATCTTAATATACTGTACATGTGTCTAAGAGTAATGGGTAAAAGATCTACCATCAGTAACAGTCATGGAGAGGTTAGTATCAGAAAGCAAAAGCTGGTACTATGAGTAGAGAGGTTGCAAGAGTGTGAGCCAATCAGAGAAAATTAAACTCTTCATGTCACTATTTAGAACAAAGCTTTAACTGCCCCTGTGCATAAGTGTGAAACTGTTACCACTTCCTGTAGTGGCATATGGAAAATGCTCTGCCTTTGGCAGCCCTGGCTCTGACAGGCAGGCCACCACGCAGAAATGACAAAATGTCTCTATTGGAAGGTGAGAGGCAGATAGAAGCATTTTTATCACTATTGGTTCAGGCCTGAGAAAAGTGCTGTAAAATTTTTGGCATGATTTAAGCATAATAGTAAATAGCCACAAGAGCAGCAGGGTATAGAATACTTTCAGAGGTTTTGACCCAGCTGCATGGCCTTTATCAGGAACAGCATTTCCACCACTTCAACAAACACAGCATTTTGCTGAAAATAGCTTTGACATTACAGAGCTGGTATTCTAAACATTGGCAAGGTGCAAAGTGGCAAAAACAGATACAAAGTGGTTTTTTTTGCCTACAGTGTATATTTCTGCCCTCATATTAGTGCTTTCTGCTTCCAGTTGCAGAGGTTTTAACCTGTAGATTTGTGCCACACTGTGATTGGTGCATTACAGGATCAACCTTGTAAGTAGGGGCAGGTGGATGGCCTATGAATGTCTACACACATACCCCTTATAACAGGAATCCTCAAACTACCGGCCATGGGCCGGATATGGCAATGTAATTTACCCGTAAAATAAAAGTATACGTTAAATACAGGGCTTTCCTCAGGCTCCAGAGCACTGTTCTGTGTACCATGTGCTGGTTGCAAGAGGCACAAGGGCACAGAGCATCCTTGCACTGAATCAGGTGTAGAAGAAATAAAATGCTAACAATTGCATGCCTGTTTGTATGCCAGAGCACACACATACTGTATGTGTGCTAGCATGTGTATACAGAGCAGTAAATTGCTAATTGCAGTATATAGCATACACACATCATTTTTTAGTAAACTTTTAAGTAGCAGTCTGTTTTATATTTAATTACACAGAAAGGGGTTGTGGGAGCACTCCAAGACCAAATAGAGTATACAAATACAATGAAAGTGCGACTGATCTGGCCAAATCAACTACAAACATACAAAGTACAAAAAGAAAAGGGGATTGATCAATGCACATTCCCTGGTCCCCTGTTTCATAAGTATATTTTAGTTTTATGCTAGTGCATGTATTTACAAAGAACAGGGGTTTTTAGTTACAAAATTATGATCATAAGATTGGTAAGCCACCATACCATGTCAAGGTAAACCCCGTATGGTGGTCCTATCTATTTACCTCCGGTCATATTTTTCAAAGGCTGGCACTCTCGTGAACTGTTACCGTTCTTGACCTGGGGGCTGGTTTGATTCAGAGGGCTTAGTCCACCCCCATGCCTTCTGCTTTTATAGAGAGAGAGATTGCCAAGACTACAGCTTGGTTCTACAGGCTTAATCCTCCCCCGCTTGCGGCTTGTAAAGGAGAAGACTGCCCATTAACCAACACCCATTTTTTTAAAGGCATAAGACCACCATTAAAGGGACGGGTGTGGGGGTGCTGCACCCACATGGAAGTTTGGCCATTCTTCCTGCAGAATTAAATCTGCTAAAATACATAAATACACAGAAAGGGGTTGTGGGAGCACTCCAAGGCCAAATAGAGTATACAAATACAATGGAAGTGCGACTGATCTGGCCTAATCAACTACAAACATACAAAAAGAAAAGGGGATTGATAAATGCACATTCCCTGGCCCCCTGTTTCATAAGTAAATTGACTATGTTAGTTTTATGCTAATGCGTATATTGACAAAGAACAGGGGTTTTTAGTTACAAAATTATGATCATAAGATTGGTAAGCCACCATACCATGTCAAGGTAAACCCCCTTTTCTTTTTGTTTTATATTTAAAAAGGAACTTAAATGTAAAATATCTACTAATATTAGATATTAGTCGTTAACTGTTATTAAATTGTATCCTAAATTTGTTCTTTGGTGTGGCCATTTTAGTGACTTACAGGTAAAGACACTCTGGAATCTGCTTCTGTATATTTAGAAAGTTCAGACTATAACCATAAATACAGGATTAAATGCAAATATATATTTGTCCACATTCATACTCCATTACAACTTTTTTTAATGCAAATGATACACATATTTTGATAGATAAAGATTAAAGGAAGGAAGATTCAAATTAAAGGAAAGGCTACATCACTTGGTGGCAGTCCCCCGAAAGTTACTGGAGGGGGGACAAAAAGCTGCTCCTGGTAACTTTAAGAGACGAATTTTCTGTTTTGAAAACAGAAATTCAGCTCTGCTAGTGCACAAAGCACAAAGGAGAAAACTGCCCAGCCCGGGGTACCTGCAAGCGAGTGTCTCCTCTTCCTTCTTCTGTCTTTGCGCCCTTGTGCAGTACAGTGAAAAGACAAACTTTAACATAATCTGGCTTCTTCACTCTACTGCGCATCCGCTGGCCCCGGGATTCAGAAGAAAGAAGGAAGAGAAAACACTCGCAGGTACCCCGGGCTGGTGCTGTTTTCTCCTAACAGGGGCACCAGCCCAGAGTTAAAGGTAAGCGATTAAAGTCACTGGGGGGTGCTTAACATTTGGCACCCCCCCAGTGATTTTTACCTTTCTTTCTGCTTTAAAGTGCTCCATGAGAACATGTCTTATCTGTATGCCTAATAAGGCAAGCCCTTACTTCATTTTCCTATTGTCAGAAACTCCTTGGTTTCGAACGAGAGACCTAAGGGCCGATTCACTAAAGTGCGTTAAAACGTGCGCTGTTTATAGCATGCGTTAACATTTTTATTGTGTCTAATTTTTCGTATCTTAATGCACGATTCACTAAAAGCATACTTGCGTTAATTTACGCACGCTGCTGCTTGCGTTATTGTACTCGCAAAGACTATTTTCGTGCGGTATTTGATGGAATGAGCGCTAATCAACACACCGCGTACAAATATTTGCCGCGTGCGAAAAAACGCATGCCATGTTAGCCATACATGCCATTACTTTCGGAAAATTACTATATTAAAAATGACCATTTCCCTGCAAACTGGAGGCTGCATCACTCTAGGGCCAACACATACTTACTTTTCTATAATTACCGCCTGCCCCAAGTAGGTGTTAATTTTTGCACAGACAAATGCGATATTTAGCGCGTCTAAGTGTTTGAGAATTATGCATTAGCGTTATTTCGGCACACAAATTAATGCATTTGTTAAAATTAACAAATGCGGTAGCGCAAAATTTAGCGCATGCGATATGCGACTTAACGCACACGGTAATACTGTAGCGAATCATGCGCTAATTTTCGCGCCAATTTTACCACAGAAAAGTGTGCGATAAAAATTAACGCACTTTAGTGAATCAGCCCTCTAGTGTTTACTGGCTGCTGCTCCACCTGACTAAGCCACAGGTGGCAGTGTGGTTTGGGACTGTTGGATTAAAGTATTAACTTTTATTCCAATCTGTGTTTCCTAGTAACCAAACCCATAATCCAGCTGGAGGTAATTACTGCCTGCCTCTTATTACAACCTATGTCTTTTTCCAAGATGTGAGTTCCTACTTTGAGTTCCTATCCTGAATCCCATAGGTCCTGTACCTGTCCTGTCCTTGTTTATCTGGTTCTGACTCCCAGTTTTGACCCTTGGTCTGTTATAAGATTTCTTGTTTATCTGCTGCCTGCCCTGACTCTCTGCCTGTTTGTCAAGCTCTGTTTGATTGTTGCCATCATGAGGTAACTTTGTGCTACTTCACAACACGTATGTTTTCCCACAGGCAATTTACTTTTTGTCATCCACGGTAGCATTGATTTACCATGGGTGACAAACCATCTCGTGTGCCATTGACCTAACATAATGTTTCCAATGCACAGACTAACATAATAAATTATTTGCACATGGCGATAGGCAGTTCAAATTAAAAACTGGAATTTACTATTTACAAAATACCCGGGACAAGATATCCATGTGATTATTATATTACCTCTTATAATTTCACTGAAAATAACAAGCAACCAATGATAATAAAATCAGGTCAAAAGTTGGTTTAAAAGTCAGGAAGGTATGGTGCAAAATCTGTGAAAAGCACTCTGAGATGCATTAAAAACAAAAAAAAGAACTGTGTAAAGTGCAGGAACTTAAAATGAAGGAATGTAAAATGCAGATTTATCTGTATTGATCTAACAGTACATCTCATATGAGAAGTATCCTAAAGATATGAACCATATTCCAGTAACAGTGTTATTAGTGGGTGTATCTTATTCCCTGAATACATAGAGATGCAGTAGAATTTTATTTTCTCAACAGACTCTCTGTTACAGTTCTCCTCTTTCAATGTAAAATTTTTCATAATGCTAGTCTGAAACGTTCCAGCCCCGGACAGTGGGACAGTGCACCAAATATTATATCTGACTGCCTGATTAATATATACCTATTAGTGAATCCAATATTTTGATGCTTTTAGTAGGACTATATACAGTATGTACTGCAGCAAAAGAAGGGAAAGTTGTGCTCACCAGTACATTTTAAACCATGAGGCGGGGGTGCACTGAGGCTGTGAGCACAAAATTCATATAGACATTGCTTAAAGGGGAGGGCATTTCTTGGTAGCTTAATACACAGAATGTATACATATACTGATAATGGGGGAGTACGGATCTCTTGTTTCTATCTATACAAATTTGATGGTCACAGCCTCATTGCACCCTCACCTAATGGTTTAAAATTTAGTGGTGAGCACAACTTTTCCTTCTTTGCTATAGTTTATACAGGAGCAGTGGCCAGCTCAGTGTTGTAGCTCCCACCTTTTCTAGTTACAGTCAGGTGATCCCATTGGGCCAATAAACACTATTGTAATTATATTGTAATTGTAATTAGTTGCATTGAATCAAATTGGTTTAAAAGAGAAGGAAAGGTAAAAAAAAAAAAAAGTAAGCTTTATCAGAAAGGTCTATGTAAGTACAGCCATAAGCACTCACAGAAACGCTGCACTGAGTTCTGTTGTCTCTTTGTTTTCCTGTGCCAGATATGAACAAATCAGCAGGAAGCTTCCTCATAGTCTTACAAACTGCACATGTACACAAGTCTTGGTCTTGGTGCAGGAATGAGGCATTATGGGAAGTTTCTTTACAGAGCTCAGCGTTAATTTTTCCTATGAGGCTTCTGATCATCTGAACGGGAGAAATATGGGGAGACTTAAGGGCACTATTGAGACAACTGAAGGTATGCCTGCAGCTTGAGATTAACTCTTTATTAGCCTTTCCTTCTCCTTTAAAGGAAAGGAAAAAAAAAACGCTGAGCTCTGTAAAGAAAGTTCCCATAATGCCTTGCTCCTGCACCAAGACCAAGACTGGTGTAGATGCTCAGTTTGTAAGACTACGAGGAAGTTTCCTGCTGATTGGCTCAGATCCACATTCCTAAGGGGGGGAGGGAGTTCTTAGTATTCTTGAGGGAGGGGGAAGCAGGAGAGGAGAGAGCTGTGTGTCTCTGGCAGAGGCAAACAAACAGACAAGAAATCCTGTATCTTAGTGCAGCGCCTCTGTGAGTGCTTATGGCTGTATTTACATAGAACTTTCTGATAAAGCATACTTAGTTTTCACATTTCCTTCTCCTTTAAGAGAGGCTTGTTAATGAATTCTCAAAAAAAAAATATTTGATACCATGATTTCTTACGTTATCTGCATTAAAGACAATCATAATAATAATAAGCACAGATAGCATTTAACACACTCTCACTTAGCCTAAGGATAATGTGCTACAGAGCAAGTTAGTCGTCCGCAATAGATCTCTGCTACCGTGGGCGACTAACTGAAATGCCTTTCCACCAGTAATAATAGGGGTCACCGGTGAAAAGGCCTACACATTCACTTAAAGTTTCCTCCTGCAGGCAACTTTGTGCGATTTCGGAAAACCAAAGCAATGTGTAGGCCTTTCCACCGGCAACTCTTATTATTACTGTTGGAAAGGCATTTTAGAGCGGTTAGACACCTGCGGTAGCAGAGATCTATCGCAGCCAACTAACTCACTCCTTGGGACATTAGCCTAAATGCTCAATATACCAGCTTTTCCTCTAGTATCTGCTGAAGACAAGGATAAAATGTATTACCGCAAAGTGACAAGAGAAGCCTAAATTACAATAGTCATACTATAGGGGTCATTTAGGTTTCCTCCCTCCCACCCCTTGGGTAAGCATTGGGACTGTGTGCACTGCGACAGTTTTTGCTGTTGTAAAGCTGCTCTGGAAGCCATGAATGACACCTTATACTGAAAGGAATGGTAACAAAGATGTGTTTTCTTCCCTCAGTCTAAAAGTCCCTATGAAAAACAAACAAGCATGTAATCCATCAAACTGAGATTTCTGAAGCAGAATGTAAATCTGATTTATGACATTTGTGTACATTTTTCAATAAACAGATTGAAATGAAATTTCTGTCTGGCAAATGGTTCACTTTTGTATACCAAAATTTTATGTTTTCATGGACCACAAAATCAGTTTTATAATTAAAATATAAAACTATAAGGTTGTGACCTGAGGTAGACTGTTGCGCTAGCATACACTCGTCATGTTACCCAATGGACACAACACTGACACGCTTGCCAAGTTTAAAATGAGTAAACCATTAGTGACTCACTTAGCAGATGGTCCAAGAATCCAAAAAATTGTTTTCCTGCAATATGTCTTTTATATTTAAGCGAAACATTTTAAAGTCTGTTTTTAATAGTTGTTTTCAAGTTTGCAAGTAAAACCTTCACTATCACTGTTTCATAGGCAAACCTGTATAAAACTCAAAATATTTAACTTAATATATTTTACATTTTAGAATAATATCCACTTTAGCCTTTGGTCTATATTATCGAGAATTGCTGTCGAGAATTCCATTTAAAACACGTTTTAGTTGGTTAAATGATATCTTATAATGCCCACAGGACTGCTTAACCATTAGCCATTTTGGGTTCTTCAAAAGTGATTATAGCAAAAGAAGTGGACTATTAAAGGTACTGAAAACAGAGTCAGACTAGGCTGCCGGGAAAATGGGAAAAAACCTGGTGGGCCCCAGCAGCCCAGACCCCCCCCCTGTTGCCGCTACCCCTGGCCGCCGATGTCCTTCCCTGCCGCAGGAAGGTGGCGGGGCCCCTGCAGGGGGTTAGGGGGGTGTGGCAGGGGCACCTTGGGGGGTGCGGGGCCCCTGATGCGGCAGCCCTGGTGGGCCCTGCACCCCCCCAGTCTGAACTTAACTGAAAAGATTAACAGATTAGATATAAATGCAGGTTTAGATCAGTAACACCCTCAAAAATCTTGGAAGATTATAAAAATAACTTAATGCTTTCATTAGACAGATCTTCAAAACAGACATTGCACTTACACTATTGTGTATCAAATATCTGTACTGATTCAAATAAGAATATATATATATATATGTGTATTATATATATATATACTGTATATATATATATATACTGGAACAAGGACAGCACTCCTAGGAATTAAATAATTGTGAGCAAAATGTAAATGCATTTGAGTGCTGTCCTTGTTCCAGTGCATTTTTTTGTACTAGCACCCAGGTTTTGTTGCTGCAAATGGTGTGCACCCTATGGACTATTTTATATATATATATATATAAAGCAACACAACATATTGCCAGTTTGACTCCTCAAATCCCATATGTAGGTAACATATGCACCCACAAAAGCCTCATTCACTAATTGCATATACTCTAACAGAATATAAAATGGTGATCCTATGTTCAGGTACACTTGATTGCTATTCAACAGCCAAACCCCTAAGAACAGATTACACTGCTCCATGCAGTAAAGTAAAGATCACAAGGAACCTCAAGGAACAACATTCATTTTATTATTTGCCTTGTTCTTAAGCCAAACCTTCCTTTTCTGAGACACACTGCTGCACTCTGGCTGGAAGGAGATAAATACTGATGGGCATGTAATCGATGCGTTATATTAGATAACATGGTGGCTCTGAGCCTTTCCCTGCAAAATGCTGTACAATAATAAACTTTTGTTTTCAAATAAATAAATAAAATGACATATTGATTCAGTTACTGCGGTAATTCTAATAATATGTAAAAGATTTATAATACTATCTGAGAATCATAGGAAATGAAGCCAGCTTCCCTTGCAGGAAAATCCCTTTCATATATCTTAGTTGCCTTTATAGCTGCCTCTTTATTGTACACCACTTATAATCACAAGCACCAAAGTCCTTTCTCGTCAATTATTTTACCTTAATGCAAAACCTTACTCAATCAGTGTAATTCATTTGCTTGGATGTCTCTACCAGTTTCTGAATTTAGTACATACTGTAATACTCCAGAAAAACATCACACTACCAATTTGCTTAAAGTGCTCTTGGGGTTCACCCACCGCTAGCAATCTCCTTGAAAGCTAACACAATTTTGCAACAATGCACAAAAGCAGAGCAATGTCATAGTTGTGTTTGTCACAAATGGAAATGTTACACCTCGAATGGATTCTGCTTTTGCATGAAGCTGGGAAGCAAAATACATAAATCCCTATTTGTAGCACATACACAAGTTTATGTGGCATGTGGGTAGTCCCTTCAACTTGTTATTGGAAATCTCAGTTTAAGTGGAAGTGTAGTAAGGTAATTGTGACTCCAAAAGTACCCTGCCCTAATATTCGCCTCTTAACTCTTAACGCAAAACAATTTTTAAGAAAACTATGTAATAAAAAACAGTGATAAACAGTGATAAAAACACAGTGAACCTATCAAGTCACTAAAATATAAGTCTTTAGCCAAGTTGGTTTGGCTAATCAGCTACTGTATGGTACAATCGTTTGAGGCTGGCACACTGACGTATGTTCTGGGATCAATGACTGGAAAATATTGACTCTTAAAAAGTCACCGACACCAGAAATCAAGCCTTTATTTTACATCTGTCATAACATTGTCTTTGCATGCTATTTATAATTTTCCATAAAAGTATTTGCCAGATTTTTATGTTACCTATCTGATCCCCCATGTTCCTCTATAGGAGGCTGCCATATTTGTGCAGCAGTAGCCATTAGCATTAGAAGCTATAACTGACAGGCTGAGAAGGGACAGTCAGGTTTAGGAACTTCAAGTATTAATGATGAGCAAATTTTTTCGCCAGGCATAGATTCACAGCGAATTTCCACATTTAGCCAGTGGCGAATTGTTTCTCGAAACTTCCTAGAAAATTTGTGCCAAAAGAATTGCGGTTGGGTCAAAACAGGCGCGGTCGCGTCAAAATGGGCGCGGCCATCAAGAAAAGACGCAGGCAACAAAAAAACCGTGCAACAAACACATTTTGTGAATTTTTTTGCCATTTCGCGAATTTTGCTGTTGCTTTGCGAATTTTTCAGCGAAGCAAAACAGGTCAGACTCGCTAACAGCTCTATCAGCCAAAAGCGCCTATACGGAACTCTTTATGCACATTAATATTTTGAAGAGTAGTTTTTTTAGTGTCAGTATCACTTTCAGTAAAACTTGAGAAAAACTTGCATTGACGCATTTTTATCCTTGCTCTGTGTAATATCAGACTAAGGAAAGATGTACAATATTTATTTATTAATATGTAAATTCCAATACGGTAAGATTCTTTAATATCAATATAATGTCACTTATTATGATAAATGGTAGTATTTTGGAGGTGCAACTTCTTCTGCATATAAACTTTGGTTCCTAACATTGAGTGGCTACATGTTTTCCTATATTCTGTACTACACTGTCATTATGTTGGGTTGAAAAACCCAACCTACTGTTCTTCGACTTCAGCTTATCCTTCTGCTTTTTCGTATTATTATTCTTAGAGCCCCCCATATTCTAAATGCTACTCCTCCTACAGTTTTAGGGGTACACCACCCAAACTCTCCACGCTTCTTCGCCCCCATCTTTTTGTGGCACCGCTCTGAACACCCCAATTTTCCATTGACTTTGACAGGGAAGATTTGCAAACTGCTGCCACTCTTACAGCTTTGAAGCTACAAGCCCCAAAGTTGAATAACATAAAAATGGGGTCACCCCGAATGAAACAGCGACATTTGTTGGATGTGACAGGGCCAACAAAAGCCAATCAAATTTCACCCATTGACTTTAATGGGGAAATTGAAACTGCTGCCAGTCTTACAGCTTTGAAGCCACTCTCACCAAACTTGAATCACAAAGTCATGGGGTCAGCCTGAATGAGAATATGATGATGCCCAAAAGGCAGAGCTGTGTGCAGCCAATTAGATTTTACCTATTGACTTGGCAGAAATTCAGCCTGCTGCCATTCTCACAGTAATAACATCAGGGTCCCCAAACTTTGAGTCAGGCACCAGGTAACTGCGGTTCAAGGTGAAAGTGGGCGGAGCTGCAGCTCCGTCTGTGTGTGTTGGAGACAGGTGTGCTGCTCATAGCATCATAAACATAAACATCATTTTTTTTATTTGTGTTTTTTTACTTTGCTACTGTAATTTATAGAGCCCAGTGCTATTAGTCTAGCTGTGTTGGGGACTGGTGTGCTGCTCCTAGTAGTTCACCCACAGCACCAACCAGAGATCACTTTTTTTTTTATTATTAATTTTTTTTTTTTTTTTTTTTAATTTAAGTTACTGTTCTTTAATGTGTCCAGTGCTGTTTGCTGTTATTCATAGTAGTGCACCAAACACGTTACACATAGTAGTGACATTGCATTGCAATAAAATCACCTGAGCGATGTTTTTCCACCAGCAATAATATATTCCGTATCCACTACTGCGGCGTTTTGTCTTTGCGTGTGAACCGGCTGTAACCTTTACACGACTTGATTGGCATGTAGACGCAGGGCGTTTTAAAGCAGTTTATTACACAAGTTTAGAAATGTAGTGTGATTTCTGCCCTTTACATCACAAAAAGCAACGCTGTGTCAACAACGTATTTTTCAGAGAAATTTTTGCCCTTGATCCCCTGTCCAGGTCGTGGCACCCTTTAACCAACTTTAAAATTAGTTTTCTGGCCAGAAATGGCTTTTCTAGGTGTTAAAGTTCACCTTCCCATTGAAGTCTATGGGGTTCGCAAAGCTCGCAAAAGTTCGCACTTTTTGGTGGAAGTTCGCGAACGGTTTCATGAACTTTTTTTGTGAGGTTCGCTACATCTCTAAAACTAAATGCACAGTTATTTCCCATGTGGCCTCCCCTCAAGTCACTGACTAACAGTTTAAAGAGCTTGGTAACAGGAAGTTGTTAAGTTGATTAAGTTAGACATCTTTTCACTCCAGCCTATAGATTATGTTTTTGGCTAACTTACAATATTGAAAACATTTTTTATTTTGCACAGTCTATTCACAGTCTATTTTACCCAGTATTATTGTTACACTGAACTTTAATATTCAGGTTCCCAACAATGACCTATTTAAAATTTGATTGCAACCTCCCCAGATTTTGTTTGATTCTTGCTCCAACCGTCTGGCTTGTTTTCAGAAATCACTCGATGTTTCCTATTTGTTTTCGCTATCTCTCTCTCTGTCATGATTGTGTTTTTGGTATCATGTTAGTATGAATAGTGCTGTTAGTAATGATGAGCAACATTTTTCGCCAGGATTGAAATTGCAGCAAATTTCTGCGTTTTACTTGGTGGACTGTTTTGCGAAACAGGCACAAAAATTTGCCACAGAAAAATTTGCTGCATGGCAAAAAAAGTTGTGCGCATCAAAAAAAAAATTGTTGCACATGTCAAAAAATTGACGTGCGTCAAAAAAATATTGCACGGCATTTCTTTGATGTGTGAAACTTTTTTTGACGTTTGTAAGTTTCCCAAATTGGGAATGGGACAAATTCGCTCATCACTTCTAGGGGCACATTTACAAAAGCACGAACGCTCCGAGTGTTTTTTCGCCGATTTTTTCGGGCGTCCACACGACTTTTTCGTATGGCGCACGACTTTTTCGTGCGGCGCATCGACTTTTTCGGACGTTTGCACGAAAAAATCGGAAAGGTTTTACCGCTGTTTACAATTGTTTGGTACGAAAATTTCGTGACTTTCGGATCGCCAATACGATATTATCGTGACTAATACGATTTTTTCGGAAGCATTTTCGTGATATATGCGATCTTCCGAAATTTTCGTTTCCAATACGATTTTTTCCCATTCGTGATTCGGATTCGTGGATGAGTAAATGTGCCCCCTAGTGCTAGTACTGTTTCCTATTTGTTCTCCAAGAATATCCCATTTACATGGGTTTATCCTAGCTAAGCCTATATAATAAACTCATGTAAATGGGATTTTCTAGGAGCTCTTTGGGATTAATTCCCAAAATTCCTTGTGTTTATTTACATATGTATGAGGCAGTCTCCTCAACCCCTTTTGATTTATCTGTGAATCCACACCCTTGACTCTACCTAAGCTGTTTAGAAAACCCAGTACTACACACATGAGCCTCCAAAAAGGGCAAACCCAGTCTATAGTTGGGAATCTGAGCAGCCTGACTTTTGCTTTAAAACAGTTAACTTATTTAACTTAGTAAACTTTCTTTTACAAAGTATCAGTTTTGACAACACATTGGGTGAGGTTATGGCTACATTCTCAAACAGAATTCTGACCAAAGTGGTCTGCTATCATATTTGAAACCTTAACAGGATTAATCAACAGTGTAACTGAGATAAGAAATTTTATGAAGGAAAAGGAAATAACTCAACAGTTTAAAATATGTAATTTAGTGAAATCGGATATACTTACTCAAAGAATACTTTCATTTATCTTTATGTAGGGAAAACATGAGTAACACATTGTTATATGGAATTTACTTAAAAAATTGGGGAGGCACAAAATCAAATGCATTTCATTTGTCTTTACAGATATTGGACTCACTTTCCCTGCTCCTAGTGTCACAATTTCTTTCTCTCTCAAAGCTTTTTGCGGTCTGGGCTTGCTGTTCTCAATCAAAGTATCCAGGAAGCCCTTATCCCAAAAAGAATTTGCGAGGGAGGATTTTCTTCTGACTCTCTGTCCCTGAATAAGAAAAAAGCCATCACAAGGTAAACAGAAGTTTGCATTGCTTAGCACAACTGAAGGTGAACGTATGTGTGAATGTAGTGTAGAACATGGATAGAAAGGATTGTTATCGTAATTTTTCTGTCTCTTTATATGACATATAAGCTCATTTCTACATGTGAGAGGAAGGAGATTAAGCTCATAAAAGGAGACATTCATTAAAGGAGAATTAAACCCTACAAATGAATATGGCTAAAAATTCCATATTTTATATACTGTACTTACTGTACCAGCCTCTTAGCATCTCAATAGCAGCAATGGTCCAAGACTATCACAGGAGCTCCCCATCTTGGAAACTGTCTTCAACACTCACATGCTCAGTGAGCTCTGAGCAGCTGTTGAGAAGCTAAGCTTAGGGGTCGTCACAAAGTAGCCAGCAGAAAATGAGGCTGACCTGTCAAATCAACTGATGCTACAGGGCTGATTATTAAATTCTGATGCTAATAGCACTGGTTTCTGAACTGCCATGTAGTAACTATTTGTATTAATTACTAATCGGCCTTATATTGTGACGTTTATTTTCTATATATACAGTATAGCTACGTGACAGCAGCACAGAGCATGTGCAGTGAATCAGCAGAGAGAAGATGGGGAGCTACTGGGGCATCTCTAGAGGCACAGATCTTCCCTGCTAAAGGGCTGTGGTTGCCTTGGGCTGGTACCGAACCAAAACATTATGTACAACATTTCTGCCCTACTTCTTTAGTTAAGCTTTGATTCTACTTAAAGGTTAGTTTTTAAAAGTGTAGTTTTTCAGTCTATTACCCCCATATGTAATACAAGGCAGTAAGTTTGCCCAGTAACCTACAGCAACCAATGAGATGTTTGCTTTTAAACCTGGACCAGTAAATTCTACCTCCTGATTGGTTGCTATGGGTTACTGCTCCTAGGCAAACTTACTGCCTTTTATTACATAACCCCCTTAATGTTTTATTAAGCATAACCAACAAAATACTGTACGACTGAGCTGGTGATACTTACTAGCTAAGCTCAGTCATTTATGGTTGTATGTCATCATAGTGCACAATAATTATCAGGTGTACAATGAATACTCAGGGTGCTGGAAATTCATTTTAGATATCCTTGCACCCAAGAGAAAATATACCAAGGATATTGTTAACCATTGTAAACCAGAAGAGGCAATTGGGTAAGCCAGTTTCTCCTTTCACTTCAATATTCTCCCTTAAAACCAAGGGTAAGGTCAAATAGAAGCACAGAACACTGCATATCCACATTCTAATACCCTATGTACCTATTTTATTCTATGTGTCTGCTCTGCAGATCTCTTCCACAAATACGTCAGGTCCTTATGCCCAAGAAGTCATAAGGGAATTCATTAAAGACTCATAAAGTATCAGTTAAAGCCTTTCTTATATACTGAAACACAATAGTTTACTTTGAATTTTTTTTTCAATGGTCGAAATCAAAGTTCTCTTATCTATGGAAAGGTTCTGTAATAAGTCTTTTAAGGCTCAAGCCCTCCTTGAAGCCAGCAGGGGGGATATGTTCAGAAATAAATGATGAGCTGTGAGTAAAATCAGCCGGCTCCTTCATCCTACTTCAAAGCTAATAAAATAAAATCAGTTCTAGTCCTGGAGGAAGAACATAAGCTGTAATAGTCACCTTAAATATGGCTTACAAAACCTTCTGGCAGGAGGCTGACCTGCTTGAGTGAATTATTTAAAGGACGCTTACCCCAACACCTGGCCACTTTTTTAAATTACAGTTATGGGATCTAGTATCGGGAATGCTCAGGGTCTGGGTTTTTCCGGATAACTTTTAGTATGTTATAGAATAGTCTATTACTATCAAGTTTTCAATTGGTCTTCATTGACCCTGGCAGCCAACAAACTGTTGCTCTTTTAGACTGCAATTGTATTGTTATTGTTTCTTTTTATTACTTATCTTTCTATTTAGGCCCTCCTCTATTTATATTCCTGTCTCTCTTTCAAACCACTGCCTGGTTGCTAGGTTGAATTGGACCCTAGCAACCAGTTTGCTGCTGAAATTCCAAACTGAACAACTGCTGAACAAAAGCTAAATAACTCTTTCAAATAATTGTATTGTATGTATGTTTGAATATTATATTATTATACTCTATAATATCCAATTAAAAGGAGACCTAGAGTGTTCTAAGAGCCATGAGGTGATATCCATTTCCCTAGACTAAACTGATAACTGATCAGCTGAACAGAACCAACTTTCTCATGACTTGCAGGTGATAGTATATGGATAATTGAAGGAGGCTAGTATTTCCTTGCTTCCTTGCCATTCACCACATAGCTCACCCATAGTCACTAACCATTTTTAGCAGATGGTAAAGGTAGGGATGCACTGAATCCACTTTTTTTTATTTAGCTGAACCCCCAAAAAAAAGATAGAATCCCGAACCGAATCCTGGATTTGTTGCATCCCTAGTTAAAAGAACAGTAACACAACAAAAATGAGTGTCTCAAAGAAATTAAAAAATCATTTTCTGTTGCCCTACACTCGTAAAAGTCGTGCGTTTGCTTTAAAGCAGGGGTAGGGAACCTGTGGCTCGGAAGCCAGATGTGGCTCTTTAAATGGCTGCATCTAGCTCGCTGCCAAAGCTTTAATAAAAAAAATAATGGGGGCGTTGCCTGCGCTCGGTGGATAGAAGACGTGTTCTAAGCCTTAGAACACGTCTTCTATCCGCCGAGCGCAGGCCACGCCCTCCTCTGCATCGCATCCGGCATTCTTGGGACCCACCCTACCTTGCCCCGCAGCATCCGCAGCCAAACATATTGTATGGCTCTCACGGAATTAAATTTTAGAATATATGGTGTTTCTGGCTCTCTCAGCCAAAAAGGTTCCCAACCCCTGGTTTAAAGGAAAAAAATGAAACTGGGTAAAATAGACAGGCTGCACAAAATAAATAATAATAATATGCATCAGGTTGCCTGCTTAAGCCATTCCATCCATGTAGATTGTTTTTCTTGTCAATTTGTTTTTATGGACACTGGGGAGTTTTTAAACTTAGTACCATCAATTTATTAAAAAGTCTAAACATCATTACTCTCCAGCTGCACCAAACAATATGCTACTTCTATATAATGAAACAAGGCAAAAACAAAAAAATTCTATGTAACAAAGTTCAATTCATTACACTATAGACTCAAAAAGTAGTCTGCAATCTGCTGATGCAGACTTTGCATCTTACATAGTTACATAGTTACATAGTTACATAGGGTTGAAAAAAGACCAGTGTCCATCAAGTTCAACCCATCCAAGTAAACCCAGCACACCTAACCCACACCTACCAATCTATACACTCACATACATAAACTATAAATACAACCACTAGTACTAACTGTAGATATTAGTATCACAATAGCCTTGGATATTCTGATTGTTCAAGAACTCATCCAGGCCCTTCTTAAAGGCATCAACAGAATCTGCCATTACCAAATCACTAGGAAGGGCATTCCACAACCTCACTGCCCTCACAGTGAAAAACCACCTACGCTGCTTCAAATGGAAGCTCCGTTCCTCTAATCTAAAGGGGTGACCTCTGGTGCGCTGATTGTTTTTATGGGAAAAAAGAACATCCCCTATAATCCCCTCTAATGTACTTGTACAGAGTAATCATGTCCCCTCGCAAGCGCCTCTTTTCCAGAGAAAACAACCTCAACCTCGACAGTCTCACCTAATAGTTTAACCCTTCCATCCCCTTAACCAGTCTCTGCACTTTTTCCAGCTCATTAATATCCCTCTTAAGGACTGGAGCCCAAAACTGCACTGCATACTCAAGGTGAGGCCTTACCAGGGACCTATAAAGGGGCAAAATTATGTTCTCATCCCTTGAGTCAATGCCCTTTTTTTATACAAGACAGCACTTTATTTGCTTTAGTAGCCACAGAATGACACTGCCTGGAATTAGACAACTTGTTATCTACAAAAACCCCTAGATCCTTCTCCATTAAGGATACCCCCAACACACTGCCATTCAGTAGATAGTTTGCGTTTATATTATTTCTACCAAAGTGCATAACTTTGCACTTATCAACATTGAACCTCATTTTCCAGTTTGCTGCCCAGTTATCTAATTTTGTCAAATCGCTCTGCAAAGCGGCAGGATCCTGCATGGAACTTATAGTTTTGCACAATTTTGTGTCATCAGCAAAAATAGAAACAGTACTGTCTATGCCACTCCTAATAGAAGCAGGTAGAAAGATGGGGGGATGGACGCCTACAAGGCTGCCAGAACTCCTGTGGCTAATTGCGAAAGCTGAAACGCAGTGTGCAAAGTGTAAAATTGACAGTAGCCTTTTTTGCATTTTCTATGCTGTGTTTCCATTCACAAATGAGTCTATACAGACAATAAATACTGTTCTGGATCACGAATGTGCCTTTTTCAGTCTTGCCACAAGATGTCTCTTTTACACCTTTAAAGGGATGGAAGATATGTAACACACAGTACAGAGTATGTAGTGAAATATTTAATTATTTAGAGCATGCAGCATTGTAATTTATATATAGAAAGTAGCCAGCATCCTTATCTAGGAGCCAAAAAAGTGAGTTTTTTATTAAAAATATCATGGTAAGTACTATAGCAGTGCCTGCTGACCTTTGAAAATTAAAATATACATAAAATGGACAGTTTTAAAAACAAATCATGTTCTTAAATATAAGTTAAAGTATGCATGAAATTAGTATATCTTACAATTAGCTAGCGTGTGTTGTTTAAAATGAAAATATAATAACCTTTTGTATATCATCAAAAGTATATAGAGGAATACATTTATATATTTGTTCTAGATCGATATGAAACTAGAAAGATACTAGAAATAGCCAGATACTAGAAATAGTCAATATATACAGTGGGTTTGGTTAAGCCATCAAACAGTGATCCCATTTTTGAAATACATACAGGCCAGTGCCTGGGCAAGCTGATAGGGTGCCCAAGGCAAACTGCAGAAAGGCAACTGCTTACTGAAAACAGAGAAAAATAGTTTAAAGCTACAAAAAGCAATTTAGAAGAGAATCTAAGCTCAGGTCTGTGGAACACCAGCACTCTCTATCAGGCACAATACCTAACTTTTGGTATGGAGGAGCACTTACATAACAGCTGTCACGAAAGTCACAAAAGAGCTGCACCCTATGATGAGCTGTAGTTGTGTATCATTTTGCTTTGTGTGTGGCACAGATTTCCTTGTCATCTGACATAGAAAAGAGTAATTTGTGAACCTCATTTTGAATGAAGGAATCTCTGTATTTCCTGAAAGGGAGGGGAACGGTTTATCTCTTATAAAAGAACATGGTGTCCTGGTGCCTGCCTGCTGATGATTGAAGGCTGCTTCTATTAGGAGCTGCCAGGCAGTTAGGAAAGTTGCAATTTGTTTTGCTCAGAATATATCAGTTGGTAATACCTTCACATCTAAGGGGACAGCAGCAAAAAAATGAGGAGTGAAAGGATAATGCAGCTGAGCTGTGCTGTGTTAATATAAGATAGGAGAGATGAATACATGGAAAGGTGCATAAATAAAGTAGCAGTGTTGGCAGAAAGGTCAGTTGGGGATAAACAAAAAGGTATAACTGAAACTATTTTGAGACTTCTGTCATGCCATCGTCAGAACTCAATATAGAGGGGATAACATACTGTTTTTAGAGTCCCCAAAGTTATAGGCCTGAGTGACTTCAAATCATTATGTTCTAAATGCTTATCTCTAAGGGAAAGTTCACCCGCCTGAGTTCCTAAACCTCTCTTTAGTGAGTGTTGTTAAGATAACCAGACTTCTATATCTCAGAAAATCCTATTCGCAGGATACTGGATGCTGGGCATTTAATGGTAGACATTGCAAAAATAGTATAAGGATCCCTTTAACTCTTTAGGTACCAGCAGTTGTGGCCACTATGGAAATTGTGCATGGCTAGCACTACACCTTCAGCATTTATTTAAATAGAAGATTCCATTCTCCTGCCATTTTATAAACTGCATTGCCAACAAAGCACCTGGTCTGCATGAAGCCCACTGGCTTCCTGACATACATTTGGTACACAGGTAAAGGGGAGGGATTGAAAAAGGAAGATTAAAACACACAATTATCAAACAATGACAAGTGTGGTACTAATATAAATAATAAATTAAATATAATTAAGCAGAAAAAATAATGGTTTTACACACTACCTTCTTAAAAATATTTTATATGATTTATATATATATATGATTTATATGCCATTTTCCCACTATAGAAAGCTAATAACAGCGTGCAGAGTGACAGCCTAATACAGGGGTTTAGAAGGGTCACCGTACAGTAGCTGTGGGTCGGAAAAGTTGTGGAGTGTCAGGAATCATGAATCATTGCATTTGGTGCGTGACTACATCCATCATAAATGTATGTGTCATTAGCTATGTTACAGGGACATATTAATCAAAAAAGATCATTTTGCTGGCAGTACCACTGTGCTACAAACTAAATGAATCAGAACTACATTCCTAATGTGTATTCTGGATAACGCATGTCTGTGGTAATACCTAAAGAAACGTGATTTCCTATTACTAATCTGCTATAAAATTTCAGAGGTTATCCGCAGAAATGCAGATGGTGGTTGAATCCACACATTCTCTTCACTAGCACATTCCCTATTATGGTGAGCTAAGAAAAGTTGACTGTTTTTACCTTTATAAATTGTTTAATGAATTGACTCTACAGTAACCCATATACACGCCATAGTAATGCTAAGTTTCTATGCAAGAACTCAATTTTGTTATTTTAAAAAATTGCTCCAACAAAAAAGAAAAAAAAAAAAAACTAAAAGACATTGACCTTCAAAGAGGACCCCTCAGAAAGCTATATATTAAACTATTAACCCCAGCAGCACAAGGGATCTGGATTTGGGGGTACTGGTGGGTCTATTTAACATCCCTGAATATGTTGGCACTATATACATCTATTTAAGCTTCTTGTTATCCAATTTTAAAGTGTAAGAATAGATATCTGCTGATCATACTGTGGCATACTGCCATTCATGCACACCATTTGTGGGAACATTCATTTTTGGTGAGCATGAGGTATAATATTTAGCTCATGGTTTTAATGACACTCTATTTTCTTTACAGGTCTTCAACTTTATTCTTCATTCAGGACAAACCTTTTTCATTCATGCTGCATTTGAACAGTGATATATATAGCATATTTCAACCCAAGCGGTGGGAGGTGTTTCTCATTTGGAAAAACGACACCAGTAGAAATATGAACGGTGTGCCATGGGCTTTCGAGCTTTCATATGCAGCACGACTACCTTCTCTTATAAATTTCCGAGACCTTAATAAAACCCCCTCCCCTTTACTGCAGGATACTGGAAGAACATTATCTCCTTTGTGTTTAAAGACCCAGGGAAGAGCATTAAGGTATGCAGCATCTCTGCAGAGTAATTACTTAATAAAGAGTCTTAATCCATTTCCATGCCAACTACTGGCGCTCTTATAATTCTCCAGAAAACAAAATCAGTGGGCCCTAGGGATCAACAAATCTTACAAGGAAGGACATCATGAGTAGGCCAGCCTACTTATCAGTGGGTAAGGGTTAAATGGTGGGTGGAGTTTCAGGTCTAACAGGGGAGAAAGAACAGTTTAACTTCTTTTTAGGAAGGGAACAACAGCAAACAGGTCCTCTCCCACACTTCCTAGATTGGGAGGAGGAATTAGTTTTGTTGGTTTATTATTTTCTTTGTTGTTGCTCAGGAGGCAAGGGGTTCAATAGTTTAGTTAGCCTAGTTTGGGATTGCAAGGGTAGATAAGTCTTGCTAGTATATCACATCACAACTTTTGGGAGCAGGTTCTTGTCAGTCTAATAGTATGACTGTCAGGCTAGGTACGGTATGAAAAGGCTTGGTTCTGTTGGAAGAATGGAATATTCCATTGTAGTAGTGATAAATGGACAGTGTTTTGCATGTCCCCTGAGCTAGGGAATGACCTCGGAGGGCTGACTGACAGGGGCCCAGGGTGGTTGCTGCAGTCCCCAGATAGTCATACCACTATCCTGATGTACAATGAAGAGCTTAAATTTGAGGAGAGCCATCATTAGGCAGAATGACTGCTGTGGGTAACCTTTATTATAGACTACTATTACACAACATGTTTCAGGCCTTGTGTGCCTTTTCTCAAGTGTAACCATACAGAACATAAACCCACCCCTTCCCTCCCCCACCACAGCCAGGTGATTAGTTTAACAAGAAGAGGTATATTAAGAATCCAACACAAAGGAAATATCGTACATGAACAAATAATCCAGTACATAAAAACAGTCCAGCCCATAAGGAAAAAATCAATTTGGTAGTAAAAGTGTCCATTACTTATAAAAATCCACAAATTATATTAATCAATGAAGGAAGGAGAAACTGCTAACCAGTGTATTAGCAATATTTGTGAAGTCCATAAATTGATACAGTTGTGTTTAATCTGCTTGGGAAAAACAAAATGTTACAAACTATATATCAGCAAAGGAAAACAACCAGTACTGCTCATGAAAGTGTCTACTATGGACCTGTGGCATAGAAGCAGGGCAGGTAATATATGATTGACAGATGACATTTTAAAATACATTAAATATATGGATGATTTAATAAAAACTGAATGTGGGTTTTAAGTTTAATTTGCAAAGGACTTTTATTATACAGCCTTTTATGTCTGAGTGACAGGTCCCCTTTAATGGTCATGCCAGGAGGAGATGGGCCAAGTTTGCGTAGAAAGACCATGAGCTCTGTTTTAGGTTCATCCAGGAGGAAATAGCTGGATGGCAGTTAATAATCTGGTTTGAATGTCAGTGGTTAGTAAATAGGTGTCTATGTATATTTGGATGTCATCTGCATATAAGTGATATAGGCCAAATGAGGAGAGAAGTCTCCTAAAGAGAGAGTGTACAGGGAGAATAGCAGAGGGCCAAGTAAAGAGCCCTGGGGTACCCCCACATTAAACTGAACTATGAAAGAAGATATGTTAGAAAAAGCAACAAAGAAGGAGCAGTTAGAAAGGCAGGAAGAGAACCTGGAAGCAGCTTGATTACAGATGCCAAGAAAGGAAATGAATAGTCAACAGTATCAGATAAAAAGATCAGTTCAGGAGAATAATAGTAGAGTAGTGTCCGTTATATGGTAAACTAACTTAGCCCAGAACAGCAGAGTTGAGGCATGACATGAGAAACTTATAATGGATGAAGTCCACTTTTGTATAGCATTTCCTCCAAATGTGCTCTGTGGATCATGACTAAAAGAAAATAAATTGTGTCTGAGAGTTTAGGCAGGGGTAGGAAATTCTGGAAGCAACTGAACTGTGGTTGCAGAGGGGCATAGATTTTAAAAGTGGAGGAGAGGGTTTAGTTATAGGTATTGACAAGCAAATCCAGATCAGAGGAAGCACTGATGGGGGAGAAGCTAGAACTGAGACTGGGGCTCAGTTATCAACACTGAGAAAAAAACATTTTGGGCAGTAACCCATAGCAACCAATGAGTAATTGGCTTTTTTGACAGTTGCAGGTAGAACAATGAATGCAACAACTGATTGCCAGGGGTTAGTGCCTTGGGCAAAAATGACCCCCAGAGAGTTAGATAGAGCAGACAAGTCAACAGTATGAGTGTTACAAACCAGGATTGCTGGCTGTGAGTTAGCAGAGGGGGGGAGACAAGATAAAGACAAGGAGACATGAAATGTGAAAAGGTTTCGGTAAAGACTAGATCAAAGGGATGACCATTTGTATGGGTGGCTGTATTTGTCCAATGTTGGAGGAAAAAGGAAGAACTTAGACAGAGAAATTGAGATGGCCAGGTCCAAGAGGAATCATCAAATCTGTAGTTGAAATCAGCCAATATAATTGTAGTGCAGAACACAGGAAAAGATAGAGCTAGGATTCAAAGTCAGAAAGGAATGAAGCAAGGGATGTGCTCTGATTTGCACCATAAGAGAAGGAAACAAGAAGGAAGGAGGTTATGTTTACAAGATATATTTAGCATTTATTAATGTTGTGTATGACTACTGTAGGGTGAACTAATAAAAATTGTGACCAGTATCATCAAACAAAATTGGCACACATTATATAATTAACAGGTAGTTAAGTAGCTGAGCAAGAGTTAGGCTGTGTCATGTTATATATTCCGAGTACACTGTCATGATGTATATGTACGCAAACACTGTCACTCAAAATACAGCAGTCAATGCATTCATAATATATTGGATTTGAATGGCCTTCATCTAATGCCTGAGCTGCCCACTTACATTAGGATCAAATGGTCCTGTGATTTAACTACACCACAGACTATCCTTCGGAGCCTTTTAATTGTGGCAGTCTTTGTGGCAATTTCTTTTTCTTTATTTTTTTATCAGATTTGCAGTATCACTGAACATACAGAATGCCAGAAGAGAAAACACAAGACTATGGGTCTGATTTACTAATCCACGAATCCGAATGGGAAAAATTCGGATTGGAAACGAACATTTTGCGACTTTTTCGTATTATTTGCGATTTTTTCGTCGCCGTTACAACTTTTTCGTAAATTGTCACGACTTTTTCGTAGCCATTACGTATTGAGCGCTTGTAAACGGCGGGCAAAACTTTCATGATTTTGGAAGCCTCCCATAGGACTCAATGGCACTCTGCAGCTCCAACCTGGCCCAAGAAAAGTCACGATACTGAAGCTTGAATGAATCCGAAACTTTGTACTCGGCGCGAAGGCTACGAAAAAGTCGCAACAATTTGCGCAAGTCGTAACGCTATGAAAAAGTCGTAACGCTATGAAAAAGTCGTAACGGCTACGAAAAAGTCGCGACAATTTACGAAAAAAACGCATTCGGACACTTTTCGGACGTTCGTGGATTAGTAAATGTGCCCCTATGCAGTTTGTGAAGAAAATAAGAGCTATTACCATCAAAGTAAAGTTTGGGGTGAATTCTTGAAAAAAACATTTTACATCTTGCTTCCATTAATAGTGATTAATCGTAATTCCAAAACATGAATTCTTTAATTACTCTGCACCAGTCCTTGAAGGTCCTACAATCCTGATACAATCACATTATGAATTCAGTTTCTTTATCTGTGTATTAAATGAGCTCTAATATTTATTTGCAAGGATGTCTCATAAACTGGATCCCAGATCTAGAAATCCAGAATGACTGCCAGTTCCAGAGGAAATATTAATTTACTGAAATGTTTAATTTTAGATAACAGGGGAGTATCCAGGATCCATGACAATAAATAAGAAAGAACACTGTAAAAGAGGAGCAAATGAATGGAGGATACTGAAAAGAGGTCTTATACTGGGTGATACTGGATTCTAGTAGGTCCAGGTTCATTTTTGTTGTGCAGATAATGAATAGCAAAGAGCAAGACAGTAGTATATGGTATATAAACAAAGAGAGGTATGAGAATTTCTGAAGAAGAATAGTTGCCAGACTCAGTTGAAAGCTCACGTATGCTTTTATAGACAACTATAATCACTTTTAGTTTCATAATGTTTTCATGCAAGAATTCTTCTCAACAAAAAAACCTTCTTTTATCTTCAGATAGATGTAAAAAGTTATTTCAAATCCAAAACCTGTGTGATAAGTAGCGTTTCACTTGCAATGACTTGTTTCTGACCAACAATAACCTGACCATGACCAGCAGATTTATTGTGTCGTTTTTGCTGAGGTGTCATGATATTAGATGGATTTAAAGGGGAGTTTATTTAACCACTGATTCTATAAGACCAAACTAATCTCACTGGTAACTAAAATCAGTTCATTGTAATCCAACTTGAAACTATTTACGAAAAACCGCACAACCATTACTAGCTAAAATGGGGCACAAGCTAAAATGTTTAGACCTAACCTGTTACTTGACTGTTCTATCACTACAGGGTCGCTTATTTTGGAACCTCCGGATATTTACAATTGTAATTTAGAAAAATGGTAAATTTGTAACTTAGAAATCTACAGAGAATACAATCATTTTTGTGAAATGGAAGAGTTGACTCCCCCCATTAAAACACAGCACAAATATCTCAAATGATCTGTATACATATGTATACAGGCATTCCTTAGGTACCACACTCACTGACACACTAATGGCATAGGGTCATGCTACAAATTACCATTATACCCCCCCCTTTACTAAGTGATATCAGTCACAACCACAAGAGGATGCATTTTGCCAAATACCAATGACATTTCAAATATTAAAATTAGATTCCTTTATTTTAAACAATTTTCTCCCTATTGCACAACTGTAACTGGAGCCCTTCAACAACTGTGGAAATTGGAGTCAAGTCCAAAGTGCTGTCAGGGGCAACCTGAGAGAGCATAAATAATAAATAATATACACCTAGTTATTTAATTGGGTATATGCGTCACCATACATTCATTAAGGGGCCAAAGGCAGAATCAGGAGGCACACCTATTTGGAAACAATTACATTATAAAATTAGAGCAGCAACATGTATTGCTTAATGTGACACTGCCCAATGAGGAGGCAAGAAGGAATTTATCAGCCAAACATAAAAGGCATTTGCAATAACCTATATAGCAAATAAACTCTTCTGCAAAAACATAATAATATTGTTATTTCCATAAAGGTATTCACCCTTACTAATCCCAATAAGACCATCTTCCTATAAAATGTATTGTCTTTGGGGTAACTAGAACAAATACTATGCGCTGGTGAGTACAGCTAAGTTGTCTTACAGGTTAAAGGGCTCATTCATAATGCCCCCAGTAATCTGCAAAGTGCAAAAAACAGCTGTAATTGGCAGATGGTATGGGCAAGGCAGGGCTGAATTTCCTGACTCTGCTTTATGCACAGAGCACCAGACTTCCAATCTTGTGTTCTGTACAGAGAGCTACAACCCCAGAAGGAGCAATCAAGCCCAGATTTGTGACAAGGCCACAAAGGCCAGAGCCTAAGGTGGCATGCTGCCCAGCAGCACCTGAAGTTTTTTTATACCCGGAGCACCAGGGTCTAGGCAAGTGCCCCCTGGCCTCCTGGTGTAAGATGAAAGGATGCACTAGCACAACCCATGGGAGTGGCAGGGGGCTGAAGCGGAGGACAGCCTTGTGGCGTCCTAGAAAGAAAAATTCTGGCCCTGAGTGCATGTGCTGCCAAATGAGCACTAAGAGGTAAATAAACCCTTATTTCTCTAATATTGTACCTTGGGCTCATAAAAATTGCAATCAATGCTTTGAAGTTTGCACTTATAACCCATGCAAACTAATAAAGAAGCAGCATTTTCTGGTCAAATTCATTGCTGTTGGTTCCTAGACAAAAATCTAACTCTGTGACTTTTATAAAACAACCCCAAATAAACACAAATGAAAATAATTATAGTATATTACTGACATATTTACTGTATACAGATGTCCATTCTGGGTGCTAATTATAGGTGTGTGAGAATCTCCCTTTCTGAACAAATGCAACAGGGTTTATTTAATAGGGGACCTGTCACCCTAAGAAATAATTCCAAATTCTTTTCTATTGTGTTTGTCAAGTAAAATAAACTTCACTTACACTATATAAATTATTTAAATCTTGTTTCCTTCAGTCTTGGAACCACAGGAAGCAGTGCCATTTTGTGGACACTGTTATTAAGGCAAACATTGTATTACCCCAAAATCTTGTGCCAGAATGGCAGACCTGTTGCCCACAAAACGAACAAGGAAGACCTTACTCGCACATCCTTAACTCCACCAAATTTTCACGCTCGGTGCACACCGCTGCGGGGTATCGGCACCCTCCAAAAAATCGATATAACAAAAAAAGCACTGGCACTCAGAGCTAGAAACGGGACTAGCCCTTTAAAAGTCTTTATTGCAGAAGTGCCAGTGCAAAGAGGGAGGGGGAAGTGAGTAATTGTCTGCCCTGCCTCTATGACTAAGGCATAGAGGCGGGGCAGGCAATATGATTGACAGCTGGGATTTTTAATAGCTTTATAATGGGTATAGATGTGTTAATAAAAAAGGAATTTTGGGTTTCATGTTTAATTTGAAAATTACTTTTATTATACAGCTTTTTATATGTCTGGTGGCAGGTCCCATTTAATAATAAGTAGAGCATTGGTGGTGTAACAATTACAGTTGCCGCATGCCATGATTTGATCCGTTTGTAAGATGTCCCAAGGCATATAAAAATATATATTGTGTGATTGTGTGTTTTAATGCAAGAGCCTTGTTGTGTTGTATAAAATATTTTGTACATATGGACTCTTCTTATAGAGGGTACCTTGTCACGGTTGCTTCTAAAAGGTTGTAACCTTATGAAGGTGCCATGCAGTCAGTAGGTGTCAAGCAGGTCTGACAACAAATCTCATTCTAGGCTGCGATCAGCCCAATTCTTAGTCCACGTAAAGTCTGCGGTTTTAGAACCAAAGCAACCCTAACTTTACAGGGTTTTAACCCCTCTATGTTACAGAAAAAAAGAAGACTATAGCTTTAGAATTGTAATTTTGAGAAATTGTCGCATAGTACACTTTGAATATGCGGAATATGTTGGCGCTTTATAAATAAATGTTAATAATAATAATTCTAGTAATCAAAAGATTCAACATTTTCTAATTATGTGCTATTAGAATTTTTTTTTTTCAAATGACATATATAGAAGGGGCGTAAGTCATGATGACTACAGAATCACATCCCTACATTCCCACAGTCAAGCTTACTGGCAATTCTCCATTCCCATTGAAAGAAGACAGTATGAGAGGTTGCTGAGTTTGAAGGCATCCATTGTAAACATTAACCGCAAATATTAATATTTAAGTCATGTGTGAGACTGGTTACTCCTTAAGTAAATTACCCTTCTGCCAAGCTTGTAATCATTGGTTGTTTTAGCTACTGTGTAGTTGCTTTTGGCAATTCAGGTGCAGCGAGGATGTGTTCAGAGGATTTCCAGATTTTAAACTGTTGGTAAATCAAAAACAGGGTCATGCAGGGGCAGGCATGCTAAAGGACCCTAAGGCAGGGTAAAACGTGTAAGTAGAATCACCTTTCACAAGCAAGGAAAGAGCAAAAAAAAAAATATATATACATATATATTTATATAAATATATATATTAAAAGTATCAACCACGTTTCTTGTTGTGGGGGCCATACCCTGCAGACATTATATCCCAGGGGCCTCAACTTTTAATAAAATTCTTACCCCAATATGTAATAAAAGGCACAAAGTTTGCCCAGGTGCAGCAACCAATAAGATGTTTGTTTTAAAACAGGTGACCAGTAAATGCTACCTGCTAATTGGTTACTATAGGTTATTGCTTCTGGGCAAATGTTTATTACATAACCCCATTAATTACATGTACATTAAGGGTGTATTTGAGTACACTCCCTTAATTATGCTTTTATTTTGTTAAACCATTAATGAATGTGTGTACTCATTAAATCACATTTTGTGATAAGATATATTTGGAGATATAAATCCAGGAATCTGAATAGGGTAAAATATGTAAAGTATGTAATTGTTACGTTTTGAAATGTCCCTCTTCGTGTTTTGTTTTTGGGGGTGTGTCAGATGACCTTACCTTTCAGTAGACCAAGATGTATTTGGTCATTATTGCATTGCTTGGCAAAGAGCCGGAAGCCTCGAAATGTTTAATTTGTACTTACCCTTTTCTTTTAATACCATAGACAATTTTGTTTGATATATTATATATTTTTATATACTGTATATGTATATATTCTACTCTTCATTACAGCTACCCAAATAACAAAAGATTGGTTGTGTGACTTTCAAAATTTCTCAAATTGATGTCAAGAGCCACAGTGAAGTTGGTCAGGTCAGTAGCATGCACAAATATTCTTAGACAACTTTACAAATGTTCCATAGCAAAGTGATGCATCACTAGAACTATCAAATCACAATCTGAATATGTTATTCTTCCTCTATAACTAGGGGGCCCATTTACTTACTCACGAACGGGCCGAATGCGTCCGATTGCGTTTTTTTCGTAATGATCGGTATTTTGCGATTTTTTAGGAAAATTATCGCGACTTTTTCGTTACCAATACGATTTTTGCGGAAAAACGCAAGTTTTTCGTAGCCATTCCGAAAGTTGTGATTTTTTCGTAGCGTTAAAACTTGCGCAAAAAGTTTCGATTTTTTTCGTAGTGTTAAAACTTGCGCAAAACGTTGCGCCTTTTAAGTTTTAACGCTACGAAAAAAGCGCAACTTTTCGCGCAAGTTTTAACGCTACGAAAAAAGCGCAACTTTCGGAATGGCTACAAAAAACTCGCGTTTTTTCGCGCAAATCGTACTGGTAACGAAAAAGTCGCGATAATTTCCGAAAAGTCGTAAAGGCGCCGAAAAAATCGCAAAAAATACGAAAAAGTCGCAAAATGTTCGTTTTCCAATCGGAATTTTTCCAATTCGGTCGGAATTCGTGTCTTAGTAAATCAGCCCCTAGGTGTATTTACCAATGCCTTAAAAATAAAATAGAATTCTAATCATACTTGCTCTGTCAGGTCTACTTAGACAATTGGGCCAATGCAAATAAATCACAACAAAAACATTTTTTTTTCTTACAAAAGTTTATTTTAAAACATAGGATAAATAAATAAATATTTATAACGGTGATTTTTGTGCATAGTAAATAACAGTAACAGCTGCCCACTTTAGCTAAAATATTCAAGTTTAAGAAAACATTTAAATATAAAAATATCTTTAAAATATGCCATATTCCTTTACAAACTAAAGACACAGCTAAGGCTGTCATTTACAGCATGACCTCATTTTAGGCTGGGTGGTACCAAACACAAAGCTGTTTATTGCCATGGCAAAACCTCTCTACTATAGATATATCTTGGAGTTACATTATTTACTGTTCGCTGACTAGTGCAAGTCATGTCCATACAGTTATCAAAAATATTTAAAATATTCTGTAGTGTGCAGTATACAGTACAAATAGGGAAGCTTATTTGTAGGAAACTAGAAAAGATTTTGTTGCAGCTATTGTTATTATTGTATCTACTGATTCATTTAGTGACTAGCAATAACTTACATATAGATTTACTCTATGACATCGATATCTTGTTGGAAACAATAGCTTTCTATAATTTTTCCCTTTAACTATGTGCATGTTTTCACTGACAAATAAGAGAGAGAAATAGCTCCTGGTAAACATTGCCTCTGTTATTTATGCAGTTTGTGAATAAATATGGCTTGCAGTAGTTCCTCATTAAAATGACCCAGGGTTTTTTTTAGAGAAGTGAAAAATAGAGTTATTTTGTCATTAGAAGGGCCTTAGTTAGCAATCAGTGATGTGGTCCAAGTGTTTGACAATACTATGCAGGGATTTTTGGAGGCGATCCAGCGCTACCTTTTCTGTAGTATAAGGGGCTTTAGCATATTCTTCTGTCAGGTTCACCTGAGTGTCACATTGGGTGGGTTTTCTGGTTGTACATCCCATAATGTTGCCCAGTAACTGTAAGAGACTGCGGAGATTCTCCATGTCACTCAACATCTGATCAACATTTTCCAATGGAAGACTGGAGAAAATTTTTTGGAAAACTTCAAGAGTTTCATCCATACTTTCCAGGCTTTCTAGTACCTGCTCATCTGGGATAAAATCCAAACCATTGATTTTCAGATTGCTGGGGAAAAGGAACTGGATTTGTAAAAAAAAAATGAACAAAAGAGAAAAAATAGCAGTTGGTTAGAAGGGGCTAAAGAATACTGAGTAGTAGAAATGGCTCTGCTCCCCCCCCCCCCAAAAAAAATAAGCAGTGCAATGTATGCAAACAGAAAAGGGGTGTATATAAAATATAGCTGCAAAAAGAATGTGAATGTTACCATTCAGTTGCAGTATGGGGACCCAAGAGACACTTTAAGCTTATTTATCAATTTTAGAGTTGGTGAATTTGAGTTTGTTTTCTAAATCGAATAAACTTGCAACTTCCAGTGCTGGCTTATTTATTTTAAGGAAAACTCTATTGAATAAAAAACTCAAATACTTTGAAAAAACCTCAAATATCTCAAATTGATTATTGCTTGACTTAGCCTAGGACAACTCCCATAAACTTGCAAGCTTTTAAAGGCCAAATTTTTACGTTCGAGGTTTTGAACCAGAAGTCGAATTTGAGTTTTCTTAGCGCACAAAAACTTGTATTGATAAATCTCCCTCAATATTTAAATGTGATTTGCTTTATGAAATTCAAACAGGTGACCAACTAATAAAACATTTTGATGTTTCCCTTTACAGTAGTGGTTACCAGACTGTGGGACTGTGGAAGGTGGGCCCATCCCAAAGGCTAATTACACCAAATTTGGTTTTCACTGTTTTGGATGTGCCTGAGACTATAATAACTGTGTTTCTATATATCTGTAATCTTATGATGAGCTAAGAGAGGACCAAACAACATGGGACCAGAAAAATACTTCTGCTTTAAATGAGTCATTTTTCTCCTTTCAGATAAACAGTGGGAGTTATTTATTTAAGTAAGATGCTGTAATGTTACACAAATGTTACTTTTTGTATTTGTGTGTGTGTGTTGCAAGTCTCTACCAACTGCAAATAGAACTGCAAAGTACAAGAGATCTAAAGCAGATAGTTTGAACACCAGCACCCCAGCACATCCTGACAGACTTGTTTTGTGAAGAATCTGAGCATAGTTGGCGCAAACACAATGGCGTGGAAGACAAAGGAAGATCTGAATCTAAACTGAAACAACATGCAATTCTTTTTTTTTAAATTCAAGTTGTCATGTTACTGCACAGATTGCCATGGGCAGGTCTACATGTTTTCAAAGGGAAAAAAAATCTCTCCATTATCTGCCATTTGCAGGGTGGCTTTCCCCAGTGAAAGCAATTTCTCTGATATGGAAACAGAAGGACTGCTGGGTACAGCCACACTCTGTGCCAACTATTATGACCTACCCCCAGCTTATCAACATGGTCAGTAGTCTGAACATAAATATTTACTCATTTTTCCTCAAATGACCTGTGCATTGGTTTGTTTGAAAAGAAAGTGAAGAGATTAGAATACAGCAAGGATTGCTGTCTCTGGGAACAGCTTTTAAAGGGGAACTTTCACAAAAATGAAAATGTAAAATAAATTTCATTTTATAAAAATTATTTAAAAAATGATTATCTGGTGAGCAACATGTTGCTCACCAACCACTTGGATGTTGCTCCCAGTGTCCTCAAAGCAAGTGTTAATATTTACATTTCTGACTTGGAGGCATAAGACCATGTGGGTAATTTATAAAGACTGCACAAATTTGCACCAGGCCAGTAACCTATAGCAACCAATCAGAGGGGAATACTGAAGATAAATGTGAGTATTTCCAAAATGATCCACAAAGTTTAAAAGATTATATTTGGAAAATTCATTTTAATGAGAGTTTCTCTTTAAGTGATACAAACTTTGGATACAAATTGGGTCTAGTGATGATGAGTTTTTAAACAATATATCAGATCTCAGCGCTGCGGAATAAGTTGGCGCTTTATAAATAAAAGTTAATAATAATAATCCCAGGGATTTAGTAAGGGTACAAGCATTGCTGGGTGGTTAATGTCAGGAAGCCAGCAGACATACTGTGCATGCCCTGAAACTAGAGGTTCTTAGTTTAGTAACCAAATGCACAAACATTTTGATTTATCATCTTGGTAACTTTATCATGCACTTGAATTTGAGCATTTTTTATGTATTGTTTGCTAAAAATGACTTAGTGCAGCATCATTGTGCCTCACCTGGATCGGGTGCTCTTGTATCCTGGTTATCAAGGTCCTTGCCAACATCTTTGCATCATTTTTGACTCGATCAGCCTTTATAGCTCTTCCTTGGCATACTGGCAGCAACATCCACAAGATCCCACAGACTGAGAGGTGAATATATTGCATTGTAGGAATCTTGTGGTTTGGCCTGCATCAAACATTAAAAAATTGCATCTAACTACCCATATGCAAAAATAATAAATATCTATAGAATTACAGGGGACTTTAAATGACAAAAGAGAACATCTATACACACCCCTTGATTAAATGTAGAGTGAGTGGCCTCATTGCTTGTGTGACATGACTGATGAAAGCTTACATAAGAACATTTGGGAACTGACAGAGCAAGCCCAATACCAATCTTAACTGACACTAACAAATATGTATGTTTTTACATATCACTTAATCCACTTACTGCTGTAATCCCAGACCATAGCTGACTATTTGCTGTCTAGTATCAAGGTAGTCCCCATATAGCCATTATAAAACCTTAGTAATGGTCACCGTATATCCTTATACCTAGAAATTGCTCTATCCTTCCATTGTGAAACACTGAGTAACTTCCATGCCCAACATCAATAAATAAATGATACATATAATACATATGATTCTCCCATGATGATCAGTCAACAATGAAGAATTGTTTTTTAAGTATAGGACTCTATGGGAAATGGCATTTCCATATTTGACAACATTCTGGATAAAGGTTTTAGGATAATGGATCCTTTTCCAGTGTTTCAAAATAAAGAATATATTATCAAAAGTTATTTGTTACTTATTTTATTCTACGTATAAATCATATACATGAATCTATCATTTTTCTATTATTTCCAGTTGCCCTTGTCAGCTAAGTGTTGCAGAAGTGACATAACACTGTGAATAAGAGATCTGTCTGTTCTGTATGAGTTGATGAGCACAGCAGCCCAGTTTAGATTTCCTCAGACTTGTCCTATAACAACACTGACTCGTTTGATTTTTTTCACCCTCTCTGTGTTCCGGGAAATGATGAGCCAACCCCAGTGCTTATTTGAGTCCTCCCTTTTAAAATTTCATAGTCAAAGCAGTTTCTGCCCCTGGGGTACCGGCAATAGCAATGCCTCTAGCAGGCTGTAAAAAATGTGAACTATTTAGAATATTTTTTTTTTTGTTGGGGGGGAGGGAACACCTTCTTAACAGTTTTGCATCTGCAATGCAAGCCTTTACAGCACTGAAAGGGTTCCAGATATTACCAGCTGCTCTCTCTTTAAACATAAATTCCATTTTTGTCATTTCAAGACAATTTGTTGTTAATTGAAAAAAATATTGCTTGCAGTCATCTTCAATTATGAGGATTTGTTCAGATTAAGCCAGTAATAACTAGTCATTGATTTAGCCTGCTCTATTATTTCTAAATATACAGATTTAGCCAGTTATAGCCAGTTATAACTTGTAAAATGAGCAATGTGTGCTTTTCAGCTTCAATTGACTTGCTTGGCATTTTTATTTTATTTATTTCATTCTTTATGTTTTTTTCGCAGTGACTGTAACAAAGAAAATTGCAGGGATATCTCTTCATATGCTGTTAAACTAAAACACACAGCACCCCCTGACAGCCTTTGATTTTGTGCTGCATTTCAACAATGGGCTGGAAAGAGCAGTTTTGATATCTCTGGGGTATAACGTTGTTAAAGGACAACATTCAGTTTGTTGTCGGATCTGAGTTAATAACAAAGCCAGTAGGGATTCTTCGAGTGCACGGATCATAAAATGCTGGGACTAGTTCTTACGAGAGCAATGACATAAATGGAAAGGCATTACACAGCATTGCTTGACAACAACAACCGGGGCATTGCACAATGTCTGGAGCATGATACCAAGGGAATTCACGAGGAAGCATATAAATCTAAGCACAGAGCAGCACGCATATGACACAGAGACCTAAGCATGGGTTCAGGAAAGTTTAATAACATTATATTGGCAGAAGTATAAAAAGCTAATAATTGTAGGGATAATTAGTTTGTGTTATATATATATAAATAGGAACACCGATGTTAAATTAGCCTGATACTATTGGTAATATAGGATTTATTATCAGGAATGCTTGGTACCTGGAACTTTCTTGTTAAGGGATCTTTCCATAATTAGGATCACCATACCTTAAGGCTGATGCCACATGGGCTGATTCTTGGCCAAAGGAAAAATAGAGACTGAGTTTTAGCCCCTGCCCTGGCATCAGCTTTTTTCCTTGCCTGCACCTGGAACCACTGTGTCGGCCTGGCCGCAGGGACAGACAGCGGATATTTGCTAAAATGGAGTCAATATCTGCCGCATGTGCCTGAACACCTCAAAGTCATACCTGCCAAAATATTTGGTAAGCACTACATAGTAGTCTTGTCAATATTGCATTGCAATAGTTCTGCATAGCACCATAGATTTTCTACAGGAACTAAACAAAAACACAAACAATCCCTTTTAGGTTAATAGCACAAGGGGATATTTGTAGCATTTTGTCTTATCTCTCATGAGGCAATAAATGATTGGGGTAACAAAATGCCGCAAATCTACCCTTGTGCCATCACCCTGTTCAGTTTCTATATTAGTCTGCTTTCATTCTCACTTCAAATCTGCTGCCTGGTTGCTAGGGTTAATAAGCTAAACTCCAAAATTAAGTTTTCAAATTGTCTTGGAACCCAGCTGTCTACATCATACTAAAAGTGATTTTTTTAGGTGAACTACTTATTTAATATGGAACAGTGTAAATCTGTATGGAATACAGGTACAGGTATGGGACCTGTTATCCAGAATGCTTGGGACATGGGTTTTTTTCTGTAATTCGGATCTCCATACCTTAAGTCTACTAAAAAATTATTTAAATAGTAATTAAGCCCAATAATATTGTTTTGGCTGAATTAAGGCTTTATTATATCTTAGTTGGGATCAAGTACAAGGTACTGTCTTATTATTACCGAGATAAAGGAAATACGTTTTAAAAGACTGAATTATTTGATTAAAATGGAGCCTATAGGAGATGGCTTTTCCATAACTCGAAACTTTCTGGATAACGGGTTTCCAGAAAATGGATCCCATAACTGTACTGTTGTTGTAAACTGAAATATAATAGACACACAGCAGTATACCACTGTCATAAAAATTGGGTTACAAAATAGGGTATAAAAAATTGATTAATAAAAAAGTTTCATTGCCCTGTTGTTTCTAGTAAATGCAGTTATAATAAAATATATATAATATGTTGTTTTAATGCAAGATTCCTTAAATGAAGCACAGCATATTGGGTGGGCAAAGTGTTCCTTCCCTGCTTGTATGCATTTATACACACAGCTATGATATGATTTGATTTGATATGGCAGCTCACACTTCTATATATGTGACAAATAGTGGAGAATGAATGCAATATGCACATAAATACAGTTTTTAGAGTGATTTAGTGTGATTATTTTGTTGGCATTAAGGAATGTAAGCAAAAATAACAAGAAGCACGAGTTCCTGTTAAAGAAAAATTATTGTATGGAAAAAATCTTGTAAAACAGTTGGCAATAAACTGTAAGCAGAATGCCAAAGATTTTTTTTGACTTAGCCCAGTTTCGCCGGAAATTATTATAGGTAACTGTCACAGGTTTTCTCATGTCAAATGATAAACAGCAATCCCTGTCTAGATGTAAACATTATGTACTAGTATACAGGAAACAGAGTAAAAAAAGATTATATTTTGTTTAGTTATGTTATTTAATGCTTAATATTATATAAAATTCATATCATGTTATTCAACTTTCATAGGCAAAATCCACAAGATTCACAAAATTCACAAAAACGCTGCAAAATCCTTTAGTTCAGTTTACAAAATTTCTGTTGATGCTGTTCTGTAATATGGCACCTGAAAACAAGCCATAGAGGATTTAACATTGTATCGAATCTGAACACTAGTCACTAGTCTATCTAGCAGGCAAGTGGTAAATTGAATTGGCAAGTTAGCCTTCCTTAAAAAAAGCATGGTCTTACCTCTCCAAGTGTTTCTTAGTATGAATGAATGCTGAGTGACAAACCTTATATACTGTTGACCCAGCATTGCCTAAGATATTACTCATCCAAAAATCTAATGCAATGCTGTCACCTAACCAACCCCCTTATGTGTTACCAAAGGAGGATGGACATATTTCTAGCCTCACTTTTCATTAATAAGTGCATGCAGGCTTGTTTGTTTTTGGCAAGAAAAAGATAAAAGGAAATTATTTTTGCATAACATGACACAGCAAAAAGGAGAACATAACACAGACATACATTACAAAGTGCTCATCTAACATGGGTAACAATTCAAGTAATTTGAATATAATCTTATAGGAACAGACTTCAAATGGACATATAACATTTAGAAACAGGAATGTACTAAATCCATAATTTTTGGATTCAGTTTAATACCAAATGTTCCAACAAACTTTTATCTGAACCCCTGACAAATTCTGAAAAAAATGTCATCTCATTTTTATGGATTGGAAGCAATTGCAGTCAAAACTGAATAGGGATTGTGTCCTTTCCAATACTTGCATGATATTTGCATGTGATTCTTCTGTACCTATTGAGCACAGGTGAGGTACAACATGCATTCTGCAAAATATACCTGACGTATCCATGGGCAGTGCCAAGCATTGGTGCAGTTTTGTATTGTTTAATATTTATATAGCACCACAGATCTATGCAGTGCTTTATGCAGCATAAACACAAACAGATGTGATATTTATTAGAGGTTAGACAGTAATAATAAAACAGGCAGCTGGAGTTTCAATACACAGTTTAAATGAGGTCCCTGTCAAAAAGAGCGTAAAATTTAAAGAAGGGGATGACAGACAGAAACAAAATTGGGAAGGGAACAAGTGCATAAGTCATGGGAGTATTGCTGCAAAGGAAAGCTGGGGAAATGTAATATTAAATAGAAGAAGGGAGAAGGTGGCGATATGAGCAGTCCCCCTTGGACATAGTAAGTTTCAGGTGGCAAGCAGCCACCTAAGATGCTAAGGAAGTGAGGCATTTTGTTACTTTAGCTTGAATAGCAGTGTTGAGATTGTGGCATTTAAAAGGAGGATCTGTGGATTTGACAGACACTTGGACCTCAATAAATCTTTGAAATCATTTATTTTTTACTTTGCCCGCTGTGCTGGTCATTGTGTAAATAGCTTCAGACCTCTGCGCTCTATTTAGGAGCAGGGAGACCTATGGACTTCTCATGAATCAAGTGCTGTCTGTGTTAGGCAGCAGCACTTGATAGACCCCAGTGTATTCCATAGATTCCAATGTATCCTGACAGAAAAAGTCACATCAGAAAAAAGTTGCCACAGAAAAAGTCACAGCAAAAGCCAGCCATTGACTTCAATGCATGTCCCAAGGTTTCACAAATTTTTCAGCAAAGCGTAACAGGACAGATTTGCACATCACTACTTGTAGTTTATTTAGAGCATAAATTGAATTCTGCACCTATGAATCTAAATTGAATGCAAGAGGTTGAAGACGCTAGTCCACCTTAATCAAGGAGCATTCCAAAAGTGCCCCTAAACCGACAAGTATAGGTTTTCCCATAATATTTTCCAATCCCTTGTGGACCTTTGGCAAGTGGTGAAATATAGGTACCACCAGATGTTCTTAAACCATAAAATTCACCTAATACAAAATGAAAATCCCAAGGGATTCACCAAAGGATACATGGGACTTGAGGGTACTAAACAGCATGTTGTAGCATGATGTATTGGGTTCAATATTACGTGTGTTGATTTATCATTGGAATAAGGCCATTGAAAACAATAAATCTGCTCTTGCTGATCATGTGTTTCCCTACTGTCATAGCTGTTAAGTAAAAATTCTCTTCTTAAAGGAGATGTAGAGGCAAATATTATATAATATAATTACAGGTATAGGATCCCTTATCCAGAAACCTGTTATCCAGAAAGTTCAGAATTACGGAAAGGCCATCTTCCATAGACTCCATTATAAATAAATAACAAAGATATAATTGATCCTTATTGGAGGCAACACAAGCTTATTGGGTTTAATAAATGTTAAAATGATTTTTAGCAGGCTTAAGTTATCGAGATACAAATTACGGAAAGATCCCTTATCCGGAAAACCCCAGGTCCCAAGCACTTTGGATAACAGGTCCCATATCTGAATTATATAATAATTGTTGACAGTATCAAAGTTAGAAAATTAACTCCTAGTACAAAGTTGATTCAGGGGCTGGTCAGTTTCAAACTCTTATTTTTTATCTGTCAACCACAACTGAGGAGCCAGATAATGAAGACTTCTCTTTTAATATACCCAATTCTAGTTATATAACTACTGATGCATGGGTCACTCGGGTGGTTCAAGAGATTTGAACATGTAAAGTTAAACAAAGGTTCAGGACCAGATGGTATTCATCCGAGGGTATTAAACGAGCTTAGAGCTGTGGTTAGTGATGCCTGAATCTGTCCCGTTTCGCTTTGCCAAAAAATTTGCGAATCTTTCAAAAGATTCGTGAAACGGTGAAAAATTCGCAAAACAGCGAAAATGTCGCGCATCAAAAAAATTGTCGTCCGCGACTATTCTTTTGTCACCCGCAGCTGTTCTTTTGACGCCCACGGCTATTCTTTTGTCGCCCGCGGCTATTCTTTTGTCGACCGCGGCTATTATTTTGTCGCCTGTGGCTATTCTTTTGATGCCCGCGACTATTCTTTTTTGACACATGACTATTCTTTTGACGCCCGCGTCAATTTTTGGACACGCAGCAAATTTTTCCGCAGCTAATTTTTTCATCCGTTTTTGTGAAACAATCCGTCAATGGTGAAACGCGGAAATTCGCTGCGAATCCATGCCTGGTGAAACATTTCACCCATCACTAGCTGTGGTTGCCAACCCTCTTCACTTAATTTTGCAGGATTCATTGAGGTCTGGCATGGTGCCGAGAGACTGGCAAATTGCTAATGTAGTGCCATTATTTAAAAAGGGATCCCGTTCTCAACCTGAAAACTATAGGCCTGTTAGTCTGACATTAGTAGTAGCACTTTGTGCCAGCATGGTCTTATGCCTAACAGATCTTGCCAAACTAATTTAGTCGCCTTTTATGAGGAGGTGAGCAGGAACCTCGATGCTGGAATGGCAGTTGATGTCACCTACTTAGACTTTGCTAAAGCGTTTGATACAGTACCTCACAGAAGGTTAATGATAAAATTGAGGAATATTGGCCTGGAACATAATATTTGTAATTGGATAGATAACTGGCTGAAGGATAGATTACAAAGAGTGATGGTAAATGGAACATTTTCCAATTTCACCAGTGTGGTTAGTGGAGTACCCGCAGGGGTCATTGTTTATTAATGACCCGGAGGAGGGCATAGAGAGTACTGTTTCTGGTTTTGCTGATGACACTAAATTGTGCAAAACTGCTGCCACTTTGCACAGCGAAAACTGGGCCACAAACTGGAAAATGAGGTTCAATGTGAACAAGTGCATGCTGCAAGTTATGCACTTTGGTAGAAATAATATAATTGTGAGCTAGATATTAAGTTGTCTAATTCCAGGCAGTGTCATTCTGTGGCTACTAAAACAAATAAAGTGCTGTCTTGTATAAAAAAGTGCATAGACTCAAGGGGTGAAAACATAATTTTGCCTCTTTATAGGTCCCTGGTAAGGCCTCACTTTGAGTATGCGGTGCAGTTTTGGGCTCCAGTCCTCAAAAAGGATATTAATGAGCTGGAGAGAGTGCAGAGACTGCAACTAAACTTTAAAGGGGATGGAAGATTTAAACTATTAGGTTAGACTGTCAAGGTTGGGGTTGTTTTCTCTGGAAAAAAGGCACTTGCGAGGGGACATGATTACTTTTTACAAGTGCATTAGAGGGGATTATAGACAGATAGGGGGCAAAAACGACCAGCGCAGCGTAGGTGGTTTATCACAGTGAGTGCAGTGAGGTTGGGGAATGCCCTTCCTAGTGATGTGATAATGGCAGATTCTGTTAATGCCAATAAGAGGGACTTGGATGATTTCTTGAACAAGCATAGTATCCAAGGCTATTGTGATACTAATATCTACAGTTAGTATTGATGTTGGTATATATAGATTATGTATGTGATAGTATAAATAGGTCAGTATAGGTTGTGTGTGCTGGGTTTACTTGGAATGGTTGAACTTGATGGACTCTGGTCTTTTTTCAACCCTATGTAACTATGTAAGACAGGACTCACTTGGACAAACATGATGGCATGCGTGATCCATGATTTCTGCTTTTTTGCAAAGCTGCTCCTGTGTTGGTTAAAAATTGGTTCAAAAAGTCACTGACAATGTTTTCATGCCTAAGACTACATTTTCCTAAAATGGTTATCTACGGGTAAGTGTGGTTTGTTGTTTTACGGTAATGTAAACTGATATTACAGGGCTGATTATTAAATTCTAAAGCTTATCGTGTTGGTTAATATTTGGAGACTCTTCCATTAAGAAAAAAAAAAAAAGAATTAAACGTTCATTTACTAACAGTGAGAAAAAATTGCCCTAGTGTTTAAAGCCATGGCAATTAGATTTTTACTTTCATTATTCTTTCTGCATCTGGCTGAAGAAAACTTATTACATTACAATCCCCCACAGTGTTTCAATGTTAAAATAACGGAAATGGAATCTTACCTTTGTGGGTTGCTTCTAACTGCTAAGAATGAGACGTGTCAACAATTCAGTGAACAATTTCAGGTCCTGGATAACTAGAAGTATGCAGATAAAGGACCAACACAATACAGCAATTGTGTGGTTTGTTTTCGTAAAATGCTAAATTTTGGGGGCACGATCCTTCATATAGTGTTAGACTATATAAAGGCAAAAAATTTAAGGAATTAGGACTTTCTGCGAGTATCTAATAAAGTGATAGAAAGTTACCAATATATCCCCAGAATCTCTCACTTCACAATGGAACAAGGTGCAATCAGATATGTCTGCACAGAGAAAAATACAGGTATAAGATCAGCCCGTTATCCAGATATCTCCAAATTATGGAATGGCCATCTCCCATAGACTCCATTTTAATCAAATTATTCAAATTTTTAAAAAAGATTTATTTTTTCTCTGTAGTAAAAAAACAGAACATTTGACTTGATCCCAACAAAGATATAATTAATTCTTATTGGAGGTAAAACAGTCCTATTGGGTTTAATTAAAGTTTAAATGATTTCTTAGTAGATTTAAGGTATGGAGATCCAAATTACGAAAAGATCCCCTTATCCCCAGGTCCCAAGCCTTCTGGATTACAGGTCCTTTACCTGCACTCTTATATTAATTTTGGGCAGATCAGAACACGTTTAATTCAAACCCTATTTATTTGCTTTATTTTGAACCTAGATGTTTGCCTGTATGAAGCTGTGACTATTTTTACCGAGACCCACTGTCAGTTCTCATTACCCTCAGTAAGATAAGATGCATGGAGCAAAAGGCGCCAGGGAGCACAGATAAGCTCATAACATTAACAGATCTCATCTATCTCCAGACACCTGTGACACCTAAGCAAAAGGTAACATTACCATACAGACTGTAATTTTTCCCAGAACTTTCACACTATAAATATTTATTATGCAGTAATCACAATGGCCTTTAAGCAGAATGATGTTATTATTGCCATTTCTTTATCGTATTACCATATTATTAATCATAATAACATTTTTGCTAAACTCCACACATAGTTATAGTTCAAAACTGTAAAGACTAGATTCAAATCTCAAATCTGCTGGATTTGTAATAGCTTAAATGCACTATAATTTGCTGTTTTATCATTGTCTAATCTAAACTAGGCTCACTTTTCCTGTTTTCCTTCCTGGGTGACACAGGTACAGTGTATGTACAATGCTGAAAACAGGGTGGCCCAAGGCACTGAAAAATATAGGAGCTATCTAAGTGGGCTCTGACTTGGACTCTTGCTATTCTCTACCTTCTGCAAAGCCAGCCCACAGTCATTTTTTGGAAATATGGGGGACAATTCAATATAAATCTCAGTACCCCAGTACTACTGTCCTACCCAGTTCACATGCATAATGATCTGCTCCTTATAGTTTATACTTGACAGTACCCTTGGCATTAAAGTGGTGCATCAGGACATCATTAAACACGTTATTGTTCCTACTTGTGCTTGGAATGAGATTTCAACTAAATACTTGCCTTTTCCACCTACTTAGCAGAGTGAGTAATAAGGAAACAGACTTTCTTCGTGGGGATTATTTGATTAAAAAAAAGCAAAATAAATTTTAATGTAAGGGAAGTCTTGTATCTGGTCATTGTTCTTTATAGGTATCTTTCAGCTGAGTGAACAAAAAGGGCTCTGCCATTTCTCTGAGGCATTGTTTAGAAATTCTATATAAAAAAACAGTAGCACCTGAGTTGCTGGGAGGCATTTCTTTTCCTTAGAAAGCAAAGCAGCAGCACCACCTATGATTTCTGCTTGACACAAAAAACAGATATGTAAAGTTGAATAAAGTTTGAATGTATATACCAGAAACTGATTAACTAGCTTTCAGGGCTTTATGAGTTTGTAATTCATGAAAAATGTTCAACTTACTTTTTATTTATTTTTTTTAAAAAATGAAAAAAAAAACCCACATAAAAGCAAAATGTGTTTAAAGTATAAATCCATCTGTCTTATTCTTATTTTGAATATACTGTAGATATATATTCCTCCTTAAACTTTTACTAGTTAGACAGATGAAGTTACCAAGACAAAATAAGAAAAGTTCCAGAATAAGGACAAATAAAATGACTTCTCTATCCACTGAAGGTTGTCATAGCCGAGTGGTTGGGGCACATGGGGTTCCAGTCCCCAGTTTTATATGTGAACATGTCCCAAACCAGATATTGCTTGATAATGGTGGTTTTAGCCCCAAACAAAGCTATTAGGGGGTTTCTCTCAAATGAAGGAGGAGGGTTTATTGCCTGGGCCGGGGAGATGATGTTACTGGAGCTCTCTGAGTACCAGGTACATTTGCAATATTTATTGCTTCATTCCATGATTAAAAGCAAGAGAGACATTTTATTAGTACTCACTTTCAGCCTAAAAATGAGACATTTCCATGTACCAGGACAAATGGTGAAATCGAGCACTTACAATATTTATCACTTTTCTGTGAGCAAATAGAAACTGTATGGTTAAGTTAGACATGCTTATAAAAGTATCATACATTAATAAAAATTACTCTGCATAATGTTCTGCCATCTCATATCTGTTATGCAAATCATTTTAATTCTCTTGGAGAAAGATGATTTCTTCATTACTTATCAGTTTTATCACATTGTGAGTAACCAAAAGGCTGCTTCCAGGCTCCTACAACAGACGTACCAACTTAAATACTTTCTCCACTAAACAGTGTATTAATGTCTCATAGAAAGACAACACATATTTTAAATATTGGTTTTATTTAATACATTCATAGCCTCAGAATAGAAACTAATACCGAGTTGTTCTTGAACTTAAATGTTCCCTTATGTTTGGGAATTTGGGAATTAGTGTTTGGGAATTGGATCTGCTATATTGCAACATGTGTCTAACTGTTATGCAGACTGTTAGCGTGAGGCTCTTTTTACTGGAACTTCAGAATGCAGCAGAAGCAATTTCCCCCCTCCATTACTAAGTTGTGTCTGCTTGAATATGACTATGGGATTTTATTGTCAGTAGTAAATTATAAAATCATTACTCCCAGAAAAACCCTGTATAGTAGAAATGTATATAGGTCCTAGAAAGAAATATAAACTTGTAATCTGGTATGAGGCAGCCATCAAGGGTACAGATGACAACACAGTTGCATTCCTGATGCCCTAAAGAGTGATATTATAACGCTTAATATAGTTCAATGAGCAAGGTTTAGTGTATTTTACTCTAAACCTAGTTCGTATGGTGCTGATAATCTAGAGTAGGATGTATTTCAGTTGACTGAAGGTCCAACAGGTCTATGGCAGATGGTTGAATTTCAGCAGTACTACTCATAGGGGCTGATTTACTAAGACACGAATTCGAATCCGAATTGGAAAAATTCCGATAGGAAAACGAACATTTTGCGTCTTTTTTGTATTTTTTGTGATTTTTTTCGGCGCCTTTACGACTTTTCGGAAATTGTCGCGACTTTTTCGTTACCAATACGATTTTCACGAAAAAACGCGAGTTTTTCGTAGCCATTACGATTCGCTCGTATCTTGTCGCGACTTTTTGTATTGAGCGCTCGTAAGCGTCGGGCGAAACTTTCAGACTTAGCATGATTTTGGAAGCCTCCCATAGAACTCAATGGCACCCTGCAGCTGCAACCTGGCCCAAGAAAAGTCACCATACTGAAGCTTGAATGAATCCGAATGCTACGAAAAAATTGCAACATTTTGCGCAACTTTCGGAATGGCTACGAAAAAGGCGCGACTTTTCGCGCAAGTTTTAACGCTACGAAAAAATCACCAGATTTTACACAACATTCGGATGGCAACGAAAAAGTTGCGATAATTTTCCGTAAAAATCGCCAAATACCGATCATTACGAAAAAAGCGCAATCGGACGCATTCGGCCAGTTCGTGAGTAAGTAAATGGGCCCCATAGTGTAGTCATACATGTTGCCAATCTAGCATGCATTTCAATAAAATGCACTTAAATCTACACGTCTTTGTGTTTTTCTATACTGTTAGCCTAGTATCCGAGGAGCATCTTTCTCCAGCATCTGCTAATGCATTTGTAAAGGTCTGCAGACACTGGTATCGTTTTATGAACAAAAGTGCATGTACACATGCACATGTACATATTTTTTTGATGTCTCATCATTATTGTGCCATAAGTCAGAAATCTATCTGGCAAGAAATTTGCTAATCCTTCTGATGACATATACATTTAAACTGTGACTGTAGTAATAAAGAGAACCCGCAGAAACTAAAGAAGCCTCTGATCTGTTCCCGCTGGCTATCTGATTTATAACCATCTAGTAAACCTTGGTTACTTTAATGCCTTCAGGTGATATAGTCAGCCATGATTATTTTACTTACTAATCTCAAACAGATTAGCTCTTAACTACTCCCTAATGTCTCAGATGCTTCTCACCGGAAGGTGATTACTATCCTAGCACCTTCATGAACTGTTGGACCCATATTAGTAAGTCAATCTCTATAGGCAAGGTATTAACATGTGGGGGTAAATGAGTAATCATTATGACAAGTTTCCTTAATAAAATAATAATGAATATAATACAATATAAACTCTCTTTGTTGAAGCTGTGTATAAACTTTTTAACCTTTTGACACTAATGCAGACCTTAGTATCTAACCTTATCATTATACTACATAGGAAAGACATTCACTAACTATAATAAGCCATCAGGAGCCTTTCATATGATAGCTAGACCACTGTAGTTTTGCATTAGGTCACCATTGTGATGGTCTAATTTGAAACTCAGAAAACCATTTCCATAACTTGCATGTCATTCAGACACTGTTCACAGTGGCTTGTGGCTCTTGCGCTTCTGGCCATTGTAATTATAAATGATTGCTATATAAAAACAAAACTCACAAGTCTTTACCAGGTCTAGTACCGTATAGTAATTAAACAGCAGATTGCAGTTACTCATCACCAATCTGACAGCAAACTTTTGATTAGTTCCCAAATGTTTACTAGGCTACTAGATGCAAAATGACAACTGTAGTTCGATGTGTGCATTCCTCACTGCTTTTTCTTGCAGTGTTTCAAAATTTTAACTCCAATTTGTATATTGATCTGTGTGCCTTATCTGTATTATTTTATACTCTGTGGTCTATTGCAAACCATAAGTTTCCAGGGGTCACAAAAGCAACCAGGTCCAGCACTGTTCTTCTTTGCTGCATCTAAAAAAAAAGGCGCACAGCATTACTGTTGAGCTATGAAGGCTTATTTACAAAGGTCCAAATACAAGTTGAGGTATGCTTAGAGATTAAAATTCTACTCTATTAAAGCTCCATACTCTTTAGTAGGCATACAAATCCAGTGCATCAAAAATATTGCAGATTATTGCAAGAGAAAGTCTTCCACTTAGAAAAGAAATATATAGTAGCAATGAAGAAATGTGTTTAAAATTCCAATAACTCTACCCAACTTGTAGTGCAGCTAGCACAACAAACCCTGGCAGTTATTCAAGTAAATACATAACCAGATTAGATACTAGTCCATCCCAGTTACCTACATTTATCTCTTAAACACCTTAAACCAACAACCTGCAGCCTATCTCAAATCCCCAATATCCCAGTATGAAATAGCACAACTAATCAAGGCCCTACCACCACATAAAAAAGAGGGCTCCTGAAGGGTTACCTGCTGACTGCTATAGAATTAATGCCAAAACCCTGGACTCACAAACTCCATAAAGCCTTCCCAAATTCCCTATAGTTCTTATACTAAAAGAGGCTTGGGAACCTGCCCAATGTGGAGTGCACAGACCACTTTTGCTTCTAAACGTTGATGCCAAGAAACTGGCCTCTGACCACTTTATAAAAGTTTACCAATCTGGTTTCAATCCACAGAAATCCACGCATATAAACTTTACAAGGTTCTATGCCAGGGATCCCCAACCTTTTTAACTTGTGAGCCACACTCAGACTTAAGACACATTGGTGAGTTGTGATGGGCGAAAATTTTCACTGGGCATGTATTGGTGGTGAATTTCCACGTTTTGCCATTGGGAGATTTTTGTCGCAAAAATATTTGCCGCGCATCAAAAAATTGGCACCCGTGTCAAAAACAATTGTTGCTCACATAAAAAAAATTACGCTTGGCCAAAAAAAACATTTTTGCCATTTTGCTAAATAAAACAGGACAGATTCCCTCATCCCTATTGGTGAGCGACATAAGCATGAGAAAAGTTCTTTGGGGATGCTAAATAAGGACTGTTGTTAGCCCCATATGGGCTGCTAATGATGCTACTCTAGGGGGCACATTTACTTACCTACGAACGGGCCGAATGCGTCCGATTGCGTTTTTTTCGTAATGATCGGTATTTGGCGATTTTTCGGGAAATTATCGCGACTTTTTCGTTGCCATTCCGAATGTTGTGCAAAATCTAGCGATTTTTTCGTAGCGTTAAAACTTGCGCAAAAAGTCGCGCCTTTTTTGTAGCCATTCTGAAAGTTGCGCAAAATGTTGCGATTTTTTCGTAGCGTTCGGATTCATTCAAGCTTCAGTATGGTGACTTTTCTTGGGCCAGGTTGGAGCTGCAGGGTGCCATTGAGTCCTATGGGAGGTCCTATTATGAGCGCTCAATACGAAAAAGTCGCGACAAGATATGAGCGAATCGTAATGGCTCCGAAAAACTCGCGTTTTTTCGCGCAAATCGTATTGGTAACGAAAAAGTCGCGACAATTTCCGAAAAGTCGTAAAGGCGCCGAAAAAATCGCAGAAAATACAAAAAAGTTGCAAAATGTTTGTTTTGCAATCGGAATTTTTCCAATTCGGATTCGAATTCGTGTCTTAGTAAATCAGCCCCTAGGAGTAAATCTGTGTCTTTGTGCTTCCAACACTTGCCTCCAACTTAAAAATATAAAAAATGGGCACCTGGTTTGAGGTAAATGGCATCCAATCCCCTAAAATCTACCTACAGCAATGCACAAGGCAAAGTTGCCCGCTATCTCTGCTTTTTTTTCTTTGGCAATAGATCCCCTGGCAGAGACAATCAGGGCAAGAACCATCTAGAAGTGAATGAAAATCAAGGCAGTGGAAAAGATCTCTCTATAAGCCAACAATGTTCTCCTATACCTTCAAGACACAGGACCATTACTGGACAAAACAGAGGAATTTGCTAGAGACTCAAAAGTTAACTGATAAAAATAAGTTCTCTTTCCACTGGATGAAAACATTTAACAAATTACTTTCCATAGACCAGATCTAACTAATACCTTCAAATATCTACGCCCCACTATGATTTGTAACACCCTTATATTTCTGCCCAAAAATTACTTCTATAGTCTTGACAAACTTACAACCACAACATATCACAAATGGAGGGAAACACTTGGAAAGCAGGCTACAAACGGGATTAAGAAAAAGATAATCTTTACCATTTCCTAATATCCTTCCACGGCAGACATAAAATACAAACTCCTATATCAAATATACTCAACTCCAATAAAAGTTACATCCAAGCAACAGAAAACTGCACAGATGCCAAGTGAAAGAGGTGAACTTTATACATATGACCACAATGTTCCCAAATTTAGAGTTTTTGGAGAAATTCATACTATATGTAAGGGATGAGCCAGTAAAGTTTTGCAGCAAAATTTTTTAATTTTAAACTAATCAGAATTCTTATATTGAAATTTAAAGGGTGCCTATCACCCTAAAATTACTCCCCCCACCAGTTGGGGAAAACAATAGTTTCAGAAATCAAAAATTCAGAATTAAATTTTTCTCTTGCTTTCATTTGCATAATGATTTTTTTCCCTTCTGTTTCTAACAGTTTCTCATAGACTTTTTACACAGTTAAAACATTTCTACATTCTAATCACCTGCATGTTGAATTTTTTGGCATTTTTCACATTTCAAAGAACCTTTTAAATAAATGACACACTGTAAGAACAGTCTATATAGAATATGAAATATCAATTCTACATTAGTAACATCAATTGAAAATAAAAAAAATCTTACTGGAACAAAATGCTAGATTCTCCACAGAAAACACAGAATTTGGTTCCATAACAGTTTTTGCCATTCCATATCTTGGTATGTGCCACACCCATGATCCAGTACCTAAAAATGTTATGGCAAGCAATAAGGGCAGAAGCACACGAGGAGAGCTATCACCTGCAGGATACCTGCATTACTGCAGGCAACAAATCTCCTGGATAAGGGATCTTTCTGTAATTTGGATCTCCATACCTTAAGTCTACTAAAAAATAATTTAAACATGAATTAAACCAAACAGGAACTCCCTCCAATAAGAAAAATTACATCTTAGTTGGGATCAAGTACAAGGTATTTAAATTTGATTTAAATTGATTAAAATGGTCTATGGCAGATGGCCTTTCCATAATTTGGAGCTTTCTGGAAAAAGGATCCCGTGCCTGTACTAACAAAAAGGGATGTTAGTGGGTATCACAGATAAATCATTATTGTGCTTACCCATTATGTGGAAGGTAATCCACTATGCACAGAGGGCGCCCATGACAAAGCATCAACCATTTTGAAAACATATTTAGTGAACTTCAAAGATTCTTTTGGGATATATCATTATATTGGTAGATTTGTGCTTAAAAGTTAATATACATGCAGATATATATTTATAAATATAAAATTGATACGTCTTTCCTAAAAAAAGCATAACATTCATAAAATCCTAAAATTATAGCTACAAAAGACGTGTTGTATGTGACTGAGCAAATGCCTGGGAGAGCACGTTCATCCTTTCCGAGAAGCTCAAAGAAGACATTGCTGGAGTTTGTATGCCCAGAGGTTATGTAAGACCTTTTAATAAACCCAAGTTGATGCTTTCCCAAAATGAGGATTAAACATTATGAATCTCTCTATCCAGATCAACATTTAACTGTAAGCATTAGAAAATATCATTGGCCATCAAAAAACCAGTCATTTTTACATCTGCCCATTTTCCATCCTTACTGTTATTTTAGATGCTTAGAACTCTTAAAAATACAGCTGAGCTTCACTTTTTCCTGTGTTATGTGTATGTCATTTATTTCTAGAGTTCAACTAGGTTTACTGTTACGTGACTTGTGGAGTCTGGTTATAAGGTCAGATGTGCAGCAAAATTGCCTGAAATACATTGCAATACATACATCAGAAAGTAACGGATGGGGAAAGATGCAGGAAAAGGTGGTCGCCTTTATACCACTTTTGTCATTTTTAATTTCAAAAGGGTTACCCTGTAACATGGGGAAAGATGGACTTACCTGATAATGAACATTCCCTGATAAACAGATACATGTGTTTTAAAAAGCAAGACAAGCATATCTAACCAACTATTCAATTACTACCTAGTGTTTGCAGGATATTTGGAGGGATAATAAATATTTGCAGGAGCACATTGTCACACTGTAACAAATAAATACATGTTTTTAATATATAAATTCTACAAATCTCTTTACCCGTTCCATGGTAACTACAGATGCTGTTTAAAGGTGGCCATACAAAGGCAGATTTAAGCTGGCAGTTCAAGCCCTTCAGACCAATTCGGGCCCTCCACTGTGCATAACCAACTCATGCCTTGCCTCAAATTGGGAAGATATTTATCAGGCAGGTTTGATTTTCCTGTCAGGTCAAAGGCCGCATTAGCTCATTGATGCCCTCTTCACTTCAGTGGCTTGTAGTCCCACCGCTGTAATCAGATCGAATTAGCCACCCCAGAAGGCTAATTGAAGGAATAATCTGCTCGTTTGATAACCCCACAAAATAGATGAATAGGGAAATCTAGTGCGTTACATGATGAATTGTGTGTTTGCCTGCTGCTAGCATTTGGCATGTGGTGCAGTGAGTGTATAGGAGGGGAAAGTTGTGTTACACATCTGTACCAATGACAGATTTAGGGAAGTAAGGAATGGGAATGTCCTCAAATATCATTTCAGGAAAATAGCCAAAAAGGGCTTTGTATGTAATTATTTTCAATAAATTACCAGTGCCATTTGCTTGTAAGGAAATTTGCAGAAGGTACAGTTCCCATTTAAAATGGTGTTCAAGTAATATAAGCATTTATGTCAATTTGTGATAAAAAAAAGAAACATTACAATATTTGACAGAATGATAGTGGCTGTGAGTAGGCAGTAATCTACATGGGATAGGATGAGAGCATGCATGAAAGTCTTAGCTATAATATTGCTGCAATATTGCACAGGAACAAGTGACAGGCTTTTGACAGAGGTATTAATATTGTTGGAGCAGGAGAGAGAGGGGTCAAAGACTAACACCAGACAGATTGCTGAGTTTAATGAGCATGCCATCAGTAGAAATAGTTAATGATGAGTGAATTTTTTCGACAGGCATGGATTCGCAGCGAATTTCCGCATTTCGGCATTGGCGAATTGGTCACAGAAAAATTTGTTGCGCGCCAAAAAAAGTCGCAGTCATGTCAAAATAGGCGTGGTCGTGGCAAAAATGGGTGCAGCAAAAAAGACACGCACAAAAAGTTGCATAAAAAACACATTTCACAGATTTTTCGTGAAAACATTCGCTCATCACTACAAATAGTACAGGGTGGAGTAAGTTTGCCATCTGTACCAGGTAAGTTATATGAAAGTTTAGGGGATCACATTAAATATTATGTCCTGACAAAAAAAACAGCATTACAAGTTATAATAAGCATGGTTTTATGAAGGACAAATGATGTTAAACAAACGTACTTGCTTTTAAAAATTAGAAGGAGGCAGATCAGTTGGATGCAGCAGATGTTGCCTACCTAGATTCTGCCAAAACATTGGTACAGTGGCACATAAATGTTGGTGTTGCTTTTTGTACATGGATAGAGAACTAAGCAAGAGCATAGTAATAACTGTGGTGTAAAAAATACTTATCACTGCATTTAAAGGAGAAGGAAAGGTAAAAACTAATAGGCTTTATTTGTTTCCTGTTTTAAACCGCACACCTCATTGTCCCATCCATGTCACCTAGGAAAGCTGGTGTTTGCCTTTAATAAATGTTACATCAATGGGGAATTAGTTTCTATAGCCTTAATTTCATAGCTGTAACTGTGACAAGTGCAGTGTTTATTGAAGTTTTATTTATTGTCATAGATACGCTGGATATAACTGGTAATGTTCATTGTATGTAATAAATATCTTTATATTACAGGATTATTCACATTTAATTTGACACCTCAGCACATATAATTACAAATGTTCCATCAGAAATTTCTGAATGTTACAAAATTATTACAAAATTATTACAAAATAATTATATTAAGCCACGTTAGATGCTAAGGGAGGCTTAGGAAATATTGTCCATAAAGTAAACAGAATTTCAGATTTTGGATAAGTCCCTCTTTTTAAAATATATTCTTGGATATCATAAAAATTGCCAAGGAAATATTTGTTATACAGCAAAAATAATACCAGCCTCACTTGTGTACTGTCAAACTAATAAAAATATAGTATATATATTTATATATATAAATAATTGCAGAACAATTTTGTAACATTTTCACACAATTGAGATGAACAGGTCAGTGTAATTAGTTATGACATGAGGAAAGGATGGAATCTGATATGTGAATAAACCACAGAATTATATGCCAATAAGGCTGTCAGTAAAGCACCATGTGTTAGGAGGGGGGGGCTGCTTCCCAAATGCCACGTGCTGCAGCCTCTGTAATTTACTGCAAGGTCACTGCCCTGCTGACTCACTACTTCCCCAGGCAGAGGAGCTCATTTTGGAGACATATTAAAATGCTATAGTGTCACAATGTACTGTATGTTTTTGTCTATTGGTTTCAATGGAGTCAGATAAAGCTGGAGATTTCAGCTTTGCTTTTTCCTGTCCAAGGGTTTTTGTGCATTTTTGGCAGTTCATTAAAATTGTTGTGGCTGTAAGTGTAGAAAAAAACAATTCAGCTGAGCTACAATTAATAATTAATAATGTCAGGTTATTTTGTAAATGATGCAACGCAACTTTCAGTTGTAGCACTGCTGCACTCTGGTACTTGATAAAGCCCTGATGTGGGACGAAACATTGGATGTACAGATGCAATACTTAAAGATTTTTTGATTCACTACAATTGGAGTACGGGTCCTTCTGAATTGTTATTTATCACACATTGACCCAGCAACCACAGAATTCAGAGTTCAGAGTGAAGCTCAAAAAGCACTTGAGAAAAAAGATATATATATACAGGTTGTGGGGATTTAGCAGATGGGAATCAAGGCTTCACAGAGGAGACAGGCAACTCTGGTTTGCAACAAAAATGGTCAGGCTCCTGTCTGTGTTTTATTTCCCACAGCAAAATAATGTATTGCAGCATTGTGTTTGAAAGTAATAATAAAAAAACAACAAAACACAAATACAAGAGTATTGTAGAAATGATACCTATATTAGCCAATATAGGTATCATTTCTACAATACTCTTGTATTTGTGTTTTGTTGTTTTTTTATTATTATTTTTGACACTGGCTGACACGGTACTACAGTTTCTGTTTGAAAGTAAAAAGTCAACAAAACAAAGTCTCACCAGACTGTAGTTTCAACGAATGGTATAACAAAAGTCCACACTGCCCACACCAGGCAGTCATTCTCTGGAGTCCCAGGATCAGGGGAGTTTGCATTCAGTCCAGTCTACCCCTCACAGCCTCTCTCTTAGTTACTGAACCCCTTACGGAACACCCAGACTCACCTTAAATGCTTCAGGTGTTGCCTAATTGGCTTCAGCATTCTCTAGCCATACTTCAGGGCACTAGCCTCTCCTGTCCTGGTAATTTAAAGGAGCCAGTACCTCAGCCTGCTATATATCTGCCAACCAACAGACAATTCCCACTGAGAAAACCTTTTTGTCACAAGGTATATATAGATATACGCAAACAAAACTTGTACCCATTAGAGATGCACCGAATCCCAGATTCGGTTTGGGATTTGGACCGAATCCAGACTTTTTTTGAAGAATTCGGTTTCAGGCGAATCCACGGTCCTGCCCGAACTGACTCCAAATCCTAATTAGCATAAATTAGAATCCTTCAGGGTGGGTTTGGCTGACCCCAAAAAAGTGGGTTTGGTGCATCCCTTGTACCCATACATGTTTTTAAAACATCATCTATCTATCCATCTATTAGTGGCAAGTTACCCCATAACTTAAAGAGCCAACATTTTTATTTTTAAATCAGAATTTCCACTTTTCTAGAACTGACCCTCTCCTCGACCCTCTCTGACATGAAGAAAGGATGCACAGTGGGGGTACACCATCAATTGGCTGCCTCAGGGTGGCAAAGACTCCTGAGATGGCATCTACCTATCCTTTTCAGTCCTTTTCCCTTGGTATTTGTGCCTTAAAGCAGGAAAGGGACAGTTTTGCTTAGTCATTTACATTGCAAATGGTTAGATTTGTCAAACTTCGAATCTCTGGATTTTTTTTATCAGAAACCTTATTTCTGGGACACTTTCCGTAAGATTTATAATTTTGGCGACACTCACACTTGTCTAAAACTTACATTTCCACAGTCTCCACAGAGGTAAAATGTACTGCTACTTGAGTTCCAATAACAATATAAACTCCATATCCTTGCTGATAAAGTATTGGTGATTGGTACCTGGGAATGCCATCAAAGCTCAGTATTGTATCATTTAAAAAAAAAATGTTGATGATGGCAGACCCTTAATAATGGCAACAACATACATTAGGTTATATAGCACAATAATTAAATGGCCAAAGTATTGGTTTGCACAAGCAGAGAATCCTGCAATGAATCCGTTGGCTGCCTATGTCTTTTCTACACATTCTTTCAATCTGCTGGGAACGTGCAGTGCTGATTTATGCCAAAGTAATGTTTAAGCATTTATTTTAATGTTTAACTTTCTCTTCATCAACATTGATAGGAAATACTAACAAGAGCACTTAGCAAAACTCCTGGAAACCTCTATCCATTAACATAAGATGAATTCCACATTCTAAGGGTAAAAAAACATTAGGACGAGAAGGAAGAGCTTCATTAAATTAAAGCTCTTGTTTAACTAGAGTGCAATGAATAGGACTTAAAGGAACAGTAACACTAAAAAATAAAAATGTTTTAAAATAATTAAAATATAATGTACTATTGCCCTGCACTGGTAAAAGTTGTGTGTTTGCTTCAGAAAGACTACTATAGTTAATAGAAATAGCTGCTGTGTAGCCACGGGGGCAGCCATTTAAATTGAAAAAAGGAGAAAAGGCACAGGTTACATAAGAAGATACCAGATAAACTGTGTAGAATACAATGGGAATCTGCTACTTATCTGTTATCTGCTTAGTAACCTGTGCCTTTTCTCCTTTTTTCAATTTAAAAGGCTGCCCCCATGTCTACACAGCAGGGTATTTATATAAACTGCAGTAGTGTTTATGAAGAAAACACACAACTTTTACCAGTGCAGAGCAATAGCATATAATATATTAATTATTTTTATACACTTTCATTTTTTGGTGTTACTGTTCCTTTAACTTGGGTGCTGAAATTACATTTTGTCTATTGCTTAAATCAGGAAAAATCCATGGTTTCTGCACAGATAATCACCCTGCACAATGGATTTCTGCTTGTCTGTAAATTGGTAATATAATTATCTACCTTGGACTAAATATAGAGTAGCTACAGTTTCCCTGTTTGCCCTTTTTGGCTAAAACATAAAAAATACATAGATTTTTTCATGATTCAGTCAAAACATATGTTCAGCGCAAGACCTGTTCCTTGAACTTATGTTGGATAACAGGCTATTCTGCCCCATTAACACATGAGATCCTATGTACCAAAAACTGAAGATTGTTATAATTAAGCCCAGACAAAAACAGTTTATACTGTTGAAAATGTTGTTTCATTATTGTTCTTTATATATCTTCAATACATTCCATGGTGCTTTATATCACTCACTGCCCATGTATATCTTACAGGCTAAGGCCTCTATCACACACACTATGGTCAATTTTAGGGGATCACCTAGGTGATGTAAAAGCATTGGGCAAATACTTTATGGCAAAATTATCAATAGATTGCAGACAATGCTATGATAGATTGTCTCTTTAACAGGGTATAATAGTTGAAACATGAAATAAATAGTATTTGTAAAAGCATATTTGGAGTATACAGTTTTATGTAGGTTACTAGAGTAAATATTCCTAAATAATTATGTGAAGGGTCATTAACAAGAAGGGTCATTTACAAAAGTTTAGATGGATCAGGGACACTGTTGAGCTCTGTACCTCAGCACAACAGAACCAAAAAAAATTTGGTACATGTTGCAGAGCATAGCACTATTGGGCGCAAGATTGTAAGCTCTACAGGGCAGGGACCTCCTTCCTACTGTGTCTCATACCACATGGCACTTATTATTATTATATATATTTATTTTATTTATTATATCACTTGTCCTCCCTGTGTGTAATTTTGTATTCTGTAAGATTGTACAGCGCTGCGTACCCTTGTGGCCTTTATAAATATAGTTATACATACATACATACAAGGCAGTCCAATACAGAATGTCAAGTTAGCGTGAAGAAGAGGGGAAGCTATTTGCAAATGACCCGTAAAGAGTGTATGAATATAAATCAGCAGTGCTGTTAGATGCAAAGTGGTAACCACCTGGCACCCATCTACTGCACTCTCTGTATGCAGCACCATTGCCCCATGGTTCAGAAATGTATTTATGTTTCAGATTATTTATAAAGGGCTACTAGGATATGGGGCACTGTACATTCTTACAATCCAGAAAGTTCATATAGTGAGGACAAGCATTTTAAATAATGAATAAATAAATAAATACATACACTGAGATTAAGCACCATGTGGAAAGAGTCCCTGTCTATAGAGCTTACAATCTAATGAGGCTGACTGTGTATCATGTGTCATATTTGGTAGTACCCTTAACATACCTGCCAACATTCCTGACTAAAAAAACTCTGCATAATTTGTATGCAAATCTAGACTGACCTGTCTAAACAGGTATAGAAGCATAATAGAAGCTATGTTCCAGAGAAGTCTGATTCTGAGATTTTCAGATAACACAAAGTCACACCAATGTCAGACCCACAGGACAGAAGACAAGTTCTATATGGTAAATCATACAGTAAGGTTTAGGCATCCACTTGCAGATTTAATAGTACACAGTGTTGCACAGAGTTCCATAGAACAATGGTACATTACATTAGACAGTTATAAGATTGATGAACTAATGAAATATTAAAAAATGAAGAAATGTATTAGCATAAATAGCAGTAGAATCGGATAAAAAAAGTACAGCTTTTAGGTGCCAAATGATTAGAGGGCCCTGCCATTCCTAGGAGTTGAAAGAGCTGTTGATTTGACAGGACACAGATTTCTTGGCCACACATGCTAAGTGGTATACAACACAATGTCACCTATCAGTTAAAAGACAGCACCTACAAGTCAACAAGAGCACCACCAATGGCCGACTATACTTCATTGGGTACCACCGCACAATATGACCTAGTGTGAGCTTGTGACCTATGGAGTTGGCCTTAATCTGCTTTTAATGTACCAGTAATACATAAGGTTATGATATTTTGATGTGGGAATAAAACATATTTTTTTATAGAACCTGAGACTATATAATCTATAAGTGACAATGCCACATAAAAGGGCTAACTTTACAAAAACACTATATAAAACATACTATATAATATGTGAATAATCTAATATATACAGTATAGAGCAATTTATTTACTCAAAAGTTGTTTTTTGTACAGGTATGGGACCTCTTATCCAGAATTCTTGGGACCTGGGGTTTTACAGATAAGAGATCTTTCCATAATTTGGATCTCCATAACTTAAGTCTGTTAAAAATCATTTAAACATTGAATAGACTCAATAGAAGTGTTTTGTGTCCAATAAGGATTAATTATATCTTAGGACCAAGTACAAAGTGCTGTTTGATTATTACAGAGAAAAAGGAAATTGTTTTTAAAAATTAGGATTATATGCTTAAAATGGAGTCTATGGGAGATGGCCTTTCCATAATTTGGAACTTTCTAGATAGGGGGTTTCAGGATAAGAGATCCCATACCGGTAGACGCTATCAGAGAAGCTGGATACAATTTTAGTTTAAATCCTGTGTGTCTTTACATAAACCAATTGATGATGCAAGTCTTTGAAACAAGGTGGTATCTGTACAACAGTTCCACTTCGGGTTTTAACTTGCCTGGTTTGCTGTAGTCTCAATCCAAAAATACCCTGAGACAATTTAAGTTTAACAGAAGTGGAAAAAGTCACAAAACGCAAAGTCTCCTTGCAGGCTTTCTAGGAAACTTGTCAGTCAGACAGGTTTCTCTGTAAATAATAAAAACAAGTATACAGGAGAGAACCATCTATTATATGGGTGAACAACTGCTCAAGGCACAGCATACATTATTCAACAATCACAATGCAAAATTTGAAGGTGACACACTTAAAAACATTTATTAGGTATAAACGCCTCAGATAAAGAGCTAGGAGGAAGGTGCTTAAGAATCATGGAGCACTAACACACCTCTGTCGTTTAGTATGGTATGAAAATTTGTTTTTTCATTTTAAGCACCTAATAAAAGGTCTTATGTGTGACACTGACAAATATTGTATTGCGATTTTTGAATAACATTTCTCAGTATACTATACAACAAGCCCGACAGGTCAGAAGAGGAGAATGATTGGGTAAAAGAAGCAATGCATTGCAACATTGGGGCCACCACAAGGTAATATCCAATACTGGTTTTAAGTATTGTGGTGTTTTTAAAACACCAACCCCCTATTAAATTTAATATCAATGGGGATCTAAATCCAAAAAATGAATGAAATCACTATGAGCACTATGTGTCTAAGCAGATTTGCAATTTATTTTCTATTTTTGGCAAAGTCTGGTATATTTGCATTTTTAGACTTCTAATAGCAGGCTTTTGGCTCAACTGTTAGCAACTTGAGTTCAGGTAGTGCATAAAAAAGTGTATAAACAGTTTAGGCCACTGAGACTCTGAGCCTTTAAAAATAACTGTTGAGCCAAGCAATTAGCAGTATAAAACTGTCTAAAACTGCAAAGATCTCAAAAGTCACTAAAAATACACAATTAATGTAAGTTTCAAAAGTGCTCAGAAGGCTACCAATTAAATTACACCAATTGAATTACACCAATTATTTTTTTTTAAGTCTTTGCAGTTATTATGTTGATTGCACCTTTGTAGAGGGAAGAAGCACACCAATATGCCGGCAATGGTTTTAACTAATTTATTGCAGAAACAAATAGCACAAGCTTTTGGGGGATAGCCCCTTCTTCAGGTGCAGTGCATCACCCAAAAAGGTGTGCTATTTGTTTCTGCAATAAATGAGTTAAAGGCATTGCCAGCATATTGGTGTGCTTCTTCCCTGTACAAAGGTACATGGAAAAGGCTTGGGAGCGGCTGAGGAAGTCAAGCACCCTATGAGAGAATGTATGTAAGTGATGTGCCGAAGATTTCTCTCTATTATGTTGATTGCACCATTCATTGTCTATAAGTGCAAGAAAACTATATCTGTTTAGTTTTGTTTTGTGAAAGCAAAGCATTGCCCATAAATACATTAAAACATTCCTTCTCCACTTCATAAACCTATAGTAATTAATGAAGGGTTTTTTTTTCCACCCATCTACAGGGAATGTTATGACTTATCCTTATTATGGATTATTACTTATGTTCAAAAAATGTTTGTGTAACATTTAAATATGTACACCCTGTGAAGTTAATATAAGTAATATTTAGGCTCTAACTTTTCTAAGTATGGGTTGTATTGGTTATGTTCAAAAAACTTGCTCCGGGTCAGCTGATCAGTTTGCAAAGAGATGATGAGATGGTCAAAGTATTTAATAACTAGACACAATAGCTACCAGTTGAAAATCTGAACAATTCATTAATGTATTTCTCACAATTAATCGTTTTAGAAAATTAATTGACTGTACCAGAAGTTTGTCCTAACTACTCAGTTTTAATTCACTGGCACCAACTATTGCATTTAATGGAACCCTTTTAATAGTTTTTGATAAATCTGCCCCTTATTGTAAAAATATGTATCTAAGTGCTCTTTTTAAACATCCATCTAAAAAATTTATATATGTGCGCACTTCTATGACACTGAACCTTTGGAACATTTCTGGACTTTGTATGTATGTATATATTTACCGTATATACTCCAGTATAAGCCGATCCGAATATAAGCCGAGGTACCTAATTTTACCTAAGAAAACTGGAAAAATGTACGGACTCGAGTATAAGCCTAGGGTGGGAAATGCAGCAGCTACTGCTAAGTTTTTTTTTTAACTGTCTATACTGTCTAATAACTTCTATTTGTGAAAGTGCATCAGGGTAGACAGTTTGTGCAGGTTCACAGGGGCCTTATGCAGCCATGGAAAAGCCATCAATCGCATTTGTGCAGTGTGCACTCACAACTTATGAAGTCGTGTTGTGTGTGCTCCCAGCACATGAATGTAGCTGTCCCTGAATGAAGCCAATTGCATGAATCGTGTCCATTCCCATAATAGTAGCACTGTATGCGCTTCCTTTCCAATGAAACAGTGCGAACGTGCGGAGCGCCCCCCCCCCCGGTGGTGGAATTTCTTTTCCTTTTCCCACCTTTTTTTTTGCCCCCAGTTTTTCGCCCAGGACTACTGGCTTCCCTTTGGCCTCCCAGGTCCTTGGGAAGCTGGCCGGCCTGCAGCACCCCCCAGTGGAGGAGAAGTTATTATCGCTTTCTCTGTCAACCTTTCGCCTGGATGTTTTTGCATCTTCCTTTCCAGTGAATAAAACGCCTTAACCTCATGCCCTGTGTCAGGGACATGGGGCCTGCCCTTCTCCGACCCCTCCTTCAGAGCTACCTGAAGCGCAGTGCGGTAGTTGCATGTAGCTGGAGCCCAGCGACTGGACCATTAAGCCCCAGGCGGCGGACCTTGAAGGCCTCAGGCAGCGGACAGCCAGGCCCCAGGGAGAGCACTGCCCGGCCTCTGGAAGCAGGCCCCATGAAGCAGCCATTAAGCCCCGGGAGGCAACCATTAAGCCCTGGGAGGCGATCTTTAAGCCCCAGGAGGAGCCGTACACACACGGGGGGGCAAATTGCGCATGCGCAGGTTGCGAGCGCACAAACATACGTCCACGGGGGGGGTTGCGCGTGCAATAAATGACATCTGAAAAACCATATACTCAAATATAAGCCGAGGGTGCCTTTTTCAGCACATTTTTGGTGCTGAAAAACTCGGCTTATACTCGAATATATACAGTATTTATAAAGCACTGCTTACGATGTGTATGCAGCGCTGTACAGTAGAACAATAAATTAATATAACAAACAGGGGTTTATTAGATATATTCAAATTATGATAATAAATACAAATAAATACAAGGTACAGTTGCAATAAGTTAAGAATCAAAGAGACAAGAGGATAAAGGTCCCTGCAATGTAGAGCGTACAATCTAAATGGGAGGGTAACATACAGACACAAATAGGAGGAGGTGCTGCAGGTTGCAGTGGGTGACACTAAGATATAAATGATAGTTCCCACGTCAGGTTCCTTTGTGCTGAGATACCATTTTGTTCAAACCTCTTTTATTTTCGCCTCTCAGAGCTAAGTATTTAAATGAGTTACAGACTGTGAGTTTGAAAAGTTGCAGCAAGGATTTATATTAATATCATGAAACTGATGCAGGCAATGCTTTAAGTTACATTATATAAAATGTGTGCCTTTTCCTTATATATTATGAAGGACTGAACATGTGATTAATAAGAAGGAGATAACAAATTAATCAAGTCAAAATATTTTTCCATTAAGAGGAAACTGCTTTGTTTAAATAAAAGAGACATTGGGGCCGATTCACTAAAGGTCGATAAAACGAGTGCTATTTATAGCATTCGTTAAAAATGTTATCACTTCTTATTTTTTGCGACTTAATGCTCGAGTCACAAAAAGGATACTTGTCATAATTAAGAAGCGATGTTCTTTGCGTTATTTATCTTGCAATTACATATTTTCAAGTGATATATTATGCAGCATGTGACATATTACTCAGCGTGCAATATATTACGAACGTAACCATTACTTTGTGAAAACTACCGTTCTGAAAATGACCATTTCCCTGCAAACTGGAGGCTACATCACTCTAGGGCCAACACATACTTGAATAAATCCCATTGCAAAGTCCATGTTGTGCTGCCAAAAGCTCAGGAACCACAATTTTGTTTAAGTACCGCCTGCCCCAAGTAGGTGTTAATATTTGCAGAGATTGATACAGAACCTTTGGAACATTTCAAAACTTTGTATGTATGTATGTATATCTTTATACCCCAAGTAGGTGTTAATATTCGCACAGATTAACGCAATATTTTGCGCGTTTAAAGCTTCATATGTGTTTGTGAATCATGTGTTAGTACTATTTCTATTTGTTAATTAACGTAATGCGTTGGAAATCGGTATTTGTTTATAAGAGTTATCAACCTTTAGTGAATCTGCCCCATTGTCTGTATATTATGAACTCATGCTCCTACTTTGAGTACAACAAAATGTTATGGGACTCAAACTAAAGACATGTTAGTACTATATCTATATAGCTTAGGGCGAAGACACACTGAGCTACTAGTAGCAGCTACTTGTTAGGGCTATAGACAATACTGATCATTTACTGAAAATTGTCTTTACATGTGTTTTAGCAGAGGCAATTCTCAGTATTGTCTATGGCAGGGCATTTTCTGGTGTTTTGTAACTGTGGACTGGGTGTCAGCTAAAGTCAAGAAATATTAAAAACATATTTTTATCCTCAACTGAGTTGGGATGCAGTGTGCATGGCTATATTTTTCATTCAACTTTGGGGTATGATAAATGTTGGTCATTTTGTAGTAAAATGAGAGCACAAGCAAAGTGCGGAGCACAAGCTGCCATTTATAGTCCAATTTATAATTGTATTCAAAAAGTTCCTGTATGTCTCAGTGGATGGGCTCCAATGAAACAAATGAAAAGAAATTGATTTTTTTCTCCCTTAGTCATTATGTAAACTCATGTAATTCCCAAAAGCAGATTTCTTAATACATAAGCATCATGATATGTTTCATTTAATTTTCTCTTATGGTAAGATTAAGATCGTCTTTATACAAAAACTGGAATTTCCTTCAGTCAGTGTTTCTAGGTTTGCCTAATGCCCTATGCTAGAATTAGGGATCTAGCTTACCTCTAGTGACTGTCTAGGTGTCTCTCCCTCTTGCTAAATAACAAAATCTCATAAAAATTCCCCCAAGTTGCCAGACTAGTAGTTACGTGTCAAGGGCTAAGTGTGAATATGTATGAATAAGTTACTAAAACAAATTACCGTGCTTATAAAAGTCAACAAAGGAACATTTCAGAAACAAGGCAATGTGGGACCTATAACCAGCAGCTGTTTCAAATAAAGAAAATAGGTTTCATTTCCAGGATTTGTTTTTCTAGCGTTTACAAAGGATAATGGATCTGGTTTAAAGTTGAAAATCAGTCTAGAATCACGTTTTTATGTTTATAAAGTGTATTTTTGCAGCACGATTTTATTGTAAACAAAGATATAAACAGTTTAGTTCTATAACCCAAAAAAAGTCAAGAAAATGACACAGAAATTTGATTTGCCATCATGGTGTTAGTCTAAATATTAACTTGCATGAAATGTGTGAATTAATAACCTGTTTTCATCTGTCACCATCAAAAACCTGTAGCAAAGAGTCTAATATTCCCCAGGTGCTAGGGGATCATTTACTGTACAGCAGGCAGATAAATTAATGGATGAACAGGAGCTAGTATAGTGCATTAGGCATAGCTATATTATAGATATAATTTTAGGTTAGTTGACTGCAAACAAAGTCCAAATGCTACCTGTTCTATATGTTACAAAACCAAGGCAGATAGCTTCGGAACATTAATGAGTGGGTGGAAATGAGTTGCAGGAAGCAACTTACAGTAATAATGAAGGGTAGAAGTGGTTTGAATGTTGTAAATCCCAAGTGTGTAAACATACCGCTTAGCAGCCTGTCCAAATTGCCCTGCAAGGATGACACATCCTGGGTGGATTTCATTGTCCTACATTGTTTGGTATCATAGGTAGACACCAATATATTGCATACAATAATTTATAAACTAAATAAAATACAGAACCCAGTGGCACCCTAATAAAACTTCTAATCCAATTAGAGAATACACCATCGAGAAGCACCTCTTGTACACAAACCATTAGCCAGTTTTCTGAGTACTAAAACATTCCCAAGACAGGCCTCGGTTTAGAGAGAAAAAGTTTATGAAGCTCTGTATCAAGATTTGGGTCAAATAGAACATAGTTATTAGTAGTAATTCATTGACTGTATTTGATACCAACAGAAATTATTCTATTAAACTATTCACTGTACCACTAAGGCAGTGATCCCCAACCAGTGGCTCGTGAGCAACATGTTGCTCTCCAACCCCTTGGATGTTGCTCCCAGTGGCCTCAAAGCAGGTAGTTATTTTTTAATTCCTGGCTTTTGGGCAAGTGTTGATTGCATAAAAACCAGGTGTACTGCCAAACAGAGCCTCATGTAGGCTGCCAGTCCATATAGGGGCTGCCAAATAGCCAATAACAATTATTTGCTACCCCCGCCAGGAACATGTTTTATGGTTGTGTTGCTCCCCAAGTCTTTTTAGATATGAATGTTGCTCACAGGTAAAAAAAGTTTGGGGATCCCTGCACTAAGGGTATTACACACAGGCAGGTTAATTGGCTACTGATAAAATTAAGTGAATGTGAGTGTAAATGCAATCGGCTCTTAAACTGTTAGCTCCACTCCTATCATTAACTGCATATATACCACAAAATATTTCAGGGTTTTTGCACTCTATTTGTTCCTGGTAATCTTGATAAACTTAAGGTCTAGGGCATATTCCTGTAGGGCCAATGTTAACTTTTATTTCCACTTTTGTGAGATTATTACCCTGTTTTCCTTACAACTTGTTTAAATTTGAGTTGAACTCTCTAAGTACTTGAGTTTGTATTCCATCAGGTCCCAAGGCTTGTTTTACATTGAGTTTGCAAAAACATTTCAGTACCTTATCCTGTGTCAGCCATCTTGATAGCCTTATGGAATCTTTACTGTATCAGCCATCTGTACAACTTCACAGTGGCTTCTTCTTTGTATACATTAAGGAAAATAACTGATTAAGTAACTTTGTGTAATCTCTGTAGCCACATTATTTCAATAGGTTTTCTGTTTTTTTAAATTTTATAGCTTTATAGAATCTGCACATGTATCGCAACAAGGAGAGTCTACCTTCTCTGTACAATGAGCTCAACCCACACCTTTGCCAATGTTTTCCGTTAAAAAGTTAAGTATACTTTGCATAAGTATTCTTATTAATAAAGTATTGTTGGTGCAGGAAGGAAAATGTTTAATAGCACAGATAATAAGTACATGGATTAGTGATGGATGCTAAAGTTCAGTTATAGATTTATCTAGAATGTTTTGAGATCTGTGGTTTAGTGCATAACTAGCTTTTTTGTAATATGTAGGACCATGCCTTGAGGTTACTAAAAACATGTAAAAATTAAAAACCCAATAGGATTGCTTTGCCCTCAACATAGATTTAAGCAGCTTAGTTATCATCAATTAAGGTGCTGTTTTATTATTACAGAGAAAATCAAATCAATTTTGCAACTTTTGACGCCTGCATCTTATTTGATGCACATTTTTGCGCCCATTTCGAAAAAAAAAAACAATGGCAAAATGTGGGATTTCACCGCAAATCGATGCCTGCCAAAAAATTTCGCTTATCACTAAACACCACACATCACAATATCTTGAGCTGTCTGCTAAAATTTAAAACATACTACTATGCTGGAGGCCCCATGGTGTAAATGGAAGAAGAAAAGGATGCGGTAATGGTAAATTAATTCCTAAGCATCTAGCTAAAGGAAAATATATACTTTAATTTAAAATATTCCAAAGCTCCTAGAGACTTAAAAGGGTGGGGGGAGGGTGCACCGTAACCATAAATAGAACCTCAAAGTATACTCAAACAGAGTAAAAGGGAGATGAAGGAAAAAAACTGTTACATTTTTCTACCATAGGCTTTTTATAGGAGGTTGTTCAGAAAACAACTTTCAGGCAAGGAATAAAGCAGCCCCGTGTCTCTTTCTAGACCACACCAACCAGGGCTATATATAATTGCTCTCTCTAAAGAGATTCTTTGGTTATCCACCAATATCCCAGAAAATGCAAGGTATTAACTCTTCCAAAGCTGGGCTGCCTATGTATCTATATAAATGAAGTCTTTTAACTTATAACGTGGAACCAGACCATAGGCTACTAAGGGACAGTTTTTCTAAAGCCAATATATTTCAATACAGCAATTTTGAGTAAAAAATCTTACCCTAGGTTCAATTTTTTCTACAAATAATAGGTCAAACTGTGTCAAGCCTTTCCACTTTCATAATTTCATCTTGAAATGAAAAAATATTTTAGTATAAATAATCATATATTTTACTCTCTGTGGGAAATGTTTCTGAATATAATAAAACAATAATAATTGTGGGGAAAATATATTTTTCCCTGTGCAAAATTTTCAAGAAATGTGATCTGTATAATTGGTTACAAAATGCGTAAGCTCTTTTGGACAGGGCCCTCTTAAACTCTTGTATCGGGTATTATTATTATTAGCTTTGAATGTAATTCTGTATGCTCCATGTATAAATCCATTTATTGTACAGTGCTGCAGACTATGTTGGCGATTTATAAATCTTTGTTAATAATAATAATGGTCATATGTGTTTAAAATATTCATTGATCTAATAACAATCATTTAAATGTTAATTAAAACCCAATAGTTTTGCCTCCAGCTAGGATTAATTATATCTTAACTGGGATCAAGTACAAGATACGGTTTTATTTTTACAGAGGAAAATTATATCATTTTTAAATATATAAATTATTTGATTAAAATGATGTCTATGGAGATTGCTTTCCCGTAATTTGGAACTTCTGGATAATAGGTTTCTGAATAATGGATTCCATACCTTTAGATGAAAATAAAACATTATATGGATATGAATCCTTTTATTTGCAAATTCATTAATCCTATCTCAACCATTTTATTGCCATATTTATTTAGCTTGGAATATTTTGGGGTTTTTTTCTTACGCTATTTGCTTTCAGATTTACTTTAACATGAACTGACTGGCATTTTAAATTTTTATGCAATTCATTGTGACACCCTTTTTCATCTGGTCAGTATTTTTTTCCAATAACATCTACTCTTGAATTTTTATATCTGTACACTGTTGCCATGTCACTTTTTATAATGTCATTTGTAAAGCCATTTTTTTTTATTTTCAGACCCACAAATTTACCTAGATTTGACTCTCTGGGCTAGAAATATAAAATTTTAGATACCTCATCTTCTAAGGAACTGCAAATCTTACAGTAACAACCATGTTTTTATCCCTATTTTTCAGCAGAAAACCCCGGTGTTGTGCCTTCTATGATGTTGGTATCATAACAATCATTTAGCATTGTGGAGAGGAGCCAGAGGGGTTTTTGCAGGTAACCTGAACTGGTGTCTGCCGTTGTATTTAGAGTAGCATAAAATGTGTTTGTTATAAAACAAGGGTGGGCAAACTTTTTGGCTCACAGGCCACATTTACTTACCCCCGGGCCAGACCGGGCCAGGGCGGGCAGGGCCAGGCCAGCGTTACGCCCCCTTAGTCTGTTTAATTCCGGCCGCCAATGACACCAAGTCTCGCGTGATGAGACTTGGCGTCGTCGGCGGGCCAGATTAAAAAGGCCAAGGGGCCGGATGTGGCTCGCGGGCCGTAGTTTGCCCACCCCTGTTATAAAACATACTCAGATTTTGTGTTGTCAACATAGTCATATAGTAACAGAGGTGTCAGAAGATAAGGACCAACTGTAATTTTTGAAATGCCCTATATTTATCACTTGCATTTTTTATTGATATTGGGCCTGATTCACTAAAGTCCGAAATAAGGAGTGCTATTTATAGCATGCGTTAAAAATCTTATCACTTCTTATTTTTCGCTCGATTCACTAAAAGGACACTTGTCATAATTAAGAAGCGATGTTCTTGGCGTTATTTATCTCGCGACGACATATTTTCAAGCAATATATTACGCAGCGCACAACATATTACGCAGCACGTTGCTTGAAAATATGTCGTCGCAAGATAAATAACGCCAAGAACATCGCTTCTTAATTATGACAAGTGTCCTTTTAGTGAATCGAGCGAAAAATAAGAAGTGATAAGATTTTTAACGCATGCTATAAATAGCACTCCTTATTTCGGACTTTAGTGAATCAGGCCCATTGTGTTATACCATCAGCTACAGGGAAAGAGTAAGATTTCCCCCATATTTTATAAATAAGTCTTCTAAAAATGAACTTTTAAATAAACTTGTGTTAACAAAATAGCTTGTTAAAACCTTTCTAAGGACTGTACATGGGCCAACAATGAATGAAGGCATTGGGCAAGTTATATGATACCCTAATAAAGAACTGGTTGTACAGTAAATAATTAAGAATGTTCCTGTTCTTCAGTTTCTCTGAGTTCCCTTTTTTTTGGTATCCTGATATTGGGGCAGCTGTATGATTATATACAAATTCAGTAATTTTTGTAAAATGCAATTAAATTAGTATGTGAGATTTTTGCTATATGATTTGATAAATATTTGTATTACTGATCAAAAAAGTAAAACACATACACTTTGAAAAAAACAAATATATATAGCAAAAAAAATTCAAAGCTGAAATGCAGGGGGGACCCCAACCCTAATAAGCACCTGCTTTGAGGCCACTGGGAGCAACATCCTAAGGGTTATGGAGCAACATGTTGATAATGAGCCACTGATTGGGGATCACTGCTATAAAGGATATTTTGTTTAGAAAAGCTAGAATACATTTACTTTAAATTTAAATTAAAAACAAAAGAAACAAACTATTCTTACCCAGTATTGGGTGAGGTTCAATAAATTAAGATTACTAAATCACTGCCCTAATGTAAAATACAATACCGAACTAGTGTAAAGCCAAAATTCAAAGAAAAAAGCCATAACATCTACAGGGACATCTTTATTTCAACCCTTTATTTGCCCGTGAGATAAATCTGTGGCACTGACACTTAAGTTACAAGGTGCAATGTACATAAGAAAACTGGGGTTTGCAGTTTGCCCAGCACAATAAATGTGTATTTAGACTTTGCAAAGGTATTGGATACTGGATAGATAGAGGGCATTACTGCATTATTAGAAGATCCAGTCTGGCATATATTAACTAAGTGAATCACTTGACTCAGTGCTGGGCCTTTTTAGTTTACTTAGCAATTATCTTGAAGTAGATTTGAAAATTAAAGTATCAGTCTTTGCAGATGATAAATAGAATAATAAAGTCATAAAGGCATTCAGCGTTGTTGGTTCCAGTAGAAAACTAATTATCTTGGGGGAACTGGGAAGGAATTAATTCCCCAACCTCCTTTTTGTGTTTTACTCAGGTAAAGTACCAGTGTTTTTCTATATTTTTCTTTTATTTAGCTTGCCGTACTCTCAATCAGCTTTAATGACATCTGTTAGGATTTCTTTTAACTTCAGCAATTATGAATGGTAAACTTAATTTAGCCATTTTTCTTCTATAATACTTTATTTTACCAAATCTATCAAGACTGTCTGAATTACTGACATCTCCAGAAAAATTAACATTTAAATGAGACATTCAACAATTTGCCTTTAGGGATAAACATGCAATGTCTTTGCAAACATTATAAGGATAAAGAAATGAAAAATGTGTTAAAATCCACTTACATTAATCTTGCCATATAATTATAATTTTGTATGACAGGATATGATAAAACTCAACTGTTGAAGGAATGCGTTTATATACTGGCTTTTGCAGGTTACATTGGGCCTTTGCATTAGATTTAAGCATCATGGCTCAGTATCAGTCTGGATTTACAGTTTGTAAACATTTAAAATGTACAGCTGAGTGTATTACACAGTGGTGTAAAAGAAGATTTGATTGTTTAAATGATTTGTACATTTCCTTTGGTTGTAGTTTTCATAATAACACATTCACCATATGTAAAAGCTCTTTAAGGTCCAATAGCCTATGGTTGTTTGAAAAGAAATCTGCCTGTAATGCCATATAGCTACAGTTATATGTATGGACATTACCAATACCACAATTACCAATAAAACAAAATGGGGAGGAGTGGTGAACCTGATATACAAAATGTTGATATACCCCCAGCAGATATATGTCTTAAATAACAACTAAACCCTAAAAACAAAGGAACAAGGAAAACTCACCCTCCACTGAAGCAAATACAGTGCCATATAATTCTATAATTCTGTTGTTTAACATTTTCAGTAGAAATATCTTATCCCAACTTATCATTCCTAGAAAATTGTGTTTTCATGATCAGTGTTAATTTAAACTTTTGGAACATGTACATTAGAGGGGATAAAAGATAGATAGAAGAGAACAAAGAATGAAAGGCACCCCTTTTGACTTGAGGAACTAAACTTTAATTTGAAGCAGTGGAAATGGTTCTTTGCTGTGAGAAAAATGTGAGATTGTGGAGTAACCTGAAGATCAGATTCTATTAAAGCTTGGATGATTTACTGGACAAGGCTACAGGAAAGGGCATTGATTTTTTTCATGCAATTTTTTCCCACTAGTGGCAATTTATCAGCCTCATTGAAAATTAATGCAAAAAAAACCTATATTTGCAAATTACTTTTTTTACTTTAGCTTTAGGTTCAGTTATTCAAGTTTTTTCTTAAACAGATCTAGTGATCGTGGGAAAAAAGAGATAGCAAAAAAACAAAATCCAATTTATTAGCCAAATCCAAAAAAAGAGATAAGGTCCCAAATGTATATCCAACTATGGGACCAATTATCCAGAATGCTCTATTCCTTAAGTTTACTAAAAAAATAATTCAAACATTAAATAAACCCAACAGGATTATTGCCTCCGATAAGGCTTAATTATACCTTAGTTGAGATCAAGTACAAGGTACTAGTTTGTTTTTAAAGGGGAAAACATTTATCATTTTTCAAAACTAGAATTATTTGCTTATAATTGGGTCTATGGGAGACAACTTTCCCGTAATTCAGAGCTTTCTGGATAACTGGTTTACAAATAAAGGATTCCATACCTGTATATATAATTAGGAAGCTATGGAAGAAACATTGTGGCATTTTGATCCATTTGAAAAACATGAAAAGCTCCAAGTGGCATAAAACTTAAAGGAGATGGAAAGGTTAAAACTAAGTAAGCTTTATCAGAAAGGGCTATGTAAATACAGCCATAAGCGCTCACAGAAAAGCTGCACTGAGTCTTCTATCAAAATAAACACAGGATTTCGCGTCTCATTTTTTTGTAAAAATGTTCTTGAGTATCTGACTTCCTCTCTCAGAAAAATCCTTCATTCCCGGGGCCAGAGTCTGCGCAGCTCTCTCGACTCTCCCTTCTCCTGCTCCCCCCTCCCATAAGAATTCATAAAACTCACTCCCCCCACCCTTAGAAATGTGTAGTCTGAGCTAGAGCTGTAGCAGGATGCTATGAATACCAAGCTAAAATGGGATCTGCAATCTTAAACAGAGAAAGCTTCTAGGGCTGCAGGTATAATAAGCTTTCTGCAGAATAAATATAGTGTTCTTGGTGGCACTAATGTGGAGAAATTATAGGCAGTAAAATGCCAAAATGACTTTCCTTCTCCTTTAAAGCAGAAGACCCGGCTTAGGGTGAGATTACTATAATCATTAATTTAAAGGAGACATATTGGATAAATGGGAAAAACCCTAATTTTGTAGGCAATTATGAATAATATACGGTGCTGGTTTCACTTTGTGCTAAAAATTAATCCTATTTGTAACAATGGCCCCTTTATTGGAGCTCCCTATAGATCCTATCACTTCTCTGTCAGAGTTTGAAATGAGGGGTGGGTGTGTCCTAACGGTCCCTGCCAGAAGCACAGTAGGAGGAGGAGAGCCAATCACAGCCCTGCAGTCACACTAGCTAAGACAGGCTTCAGTTCCCTATCAGGTCAGCCTAGCTGCTGATTGGTTCCTATCCTACAGTGCAGTGTACTGAGGGCTGCTGGCTCCCCAGCACATCCAGAGAATTCAGCCAGCAGGAAGTGAAACGGATGGGCGGGGCTAGTGGGGTTTTGGGCGAATTTCTCAATAAATCAGTCCAAAACACAACTTTTTTAGCAAAATCCTTCTATATCTAGAGGAGTATAATTCCCTGGTACATTGTTCATTTTTATAGGATATGTCTCCTTTAAGTGTTACCAAAAGTTTGCTCCTTCAAGCATGGAATCTGCCAGTGAGCCCATAAGCCCATAAAATGAATGCTCACATTTCTTCACCAAGCCTCTGGGTATTATATAACCCACTCTGTGGGATTTCTCCTTGTCAGCCAAATAATGCTGTCAGCAGGGGACAGAGTACAAAGAGAATGTTATAGTCACCTCTCTTGCTAACCTAGTCTGACGTGGGATACTTAGTAACTAAACTGATTGTGGTCACATAGCAGACTGTCATGCAAACTGTCTTTTTCTTTCTCTGGTTTAAAATGTCAGACCAAACCAGATTCCTGTGTGGGCTTATGCCATTCTTTTGAAATTTGTTTTTTGTCATAGCAAGGAAACATTCTGTATACCATTATGCTTTATTTGGTTTTAATTAAATGTAAATGGGTAGACTTACTGGTCAGCTATTTTCCAGAATATTTTATTACATATTGGTGACTCATTCTGCCCTTTTTCTGTTCCAAACCTTGGACTACATTGAAATAAAGATGTTTACTGTCACATGGCTGTCCCTTTTAGATTGAATTTCCTGTCAGTAGCCCTAAAGATTTCTGTCTGAAAGCCATGTCACTACCAGTCACATTATTTCCCACAATATTGTAGTTGTAAAGTAGCATGCATGTCACACAGATCAATACAACAGGAAGCAATGGCATACATGACAGACATCTTGTAGTGACTTACATTACATATTCCTGTCACTCATGACTCACTCACATGTTTCTGCTACTCTCACTTTCTACTGTTAAATTTAATGACAAAACTATTTCTCACATGAAATACAAACCTCTGTCTCATTCTGCTTGCTTAGAATTATATCTGAAACTATCTACCTTGCATTTCTGCCATATTTTCAAAAATGATTTGGGGTCAGGTTTCATGTCCCACTATCTGACCTGACTGAATCCAGACCCCTGGACTATTTACAACCCATCCTAATAAACATGAATTACTTTTATTATCTTCACAAGTTATCTCTATCTGTAACTTCCTAATTTATTGCTCGTGAATACTTCTCTCTGATCTATCAGAATAAATGTTGTGCCATTCCAGTTCTCATTTGTATTTTGCCTGACGAAGGGGCCTTAGAGCTCTAAAAGCTTGCAATGTATTTTTATTGTTAGCCAATATAGGTATCATTTCTACAAAACTCTTGTATTTGTGTTTTTTTTTTATTTTTGACACTGGCTAACACGGTTCTACATACTTCATTTTAAGACCCAGAATAATAATAAATAACCCTTTGAAGCATTAATGTGTGGCACCGGGAGATTCACGGTTGCAGGTGCTACTTGGGGCTATATGAAGTTAAGAATTTGCCCCACAGTTACAGGTCTCTGATAAGCTTGCAAGATAGAAATACTGACTAACTCATCCCTGTCAAGTCATTTTCCCATATTTAAGTTCTTTTGTCCTGCCTAAATATGAGCAACACAGACACAAAGCAAGGGGAAATGACAGACAAAGGCTGAATAGAGGAAAGGGCCAGTGCACATTTCAGCAAAGAGATCTCTGAGTAAGCAAAACCGAGAAAGAGCAAGGGTCAATAGCAGAATGAGAAGAGAATTAACAGCATGTGAGAGTGTGAGCCAGAAAAAACAATGAAACAAATGAGGTGCAGTGGTCTGGACACACTAAACATCTGCCCTATTATGTAGCAAGTCAACTGACGGCATATTATCTACTGTAATTATAAATCACAAATTAAAAATCTTCCATTATGTTAATGCAAGATAGTTACATATTTACATAGAAGTAAAGGTTGAAAAAGGCATGTCTATCAATCACAATTAATTACAGCTTCCTAGGGCAGAGGTAACTGTGTATACAGTACTTTTCTTCCCTGCAAAGTCAGTGTTGCTATTAATAGGAATCATTTCTAGTCAATGTTCTGTGTAACTCGTAGTGGCCCCAAAGTATACACTGTTGGTGATCAATAAGTAGGCCTGCTGATAAAAAAAGTGCTGTTGCTCAGAACCATATGTTTAAGAGGAAGATTTGTGGTTACAGTGCTCATTACAATAGAATATGCGTGTGTTGAAGCCATTAACAATAGGATTTTGAAAGTGAATGTTCTACAAAAACAGCCGGCAGAAAAGTGTTTTTTGGAGAATTGTGTAGAGAATGTTCTTTTTTTCTCCTGGAAAACGTTTTCTGGGGTGATAGCCCCTGACCCCTAACACCCTGTAGGTCTCTATAAAAATCTATTGCATATGATACATATGCAAACCCTGTTTTTAGTAGAATGTGCCATTGGGTAGTCCTGAATAGAAAATTACCATTTAAAGTACTAAGGGCTGCCCCCTGGGAGTATATGATTCACAGTTCACACAAACAAACCAAGGAACACATACATTTAAATAATGTTATACATACATACATACATACATGTTAGGTTGCATCAGCCAATGAATGGACAAAGTTCTGCCTTTTACACATCTTCCTGTTACAATTAGAGCTGCATTATTTCCTGTCAGGTGATCGCTGAGGGAGCATACAGCCCACCACTAAGGGACAGATTTATCAAAGTCCGAATTTTGGCTATATTGAAGTATGAATGGCAAAAATCCGGAGTAAATATGATATTTTCGGATGTGCAAAACGCAATGAAAAACTCTGACTTTGAACATTCAGTGTTTGATTTTGGAAGCCTCCCATAGGACTCAATGGCACTCTGCAGCTCCAACCTGGCCCAAGGAAAGTCTTCCATAGGACTCAATGGCACTCTGCAGCTCCAACCTGGCCCAAGGAAAGTCTCCCATAGGGCTCAATGGCACTCTGCAGCTCCAACCCGGCCCAAGGAAAGTCTCCCATAGGGCTCAATGGCACTCTGCAGCTCCAACCTGGCCCAAGGAAAGTCACGATACCGAAGCTTGAATGAATAAAGAAGCTTTACTGACACAAAGCACAAAAAGTTGTGGAAATTAACAAAAATATTGTGGAAAATATGCAAGGTTCTGTAAATTAGAAAAAATACGAATTTTTCTTAATCGTACACAATCATACTTTGATAAATGTGCAACTAAATGGCGGATCAAGGGAAAAGATGTTAAAGGGCAATATATACTGATATATACATTCCAGTTTGGTAAGATTCTTTAATAGGCCACTCAATATGATATAAACTTAATATGATAAATCTGTTGGTTAAGTATTCTTTCTGGGAGTTTAAGTTTTATTTAAAACATTCTTGTGTATCTTGTACTGTAAAGATTGTGTGTTTACTTCAGAACCACTCTCTATATAGGGTGGTGTGTAGCATGAGGACACGAAAAAATTATATATCCACAGCACACATTTTAACGGCTAGTTCAAACATGGAAACTAGTTTAAAAATACAGGCGACCGTCTGGAAAAACAATACAGGTTCCCCCAAACAAAAACTGCTCACCGCTCAAATCCTCTGGTCCAGGTGCAACCTGCCCCGGACCCTGCACTCAGGTGAAAAAAACTCACGGACTGTAGCAGCTTTTTATGCTGACCTGGAGTGCACTGCCAATGTGTGAAGTTTTGTAGCTATGAGGACAGCCATTAGATTGAAATGGGATTGAAGGTCCCACAGTTGCATAAAAGATAACAGTTATGCTAAGTACAATAAATGAATTTAGTTCTTACATAGCAGCTACTGTGAGGTCAAATGCCATTCATGGTTCTCTGCCGAACTGTAAGATAAAAACAGGACAATTGTTGCTAAGAAATAGTTGTGTCCTGGATAAACAGATCACAATTTTACATGTAGATTGCAACCTTTACCAAGTGACAAATCTATAGCAGTACTATATTTTTGTTTTGTATTATAGAATGCAATACCTATGGGGATAAACAGTCTTAAAGGGCACCATTGGGTGCAATGGTTAAAGAATTATTATAGAAGAGCATTCTTAAATTACAAAAATATTACAAAAACAAGGAAGCATGATTTTATGAGAAACCATGTCAAGCAATGACTACTGTTACAAAGGCTAGCAGGATCTTTGATCAAGGAAATGTGATAAATGTTGTAACCTTGGTATTTTATAAAACAATTTTGGTACAGTTCCCAAAACTGTGTTTGTAAAAAAAAAATGCTGCAACTTGGGTCTCTGGAAAATGTTTTTATGTAATTGCAGACTACTTGTTAAGTATTTGAATGCAGGTATGGGACCTGTTATCCAGAATGCACAGGGCCTGGGGTTTTCCGGATAAAGGACCTTTCCACAATTTGGATATCCATACATTAAGTTTACTAAGAAATCATTAAAATATTAATTAAACCCAGTAGCATTGTTTTGCCTCCAATAAGGATTTATCTATTATCTTAGTTGGGGTCAAGTACAAAGTACTGTTTTATTATTACAGAGAAAAAGGAAATCTGTTTGAAAAAAATCTGAATTGAATTTGATTCAAATAGAGTCTATGGAAGATGACCTTCCTGTAATCCAGAGCTTTCTGGATAATGGGTTTCCAGATAACGGTTAATATACCTGTAATATATATATATATGTGTGTGTGTGTCCTTTATGGTTATAGACAAAAATCTACTGTTCATTGCAATCATAAATAAATATTTATACTTTTTCTTTTGCTTTGCAGTGTTTATTACATTTGATAAAATCTATTTCCTTTATAATTTCTAGATGCACAATAGCAAAAGAGAGGAATTGTATTGGAAGACAAAAAAAAATGAAAAACATTATTGTTTAATTCTGCCTGTCTTCCTGCAGTTTTTCAGGAAGCCTCTCTTTCTTTTTGTTGATCGCTTTTTTTTGTCTTCCCACTGCTCTCCAGGCGAGTTTCTCTCTAGCTCTTGCTTACTCTCTCATTTTTTTCTTTCTCTCTCTCTTTGAGGCCCTAGAGTGCTCCTTTTTATAAGACAAAAACCTAAAGCAATCACTTGTTATTCTCCTAGTTTTATCCCTTTCCTGAAGCTTCTTTCTTGTACATGAACCCTACACAGGTTTTTACTGGCTACCTCAAGAAAAAAAGAATCTGTTCACAAAATTTCATTCCTAACGCAAAATCTATTTGCACTAAGCACAACATGTGCTATAAATCTGTAGAAATTAAATCCCATCGATTCTAAAGGGAATATATAATGCTGCTTCAGCTCCATTGTAAATTCAGGATTGGCAGGCAAAGCAGTGACAGTGGTACTCAGAAAAATGGTGCCCATGGCATATAATTTACCTTCAATAAATAAGGTAACGTGATTAACCTATACCACCTCCAGAATAAAACCATTTTGCTTGTTGGAAGCTTTGTATTATTTAAAAGTAGCAAATTGGTGTTAAAGTTTTTTATATTGTTCTACTCTATGGTTTCTTTGTATAGTAAAGCTTATTTCCTGGTAACAATATGACTCAAGTGCAGTTGAGCAGCCCAGTTACAATTTATATCAGAGCTTCCAGACCTATGCACAAGGCACACTGTGGCCATTATAAATGAATGATTGATCTTGGATGATTCAACAAATGTCATTTTAACCTCTTTATAACAAGTTTATAATTGCTCATTACTATTTATTATTTCATTAAGCAGAGTTACAGAAGCATGACTTCTAAACCTGTGTAAGTAGGAAAATAATTCAAATAAAATTAGTTTTTATATTATCAGCTGTACAAGGAAAAAATAGTAGTAAAAGCATCTTTGTTTCTGACAAAAAACAAAATAGTCATCAGCATGGTCAAGGAATGAATGACAAAATAATTAGGAATATTGCCGTTTTAAATTAATAGCAACATAGGCAATTTTATTAACTTTATTATTTATTAACTTTACTAACAGATTGTATACCTTTACATGCAATATAATATATGGAATAACGCATGTTCAACTATAAATGACAGAGATATTAGAAGTCAACAAGACATTCAGAGATATAGTAAAACCATATAAAGGTACCAGACCTCAGAACTTTGATGTGATTTCTAATATTGTGAGTTTCATCATTTATACTAGTTATTAAATTCTGTCTTTAATATGTGCAATTTTTTTTTAAAAAAGGAAACAAGATTTTTCAATATGTATTATAAGTAGGGATGCACTGAATCCACTATTTTGGGATCCCGCTGAACCCCTAATCCTTCATGAAAGATTTGGCTCAATACTGAACTGCATCTAAATCCTCATTTGCATTTACATAAAGGGTCAACACCAACTTTGGTGTTAATGTGATGAAACACAACTTAAGCTTTTTGAAAAATAAACATACATTTCATGCAGCTTTTCAATATACATCAATTAAAAATTGTGCAGCCTTTTCATGATTTTTAATCTAATAATATGGTTTGGAACAGTAACCTAAACCTAGTCGTTGTTCTCCTGCTGATCTGACTACTATGAGAATCAAATAAATTATAAAAGTAATCCACAGTCCTCAGCCTGCCTTTAGCCTGCATCCAACAAATCCCACTATTCCCTGCACATTTGATATAATTAGGAATAATAAGGAAAGGAACGTCACAGTGCAATGCATTATGGGTTGTGTAGTTCCTGCATGCTGGCTGTAAACTGTGGAGAAGTTGTTACAATTTGTAACATCAATGTTTCAAATGATGCAGAAAAAGAACTATTTTGCATCTGGATTTTGGCATATAAAAATGGTATTTATTTATACTTTTTGAAGGAAAAGATTACAGTGATATATAGGGGTTTCTGTGTTCTGTGGGGCTCTTTAGCAAATTTTGTTTTGGAAGCCAGCGTTACCCTTTAGGGTTCGGTTTGGCCAGGATTGTGGATTCAAACACATCCGAATCCTGATGAAAAATGCCAAATCTTGGCAGAATTCCAAACCAAATCCTAGCTTCAGTACATCCCTAATAATAGGGCCTGTGTGGAGTGTGTTGAACTTTATAAAAGCTCCCAGTTTCATGTTTTTAAATATTTTATGTAATTGCTGGTTGACCATAACAACATTTTTATTTTGCAATACATTATTACAGGTTTTGGTCTCCATATACAATGTCCTGATAAGCATAATATTTCTAAGACCAGAATGCCTGAGGACCTGTAACCTGCTTACAAATATCGCAAATGTGCTTAATTGTGCAGAATTGTTGCATTTCCTAAACTCCATTCCGACGTTCTAAAACTTTCTCCATAAGTACAGAGCTGTGTTAATCACTGCTGAATTGGTGAGGGGTGTGGCCACGCTGGAACGCAGGCATCAACTCACCCACCCCCTAACAGCGCCAAATTTGACTACAGGTCGCCCAGAGTCCTCCTCCATTCCAGATTTTTATGTGGTGCTAGGTGCAGAGAGCAGTATTCTCTAGAGCACAGATATTTGTTAATTGAGTTCTAATGGGGCACAATGTTGCCCCTCAGGGATAAGTAACGACTTATAAGTCTATAATGTCTATGTATCCCCCTAGGGCAGGGATCCCAAACATTTTTTTACTGAGCCACACAAGCATGAAAAATGTTACTTGGAGATACCAAATAAGAACTGTCATTGGCTGTTTGGTAGCCCCACGTGGACTGCTAACCTGCAGGAGGCTTTGCGTGGGGTAAATCTGTGTGTCTGTGCTTCCAAAACTTGCCTCCAATACAGAAATTAAAAAATGGGCATCTACTTTGAGGCCACAGGGAGCAACATCAACGGGGATGGTGAGTAACGTGTTGCTCAGGAGTCACTGCTTGGGGATCACTGCCCTAGGGACTTCATACAATTCTTTGCTTATGAGTTGACCAAGACATTTGCTGATCAAAACATCAGGACTTCAAAAATAGGAAACCTATACGTGAAAAAATGTACAAGCAAGTTTTAATAACATTTCTGAATACCATCAACACAGTAACACATTTCCACACAGATTTTTGTTATGCAAAAGCTTATGCATGCCACTGACACTTTCTTTATCACTAAATACATTGTTGTTATACATTCCGAAAAATATATGTCTAATCAAAATTAAGATTCTGACACGTCTGTCTATTTATTTAAATGTGTATGCCAGTTCCACTGGAGAAAATTGTTGTACTGTTTACGGTAAAAGCAAAGAAAACTTTAAAGCTTTGAATTCTTAAGATGTGTCAATACATAAAACAATTCCTATATCAAAGCTGAAATTAGTAATAAACTGTCATTTGTGTAAAAAATGCATGGTTAGCAGTCATAAACTTAAAATATATAGTTCCCTTTTAAGGTTCCAATTAAAAAGTGTCCTGAGCATAAAACATTCTCCATGTGCATTTCTTCCTAATTAATTTCTTTGTACATGTCACATTAAGAAGAGGATAATGGAGCCATTATGAGAACAAAACTGGCCCTCATACAGTACATTTCCAGGAATGCTACTTGCATTACACTACATGCTGTATAAATGGCTGCTGGCAATGTCTATGAAATAACTATACACCCAACATAATGCCTTAGATTCTCTGGCCATTCCAGGAAGTCAAATAACCCCACGACCCCCATGCCTGTGCCTTTATTGTGAACATCCCAAAACATTGTGCATTTCCAGGAAAACAATTTTAGCTCCTGAAATGGCAGTAGGTACACATGTATGTAAGTTTGATCGAAATGAGCAAAATAAATTGGACTTCAAAATGTATGCTGCCTTATCCTTAATTTAAGAAAGACATATATACTTTTATTCATTATGCAAAGAATGCTGAGACCTGGGTGCAGTTCACATAAAAACTGATGCACATGTATGGAAGGATATCCACTGACAGGTCTTATTTTGGTCAAAAAGATTAATTTAATTCAAAGCCTTTTATTTATTATAAAACAGCAACAGATCTAACTGTTTTTACTCTTACCACCTTAAGCTTCCTCTGTTGTAATCAGATGTTATAAAGGTCTGTATAAACCTAAATCCTTCCCTTCTTTCAACTATAGCCAGAGTCTCAGGTTTATTATACAGCATATAATGTACTAAGCAGAATATGTAATGTAATCTGGTTAGAAAAAAATATAGACAGAGGGCATTTCAGTTCTTATTTATAACGTATGTCCACACTGAAAATATATGTTTATATATACATGGTCCGGCCATGCAGGACCTGTACAGACAGCGCTGTAGGAGGAAGATGCAGCGGATCCTCTCTGACCCCGGCCACCCCAGCCACAGACTTTTCACGCTCCTACCATCAGGCAGGCGGTACAGGAGCATCCAGACCCGCACCAGCAGATACAGAGACAGTTTCTACCCACAAGCCATCAGGCTTCTGAACTGCTGACATTCTACCCAAACCAACACACACTCCCCATAACTACTGGACTCTTCCCAGTGTCACTTTAAGCAAAGCCACTTTAAATCCTCACTGCACAATTTCAAATATTGCATTGCATTTTATTATTGTAAATACTTGTACCTTTATTACACACTTTTATTATATTTAATATTTGTATTTTTTTTTTGTTTTGTTTTGTTTTGTTTGTCTATGTAAAGTTGGGAGGAACACGGGTCAAAAAAATTTCATTACAGTAATGATGCTTCATTGTTATTTGTATATGACAATAAAACTTGAAACTTGAAACTTGAAAAAAACATTTGCACTTGGCTGAAGTTCTCAGGAGTTATTATACCTGGGCAAAGGTCTCTTGACCCTAGCCCTCAGCTACATGAGTTTGTTGCCTGACCCAACCTTTAGTCTGGTTCCTTTTTTCTTTTCTGAGTTGTGACTCAGTAACAATGACCCCATGTGTCAGTCCTGGAGGATACAGTGTTAGAGGGCTGAAACCAAAGTAATATATAGGTGCTGTAAATGAAGCTCACAAAGGGTGTTAATATCAATGAATAATTGCAAAACTTCTTACAAACATGTATTAGTACCAAAAATATTGTGTTTTTTGATTGGAAGGATAATGTCTTATCTGTAAAAATATCTAGTAGAATAAACCAATATGGTATTCCTGTGCTTAGATAGGTCCATTTAGATACATTAAATGCTGTAAAAGGATTCCACTTATCCACCATAAATATTTCAAAAACTATTTGATTTGCCAACTTGGTATGCCAACTTAAAGGAGACCTAACCCTAAAAACAAATACAGCTAAAAATGCCATATTTTATATACTTACTGCACCAACCTACAGCCTAATGGATCAGCATCTCAATAACATTTACTGCATTGGACTGGCCCACCTGGATACCAGGAAAACTCTCAGTAGGCCCAGGTGTCAGTGGGCCTTTAGTCATTGCCCATTTCTATATGAAAACAAAGAGAAGAAAAAAAATGAAGAGGTTAGATAATAGTTCATAAGGAGAATCTATTAAATTACTAAAGAAAGTAAGTGAAGAGAAAAGAAAAGATGCTTTGGAGTTAGCCCGTGGCCTACGTTTTTTTAGCCGGCGAACATTGAACAGTAATGATTTAGGCCTTCATAGTTCTCACAAAAGCTCACCATCTTGATAGGAGTATCACCGACACTGCAAGTGCTCAGTGTGCTCAGAGGGAGCTAAAGAGAAAAGAAAAACTCTGAAAGAGTTCTAAAAGTATGTGGCTACAAAAGGTATAAAAGGAGACCGCAAAGCCACCTGAGAAGAAGGACTACAGCCAGCATGAGAGTAAGGAAAGTTTTACCCAGCATAGAATAGAAGTGTTATAGCACACTTAGTAGGGAGTGTTAACAGCACACTTAGTAGTGTGAGATAGCATGGGCTAGTGGTTATGGGCAGCTAAAAGCCCCACCTAGGATAGAGTGAGAGTAGTAGGTATATTCCAGCAGATACCCCTCTCAGGTAGGGTTACAGTGTGAAGAACCATGGTAGTGAAGGCTCTGGTAAATTTGGCAAAGACCATAAAAATGTTGCAGGAAGCACCTGGCAAGTCTGGTGTCGTGGGCTTAGCCCTGTAAAGGGGAACATTTTAACAGGTTCCCTGGAGTGACACTGGAGTCTGGTGGCAAGGAAGGTAAAGAGAACACTTTAAAATGTTGTAAGTAATCACCCAACATGCTGTAACAATGCACTTCGCTTGCTTGTGAATGCCTGACTGTTAAGATATGTTTGAAATTTGTGAAGAGAGTAATGGCTGACTTGTTTGACTGTGTTAACATCTCCTTGTGGAATGAAGTCATCATGAGTCTACAACTTCTACCACCTTGTCTACTTCCTGGAATTTAGTGTAGGTCCCAGTAATTAAATAGAATGGGACTATGCAGACAAATATGGGTTTTTGATCATATGCCATTTCTGTTGCAAATTTTTTTAATGTAAACCACCCTAATGTGGATATTAATACAATTCTGTTAGAGTATGAAGCATATTTCCATTTTAATACAGAACATTTGTTTGCTAGCATGGTCCTAGGTTCAAAGAATGACATTACATTTTACAAACTATTATATATAAAAATATACTTTTTCAACAAAGATTAAAACACATACTTAATATAGCCCCATTAAGGTTATTTTTAATTTTTAAAATCCACTCACCAACTCACCTGCCAAACCCCAGGAAAACAAAAACTAGAGTTATGGAGTTTTAAATCTTTGATGACCATAAATCAATATTGTAATTCATAACAAAGATTACTCCCTTACACAAAGAAAGAACAAGGGCCTATGTATAGACCATTACAAAAAAAATGAATTGAATTAGCTGACATTCGGCTTTCTTTTGGCAGGCTAAAAACTTTGATTTGGCCAATATCAGTGATAAATCATCAAAATGTTCCTTTTTTACCCAAAAACCAGTGAGGTCCCTTGAAAATTAATAAATGCAAATAACAATTTATTGGTAATGGGATATATTAATAGAGAATAACTCCACAGTCTGTTATGTGTTTTATAGAAGGTGAGGTTATAAAATTCCCGCAAGATAAGTACTAGGGAAGGTATAAAACCTACTGTACTTCTAGTTCCCTGAGCTGCGTGTTGTTGTTCTACTCTTTAAAAGCTTCATTTGGAAGTTATGGACATCTTATCTTTCTTTATTGAACATATTAATTAACAGGAAAAGATATGATCACTACTTTGACTTGATACGTTCACCATAATCCTATGGTAGGCTAAGAGCTAACACTGGCTACCTCAAGTAGCTGCTTAAAACTGGCATTAGCATAGTTGGTTTTGTGTACCAGCTTTATGAATGAGACCCTGTGTTTCTTAATAACCTGATGGAAAATGAACTGGAAAGGCATGCAGTGTGCATGTGGTGTGTGTTGAAAAAGTTTTAGCATAAAACACAAGAAGTCTGTTTAAAAGCAAATATATGCCCTCATGGAATCAGTATTTTTTTTTCCAGACAAAACCAGATAAAAATTCCACCTTAGAATGTGACATAACAAAGTGTATTGCCTCTCAATAAAACCAAGTTGTCATGGGAAAGCCCATTTACTTAGGGAATCCTTTAGCTGTTGCTCAGAAAATCCCCCAGGCACTTTAAGCAGAGACACGCTGTGGTGACCTCGGCGGCATGTTATGAAAGGAGCCTGGTTATTTAGGATCTCTAGGCAACAAAAAATAAACAAAATTTCTGCCTCATGCAGTGAAACAACAAAACATAGAGAATTAGATTTTGGTTTATAGATTTACAGCACAATTCCATAAAATGCGGATATGGTCATAAGTATTTTTCGCTCATAGCTGTTTTGAGTCAGACACAGATTATATCATTTTCCTGCGAATTGTGAAACAAGTTCAAGCTTGTTTCTTCTTACGTGTTCAGTTTATGAGGATTCAAATTGGAGCCTCCTTTTGATAATCATCCCTTTGGAATGTGCGTGATATATACTTTGGTGCTCAATGCATTAAAACACAGAGGTTATATAATAAAAGGGACTAGGTTTTCCCAGGTGTAGTAACCTGGAGCAACCAATCAGCAGCTAGCATTTACTTGTCACCCTTATTATGGGTTACTGCACCCGAGCAAACATAATGCATTTATGCAATAAAGGTGCAAAGGTTTGTACAGGTCTAATCACCTACAGAAACCAATCAGAAGGAAACATTTAATGGCCTTCTGTTTAAAATCATACATTATTTGTTTCCATGGGTTACTGCACCTGGGCAAACCTTGTGCCCAGGGGTGTTGTTTAGATGCTAGTGAAACCAGCCATCCTTACATGGTAACAATATGGGCCCTATCGGTTAATGAGAGAAAGGTACCATTAAATATGTAAAAGTAAATCTTACTGCCCAGGCATAGTGCCAGTGTCTTAGTACATTCAAAAAATAGGCAACTAATGCTAGTATATTTGCTGTTCCAAGGTATAAGGGTTGGAAGTGCAGGAAGTTAAAAAGAAAGATGGCTAGAAGAGTTGTGTGAAGCTACTGTTAAGGATCTCTGGGGTCCAGCTGTTGGCCATTGGGTTCAGTAAGTGCACTTATATACTGGGATTATTTGTGCATTTACAAACTTGTGCTGAGCACAAAAAAACATTTATATTGCATATTGCACAAATGTGTTTTTGTGAGTTCCAAATGCAACCTTTTATTTTATTGTCTTTTGAACACATGTCAAGCACAAGAAAATGCAGCAAGGTGAGTCCAAAAAAAACACTATAAAACTGGGAACAAACAGGAAAAATACAATTTAATCAGTTAGGAATGCTCATACTTGCGTCTCAAACGTGTGTCAAATGCAGAAAAAAAAAGTGTGTGTGTGTGTAAAAGCATTTAGAACTGGAAATTCATGCAGGTGGAAGATCCCATGTCCAATAAATATTTTTTCTGCATAGTGAATAGTTTGTATTTCTTCATTCCCTTAGATAATATTTTTAAAAAGGGGGATTTATTTGATCTTTAATTTTTTGTACGTTTAGATTTTTTAGATGTTCTAAGTCTCGTCTTATGTATTTGTGGAATTTATGGGTATTAGATTTCTTAATAATTGTATAATAATATTAACATATTTGTTTTACCAGCACAAAAGCTTCCTGTTATAACCTGGTATAAGTAAAAAAAAATTGTAGTCAAATGTACAGCACTGCAGAATATGTTGGCACTTTATAAATAAATGTTAATAATAATAATAACTGGTAAATTCTTCAGCCTTTACATACATATGCCTACATGCCTATATAACATATGCCTACCCTGCAAGACTAGAAATATGTTGCCTGGGTATTCTGAAACAACACCAGTTTCCCAGCTGTCATGAGGGCTTGATTGGAAGCATATGTGGATAAGGATCTCAACCCTACAATGGATCAAAATATTAAAGCTCTGAATTTTTTTTTTTTCTATTGTGTTTCTTGTTCTGGAAGTCAGTAACTATGTGTTGCCCACTGATGTGGACATATGTCAGCCAGTCTTATTTTAAAAATTAAAAAATGTGAAATAAAAGTTGCTTGTCTTTATCAATAAATAGAACTGGAGTTAAAGAAACTGAAAACTGTTTGAAGCCCATCATTAATAGACCTGTTCATTTGGGGATGCAGGTAAAGAGATTTCAGAGGTTAAAAATGCACCCAGGCCAGGACCTCAGAGAGCCCAATAAAACACATTTTCAAAAGAAAGTGATGCTTAAAAAGAATGGAGCGTGAACAAAACAAAAAAACGAGTGTAATAGAAGAAAGCAATCTGGCTCTGTGATACAGTCATTAGCATTGTTGCATTGCAGTACTGGTTGGATTCTAAATGTTTTATCCATGTTCCTGTGGGTTTTCCTTGTGTGATCTAGAATCTTTGCTCTGTCAGAAAAGCATATGATTTGGCATCAGAAAGCAAACTGGTATATTATTTGGCATTTCATTTATGTGTGACGGTGATAGGGAAATTAGACTGTAAGATCTTGGCAGCAGGCCTGATGTGTGTTAGTAAACATACTCTCTAAAGTAGTGCTGAATATGACGGCTGTAAATAAATAAATGACAACAATAACTTAGTGGTGCATATAAGTGTATTCAGTATCTAAATGTGAGGTTTATAATGGGCTGTGCAAGTGCTGTGTTTAATAAAAAAAAAAATGTCAGTGGTGTGCGGTGTAATTGTTTAGGAGTGCATAAATGGATCAGGCTTTGTTTTGACATCACATGGCGCAGCATGGCAAGGGATCTCACAGCATTCATTTCACATCCCCAGGCCCTGGTTTTACCTGCTGCCAAATCTGACTCCCAGATATTCTGGCAGGGTTGGCATCTCTGAGCTCTTCACACACTGTCACTATTACTATGGTCTGTAAGAACCAAATCGTTCCTTTAAACTTTTATTTTCTTGATATTGCACCCAATTTCAATTGCCATAAAAGAAATGACAAAAACAGCATTTATCCCATTTGTACCTGCTGCTTCCTCATTGTCATATTGATTTCCTGTAGTACTAAAAACAACTGATATACTTATATTTTTTGCCCCTTAAAACTTTCCCTGGATGTAGCTTATAGGTCAGTCTGCCTTCCTTGGACATCTTAAGATGTACAATTTTGCTTCAATATACATACAGATATAGACAAAGGCCATTTTGTAAGCCAAGTGCCTTTTTAAAGCATATACTTTTTTGATCTATATAGTGCTGATGTATATATTACTGCTTAAAGGAAAAGGAAAGTCTGAATACAACATTGTGTCCAGGGAAAGGCATACCTCTAAGTAGGCTATTAGTGTATTTGTAAAAATAAAAATACATAATCTATCGCTCTACCATCAAGACCAAAGAAACCATTAAAAGTTCTTGAGATTAGGCACATGCTCAGATGATAATGCATGGGGCGCACTTTCCTCTATGCAAGCTGGATTGTGTCCAGGGGGAGGAAAACTTTTGGTGCATGAGCTTTCAATTCACTGGCGCCATATCTATTATGTCATTAAAAACACATGGCGGAGGAGGCAGAGGAGTAATAGTGATTTCTTCAGGAGGACAATACTTGAGAGAGGAGTGGATTTTTTTAAATTATTTCAGCGATCAGGTACCCGCAGGGGCCCTCTGTTAGGGAGATATGGTAAAAGCCTTTCCTTTCTCTTTAAGAAAGGCTAAAAGTGCAGGCTAAACCAGTATTACTTTTACAATAGCTTGGGGAATGGAAAATGCTTTCAGCTTTTAATAGCACCATTACACATAGCATTGGGAAAATTAAAAATGAAGGCACAGTCACCCTTCAAAATGGCCCGTGGGACCTGATCAGTGAAATAATGCATAAATGCAACCTGATATTAAATTGTCTATACACCAAACAATGTATGCAATTATTCTATCATCAAGTAAATGTATTTATATGTGAATATGTACATCAATTCATATCAGAAATGATTGCATAATATTTATCATACTATTTATTTAGTATTTTGACTAAAAAAAATTCAAAAACGCATGAAATGTCAAAGCTTTCCCTATATCTTTTGGTGATTTGAAGTGATTTTTAATAAATATGTGGCAAAATCATGGCAAAGGCTCCAGTGGAAATTAGTACTAGACGATGTGTGATTTAATCTGATTGTAAGTTTTGTAGAACTATGTGTTTTTGGATAAATGTTTCCCTGACAGGCCTGAAACAAACATAATGGCCCATCTAAAAATCCTGTTTACAAAAAAGGCCTGTTAAATGCTTAATAGCTGAATGTTACATTTTTATTATCATGGACTCTGCTACATGGAATACATTTTTACTATTGGTGACCACAGACATAATATTCACAGTTTTCTGTATGGGTCTTCAGGATCCACAATGTCCTGTTCATACGTGCTGTTACTAAATCCATGTAACATGTTGGTCATCTCTTCATGTTTTCCCTTCAACTCATCATAATAAGCCCAAAATAAGACAGCTTTGATATGATGACTTGTGCTGCAAGTGGAAGGATGTGTGATCCAGTCATTGATTCATTTGTGTGTTCCATGGCATGCACCATATTCTCAAAAGTCTTGGTCATCAGACCTTTATAACTACAACTTTGTCCCTATAATGTCAATGTACATCAGGGATGGATGTACAGAGACATTTCCAGGCTGAGTAGAATGGTGGGTAGATAGATTTCAACAAGTGTTCTTTTGATCACATCCTAACTCCTTGGATACTTTTATACAAGTGCACCAGGTGTATTAAAGGAAATGTAAACCCTCTAAACAAGCAGGCCTGAATTTGTGGGCAGGCTACAAAGGCCCGGGCCTAGGGTGGCAAGGATTTGGGGGCGGCATCTTGCCCGTTACCCGCATCTGCACTGGGGACTGGACATAACATTTTTACAGCTATTTGCATCTTCCGTGTGCCCAGTCCCCAGTGCAGCTAATCAGTAAGGGAGATGGTGCGAGGGGTTATTTTCAATAAAATATTACTTCTATCTGTAGCCCCACACCAATATCTATTCTCTCCACCAACTTACAGTGGAGGAAATAATTATTTGACCCCTCACTGATTTTGTAAGTTTGTCCAATGACAAAGAAATGAAAAGTCTCAGAACAGTATCATTTCAATGGTAGGTTTATTTTAACAGTGGCAGATAGCACATCAAAAGGAAAATCGAAAAAATAACTTTAAATAAAAGATAGCAACTGATTTGCATTTCATTGAGTGAAATAAGTTTTTGAACCCTCTAACAAAAAAAGACTTAATACTTAGTGGAAAAACCCTTGTTTGCAAGCACAGAGGTCAAACGTTTCTTGTAATTGATGACCAAGTTTGCGCACATTTTAGGAGGAATGTTGGTCCACTCCTCTTTGCAGATCATCTCTAAATCCCTAAGGTTTCGAGGCTGTCTCTGTGCAACTCTGAGCTTGAGCTCCCTCCATAGGTTTTCTATTGGATTAAGGTCCGGAGATTGACTAGGCCACTCCATGACCTTAATGTGCTTCTTCTTGAGCCACTCCTTTGTTGCCTTTGCTGTATGTTTTGGGTCATTGTCGTGCTGGAACACCCATCCACGACCCATTTTCAGTTTCCTGGCAGAGGGAAGGAGGTTGTCGTTCAGGATTTCACGATACATGGCTCCGTCCATTTTCCCGTTAATGCGAATAAGTTGTCCTGTGCCCTTAGCAGAAAAACACCCCCAAAGCAAAATGTTTCCACCCCCATGCTTGACGGTGGGGACGGTGTTTTGGGGGTCATAGGCAGCATTTTTCTTCCTCCAAACACAGCGAGTTGAGTTAATGCCAAAGAGCTCTATTTTGGTCTCATCAGACCACAGCACCTTCTCCCAGTCACTCACAGAATCATTCAGGTGTTCATTGGCAAACTTCAGACGGGCCTGCACATGTGCCTTCTTGAGCAGGGGGACCTTGCAAACCCTGCAGGATTTTAATCCATTGCGGTGTAATGTGTTTCCAATGGTTTTCTTGGTGACTGTGGTCCCTGCTAATTTGAGGTCATTAACTAACTCCTCCCGTGTAGTTCTAGGATGCTTTTTCACCTTTCTCAGAATCATTGACACCCCACGAGGTGAGATCTTGCGTGGAGCCCCAGAGCGAGGTCGATTGATGGTCATTTTGTGCTCCTTCCATTTTCGAACAATCGCACCAACAGTTGTCACCTTCTCTCCCAGCTTCTTGCTAATGGTTTTGTAGCCCATTCCAGCCTTGTGCAGGTCTACAATTTTGTCTCTGACATCCTTGGACAGCTCTTTGGTCTTTCCCATGTTGGAGAGTTTGGAGTCTGCTTGATTGATTGATTCTGTGGACAGGTGTCTTTTATACAGGTGACTAGTTAAGACAGGTGTCCTTAATGAGGTTGACTAATTGAGTAGAAGTGTCTAACCACTCTGTGGGAGCCAGAACTCTTAATGGTTGGTAGGGGTTCAAAAACTTATTTCACTCAATGAAATGCAAATCAGTTGCTATCTTTTATTTAAAGTAATTTTTTCGATTTTCCTTTTGATGTGCTATCTGCCACTGTTAAAATAAACCTACCATTGAAATGATACTGTTCTGAGACTTTTCATTTCTTTGTCATTGGACAAACTTACAAAATCAGTGAGGGGTCAAATAATTATTTCCTCCACTGTATGTCTAGTCTATATTTTCCCACTTCCTTCTGCTTTACATTATACACTTCCATTAACCCTATTATACAAAACCAATTAAATTCCAAATTAAGGTCATCACTATGGAGTGATACTGGCTGGAGCACTACAGTGGAATAATTATAAAAATGCATCTTTGTAATTTTGTACTTATATATAATGCATAAGCACTCTCTTCCAGAATTGGCATATATTCACCAAGATAATATATGTGTTATTAAAAATATTTTAAAAATAAATCAATGAAAAGGTTGTTAAGTAAGCTTCTGGATGCATGCCATTAGTATGAACACTCACCCACCAGAGATAAAAGAGCTTTATTAACGTAATCTTTAAATAAGTTGCTATTATAAATTACAGGGACAGTGATTAACGAATGGTTTCTTTCAACTGTTTTAGAACCTCAGGCTGCATTTATAATCAATTTTGTGCAGTATGGCCTTTATAATACAGTACAAATATGTGCTAAATAATCTGACTTTGTTGGTATGATTCGCCATCTTGTGGCTGCCTGCAAAACTACATAGAGGAGTCTATTCAATCACAAAATATTTATTTCTCTTTAGGAAATGAAATAGGAGTGTTGGAGTCTTTTAAGGATTGGTAAAGACTCTTTGGCATGACCAGGGATAATCATTCTGTGAGGTATGGTTCCATGTAGCAGCAGCACAGGTAGGCACCCTAGTATTCCTTCTGCCCTTTCCGTGCACCACAGCTGGAATTGGCTTGCAACAACCCCTGCTAGGGCTGATTTTCTGTCCTATTGATAATTTTGGCATAATCCTCTGTCTACATTCAGGTCACAGTTTTGGCTACCTTTCCTGTACTTACAGCTTGTATTTTGGGTAGCATTGATTGCTGCCTGGTTAATAATGTATCTGCTAAATAGGGAGCATAAGGATATGTTAATACATCCACAGAAAATCCTTTAACATTTAAGAAATATTTTTTGCCATAGTGAAGAATATTTATTTGCATTAAGTGAAAAAATTTCTGCCTCATGGCAGCAGCTCGCCTGTAAGAAAGATAGTCCAGGTATGGGATCTGTTATCCGGAAACCCATTATCCAGAAAGGTCAGAATTACAGAAAGGCCGTCTCGTGCAGAGTCCATTTTAATCAAATAATTCAGATTTTTAAAACTGATTTACTTTTTCTCTGTTATGTTAAAACAGTACCTTGTACTTGAACCCCAATTAAGATATAATTAATCCTTGTTGGAGGCAAAACATTCCTATTGGGTTTATTTAATTATTTTTTAGTAGATTTAAGGTATGGAGATCCAAATTATGGAAAGACACATTCGGAAAAACCCCAGGTCCCAAGCATTCTGGATAATAGGTCCAATACCTGCAATACTGAAGCATACAATACGTTCCACAATTTTAGAGGCAAGTGGTAGAGGGACGACAGCACAATATTTAGAGAGACTGGACAGGTAAAGTGGGGACTTTTTAACAATAGAACTGACACAGGCCTGTTCGAATGGAAAGGGGAAAGTTTTAAAAGCCAAGATAGGAGTTGAAAATATGAATAAAAGTGGCCATACATGGGCAGATTTCAGCTGCCGATTCGAGTTTTTCTCAACATACATTCTGCAGATTGCATATAGGAACACAAGAAAGTAGTCCTGGTAAAACTCCTAAACACTATAAACATCAGCACCACATGGGTTACATATCATATTTTACTTAATGAGTTGCCTACATAACCATTAAGCCAAAGGTTAAGGACACACAGGACTTTTTTGTGTGTTTGATGTGCTATTCAGACACAGGTTTGAGTGCACCTAAATGCACCAGCTAATCGATTCCATTATATTTTGTCTGGCTGTACTCATGAGCATTTAGGGTTGCATTTAATTACCTTTGCACTTTATTGAGTCATTTTGAACACAACATGTTGCGTTTTCTTGTGATTGACTCGCACAATACAATAGAATATAGGGTTATCTTTAGAATTCACAAAAACACATTTAAATGTATTTAAAAAGACACATAAGAATGCAATATTTGCATTTTTAAATGCTCAGCATGCATTTATAAACACATAAAAACCACCTGTGTGTAAAAGCCTTTAGAAACAATAGTAAATGCTTTATTTCTCAGGCTTCTCATAAAGATTCTGCTCACTTATCTGGCTATACTTGGTATTCTCTACCAGGCACAGACTAATGCTGGCTGACTGTACTGTATTTCTGTTCCAGCAGTATTGTTATGGGTGCATTAACACTTTCCACAATGTAAAAAGCAATTACAAGAATGCACTGGATATATTATATATACTGTATCAATGGAAAACGTAAAGCCAGGTAATGCTTACATGACAAGACAAAAAATACATAGACAAAAAAAACATAGAATCTGCAATCCAGAAACCCGTTATCCAGAAAGTTGCTAATTGTGGAGTCCCATGGACGGCATTTTAATTAAATCATTTAAATTTTTACCTTGGACTTGATCCCAACTAAAATGTAATGATTCCTTATCAGAGGTAAAACGATCCTATTAGGTTATGTATGATTTTTTAGTAGACTTAAAGTATGGTGATCCAAATATGAAAAGACCCCTTATCCGGAAAACCCCATGTCCTGGGCATACTGGATGACAGGTTCCATACCTGAACTGCTTATTTGTTCTGCAAAATCTAAGCCTGAAACTGTAGATATTTCTATAACATACATATCTTATAACTTAGGTCAGGGGTGGCCAAGACATTGATAGCGGTCCACCAGTCAATCTCACGTGGATTTATGGTGGGCTGTGAAGAAGCCAGGGGATGCGTAAGTGCGGTGTGAATGCGTAAATATGCTGCGTTGCGTAAGTGCACTGCGTCTTGGGGGAAGGAGTCATCGGTCGATCGCCGATGGAAAAAGTCTGGCCACCCCTGGATTAGGTCATTAATCATCTGACTATGAAATGCAAACTAATGGTCCTTTATAATTTTACATATGACATGAAAGGGCTAAACTCCACAGGAGATTTTGATCAGATTTTGTGGGTCAGATTTTATCTGATTATCTGATATTGTCATGCAACACTACACAACAGCACAAGATTTTGTAGGATCCTACAAAATTTGCTCTCCATAGGCTGTAATGTAAAGTAGGATCATATAAAGATGGTGTGTTTGTTCCTTTATTACATCCGACAATTAATGTATTTCAATGCAAAAAAAAATTGCTCCGACTTTATTATGTTGGATGTGGACACAGCATGTCAAGTTTACATCCGTCAGGCGCCTCGCATTGAATGGCAAATATTACATGTAGTACTTCAAGAAAAATACACAGGAGCACCAACCGGTTGAAATCTCTCTGGCATGCTAGACATGCAAACCACTCTGGAAAGGCATCACAATTAGAATATCAATCCACAGCACGGCGCACCAGCTAACACGGTAAAACAGTCTTTATAAATATAATAAAAACATCAAGGAAACATGGTAGACTTCACCCCAAAGTATCACCCGCTTGGCTCTGTAGTTTACAGATCCGATTTGTATCAGTCCCATGGTATTTTAACCCATGTGACTACATCCGACTTGTCGGATGCATTTTGGCAATCCGACACCATCTGACAAAGGCGCTCGCAGAGTTTAGCCCTAAATCTGAGTAAAATATAATTTGGATTTTAAAATAAACCAAACAAAGCGATCACAATATCCTATTAAGTAAATTGGGCTCCATCTGAACTTTTATTATCTAACTAAATCATTAAATTATTTCCCAGCAACTAAGTTGTAGGTTGCAAATATTGTGTGTTGTGTGTTAACATAAAATGCAGCTCATTGAAACCCATTGTGGTGGGTGAGATATGTTGATATGAATAGTCATATCTTACTTACGTGTATTATCCTTTAAAACGGGTTGACTAATAAATGGTACCTCCAAAAAGTTGGAAAGGTTAGTCTTTTGATGGGAGCAGACTTACCAATTAAATCTTGTAGGGCAAGTAATTTGACTACATATACAAAGACTTATATTAGGTTCCTACTTCTCCAGTGGTGTTAGGTGCCTCTAGTGCCTAAAATAGGCAATCCCCACATGTTTGAGGGGATGGTTGGTGGTGTTGAACATAAGGTTAGTGGTTAGTGTCAGGATAGATTTTGTTATAGCTCATTCTAGGAGTGAGAGTTAGGATAAGGGTAGTTAACAAAACAGGCAGAGGCTCCAATGAGTAAAGCAGAAACAGTTAGTACTCTGGGAGTCACCTGCCAGGATAGGAACTCAAGTAGTCAAGCTCAGGAATATAGATTCTCTGTGTCCAATCCCATCAAGGAAAGAAACTATTTGAAACATATGTAAAGTATATTGTACAGTTCTGAAAAAAACTCTATTCAGCAAGTAAATCGTTAACTGTTCTTTTAAAGGGCCACAGGTACCAAAGTTATTGAGAGATCTAAAAATGTGTGTCATATCATGTGGTTAGACCTTTTCCCATCATACAGAAAGAGGCCTGAGAGAGTCCCAACAGACTTAACCAGATCCAAGTTGGGTGATAAAATGAATTGTCTTTTGCACCAAGCTAGCATTACACATGTCAGCAACCGGACAAACACTATGCCAGTGGAAGTCCTCCTAAAGATCAAATAGCTGCAGATATATAAATCTCCCTGTGGAAGCAGTGACCACAATATTGATGATCTTTAAATCACAGTACTAATGGGCAACTTTAAAAAGTAACAGGAGTGAAAAGTGCATGAATTTAACTTCAAACCCCACCTGTCTTTAAAAAAGATGGAAGATTTATGTCCAGATATGAAAGTAATCTCACATAACTGGCTCTATTGAGCCGAGGCAGAAGCACAAAAAAGGTACTGGGTAATAGCAGCAAACAAGTTCCAAAGTCTCTTCAAGGTGTCCATGGACAAAGAATATGTCTATGTCTAGAATATGCATTCTTGCATACTGAGTAAAAGCAACTAGTAGTATAGCTTTAATGATTTAAGTATACTTTACATTAGATGGGGTGCCCTCCTTTGATCTTAATAGTGTACTGATTTGATACTGTCATTGGAGCTCCCAACTATACCTACGTTCCATGCTACGGTTTACAATGCACCATAAAGGGTCGAGGTTGGTAATAAAAAACGTGCTTTTAAAGCATTCAAGTTAGCTGGGACAGCGGAAACTTTCATCAGGTACAAGGAAGCAAATAAAGCATGCAAATAATTATGTGAATAGTAAAAAAATGAAGCAAGAAGGGGTGGGAACTTTATTATCACGGGGGGGTACGTTGGTTGATGAGAACGGGGGAAAATCAGAAATTTTGAACTCTTATTTTTCATCTGTCTATACATCTGAGGAGCCAGATAATGAAGGCTTTCCTTTTAATATGCCCAGTTCTAGTAATTTAGCTACTGACGCATGGGTCACTCAGGAGGAAATTCAAAAGAGACTTGAACATGTAAAGGTAAACAAAGGTCGAGGACCGGATGGGATTCATCCCAGGGTATTAAATGAGCTTAGCGCTGTGATTGCCAAGCCTCTTCACATAATTTTTCAGGATTCGTTGAGGATTGGCATGGTGCAGAGAGACTGGCGGATTGCTAATGTGGTGCCATTATTTAAAAAGGGATCTCGTTCTCAGCCTGAAAACTATAGGCCTGTTAGTCTGACATCAGTAGTAGGAAAGCTTCTGGAAGGGGTAATAAGGGATAGGATAGTTGAATACATTGCAGTTCACAATACTATTAGTTTGTGCCAGCATGGTTTTATGCGTAACAGATCTTGCCAGACTAATTTAGTTGCCTTTTATGAGGAGGTGAGCAGGAACCTTGATGCTGGAATGGCAGTTGATGTCATCTACTTAGATTTTGCTAAAGCGTTTGATACAGTACCTCACAGAAGGTTAATGATCAAATTGAGGAATATTGGCCTAGAACATAATATTTGTAATTGGATAGAGAACTGGCTGAAGAATAGAGTACAAAGAGTGGTGGTAAATGGAACATTGGGCCAGTGTGGTTAGTGGAGTACCGCAGGGGTCAGTCCTTGGTCCTTTGCTTTTTAACTTGTTTATTAATGACCTGGAGGTGGGCATAGAGAGTACTGTTTCTATTTTTGCTGATGACACTAAATTGTGCAAAACTATAAGTTCCATGCAGGATGCTGCCGCTTTGCAGAGCGATTTGACAAAATTGGAAAACTGGGCAGCAAACTGGAAAATGAGGTTCAATGTTGACAAGTGAAAAGTTATGCACTTTGGTAGAAATAATATAAACGCAAACTATCTACTGAATGGTAGTGTGTTGGGGGCATCCTTAATGGAGAAGGATCTAGGGGTTTTTGTAGATCACAAGTTGTCCAATTCCAGGCAGTGTCATTCTGTGGCTACTACAGCAAATAAAGTGCTGTCTTGTATAAAAAAGGGCATTGACTCAAGGGATGAGAACATATTTTTGCCTCTTTATAGGTCCCTGGTAAGGCCTCACCTTGAGTATGCAGTGCAGTTTTGGGCTCCAGTCCTTAAGAAGGATATTAATGAGCTGGAGAGAGTGCAGAGACGTGCAACTAAACTGGTATAGGGGATGGAAGATTTAAGCTATGAGGTTAGACTGTCAAGGTTGGGGTTGTTTTCTCTGGAAAAGAGGCGCTTGCGAGGGGACATGATTACTCTGTACAAGTACATTAGAGGGGATTATAGGCAGTTGGGGGATGTTCTTTTTTCCCATAAAAACAATCAGCGCACCAGAGGTCACCCCTATAGATTAGAGGAACAGAGCTTCCATTTGAAGCAGCGTAGGTGGTTTTTCACGGTGAGGGCAGTGAGGCTGTGGAATGCCCTTCCTAGTGATGTGGTAATGGCAGACTCTGTTAATGCCTTTAAGAGGGGCCTGGATGAGTTTTTGAACAAGCAGAATATCCAAGGCTATTGTGATACTAATATCTACAGTTAGTATTACTGGTTGTATATATATAGTTTATGTATGTGAGTGTATAGATTGGTTAGTATAGGTTGTGTGCTGGGTTTACTCGGATGGGTTGAACTTGATGGACAATGGTCTTTTTTCAACCCTATGTAACTATGTATAAAAAATACAGGGCCATGAATGAAAAACAACTACTTAGGCTGATGCCACACCAGGCGTAGGGCTGATTTTTTCGGCAAGCGGAAAAACGCTTGCCGCAAAAAAATCAGCCCTACGCCTGGTGTGGCATCAGCCTTAAATTTTACTTTCTTAAAGTGGCCATACATGGTAAGATCTGCTCGCTTGGCGAGGTAGCCAAGCAAGTGGATATTCTCCAGATATCCCCACCTATCAGGCTAATTCGGCTGTTTGGCAAGAAAAATATTCACAGGAACACTCACCGGTAGACTCTCTGGTGTGCTACACATGCACCACCCTCCCGGATTGGCATCGCCTCTTGCAATACTAGTCCCAAGCATGGAGCAAAAAAAATACAAAAGTCTTTATTTTATAGGAAAAGCATCAAAGAAACATAATGGGCTCAACCCCACAACATACCCTGCTTGGCTTGACACATTTCGTGGCCCTTAGCCACTTCCTCAGAACCTGGGGCCAAACGATTGAATTAGAGCAGCGAGTGTGGGCGCCTTCAGTTCAGGGACGTCAATGAGCCAATGTGGTCCTGATCCGATGAAAAATTAAACCTGCCTGATCAAGATCTACCAGACTTGCGGCTAGATGTCGGTCAGGCAGGCCTGTTGTTCATGCCCATACACAGGGCGATAAGCTGCCGAATCAGTCTAAAGCAGTGGTCCCCAACCTTTTTTGCACCACGGACCAGTTTCAAGCAAGGCAATTTTTCCAAGGACCGGGGTTGTGTTTGGGGGGTTGGCGCAGCCAATGCATAGTATATAATTGAATTATTACATATATTATGTAAATGTAATTATTATTGCACTTTATTTTAATATTATTATTATATTATAAAATATAATACAGCTCATCATAATGCAAACTCAGTGGGGGACCTGAGCTTGTTTCCCTGCAACTAGATGCGCCCAGCACCCTTGCTTTTCTTACTCCCACCTAAGGGTTGACATCCTCTGATGTTTAGTATGGAACTTTAAGTACTTTGGCCCTTGTCGCAATCAGTAGAAAGCTTCCAGGGCTTCACATTGCTGTTGTCATGGCTGTGTAACACATTGGAGAATTAAGATATCAGGTATTTAGAACCAGAGGTGGCCCAGTTTAGCACAGCCCACGGCCCGGCACTGGTCCCCGGCCCAGTGGTTGGGGACTCCTGGTCTAAAGAATCAATATTGGTAGCTAGAATTGGCAAGCATAACGGTGCCCACCTTTAATCTTTTGATGTATGCAGTGAGCGTGATGTGTAGTGATTTGCTTAACAGTTTTTCTTCACCAGAAGATTTCTGCTGAATTTTAAAAGACTTGCAATATAATGCTTCAAGTTGTATTATTTGTACTATTTTAAAAGCCTAGCTTCTGAAAAGGGCTAAATTGTATTGTAGAAGAAATTAAGACTAGACCTTATACATAAAATAGCCTTTTATTGCTCATCTATTAATACCAATAACTTTTTATCCCATATTTGTATCTAATACACCACTGACCCTATTCCTCTCATTCATTGGTATAAATTAGATGGGAAATATATCATATATATGTATTATCTGTGTGTATTTTAGAAACTAATCCCAACACTCTACTAATAAACATTATTATGTATTGCTTCGGCATATTATTAATAAATAGCTAAAGTGTTCATATCTCACTGCTATTACTAGTGTTCAAAAATAGAAATGATTGTAAATCATTTATACTTTTAAAATAATAGTCTGTAAATGTAAAAATAAAAATTCATAGATTTGCAAACCATGTGAGGAATAAAATTACTCGGTATATGAGTAAAAGCTAATGAATAAAACATAATTTAACTTCAGTAATGGCACAAAAGAGGGAATGAAGCTGATTTAATTATATGATTCCCATTAGGTTTTATACTGTACATAATGTTTCTTTTCAAGCATACTATTAAACTGTATTTTCAATATACTGGAGCCATATAGGTTCTACTGTATCTTACATGATGATGATACAAAACTATTATGAAAATAAAATAGAAAATTAATCAATTAATCAAATTAATGTTCAGTATCCATATTTCAGCAATCTCTCTAAATACAGGGGAATTCTCTATATCTAAATGTAAAGAGGAACCTGTCTTTCAAAATAACTATCATCACTTTCCAATGGATGAAGAACAAATCCTATTTATACAGGGTATTTTTTTCATTTATTTATTTATTTTTAAATCAAAGTATTTCAGACTTTTTGGGTTCACCTTTAAGTTAGCTTTTAATATGCAGCCAATTTACTATTCATATATCAGTCACTCTCTCAAACCACTCCCTGGTTACTGAGGCAAATTGGACCCTAGCAACCAGATAACTGCTGAAATTCCAAACTGGAAAGCTGGAGTGGAGTGGACCTAAAAGTAAAATATAGAAAAAAAGAAACTACCAATAAAAAAAAATTAAGACCAAGTGCAATCTCTACATCGTACTAAATATTAACCCAAAGGTGAACAACCCCTTTAACAGTCAACCTTCCATAGTACCAAGAGTGCTAATTGAGCCCACAATGTTTCTTGTTTGTTTTTTTTCTAATGCCCACAGCTAAAGCTTAGCTACCTGTAGCAGGAGACAGCTCCCGCTGTGGACAGTCAAGTGCAGTGACACACATGCGCACAATGAGCCAGAGCTTGGACACTATTCTTAAGGTCCAAACCCAGGGCGAGTGGCTTAGTGCTCAAGGTGGGCACGTAAAAAAATTGTATACCCTTATTTAAGTAAGGGCTGTTAGCCCACAAAAAAACATTTTGATGACAGATTAAATCATATCATTACTAGAGACAACAAAATAATCAATGCATGTAGACAGGTTAGCAGTCATAGAACCCACCCGGCCAGATGGGTATTACTAATTCTTGACAGGAATTCTAGGACATAGATTTCTAATATAATAAAATTGCGTCACAACTTCACGTATTTATCCTAATTCTTAAAGATTTCAATTCTTCCAGATACCTTAGTAGGATTGCAGGCTATTCACTGTATTATCATTGAATAATTTATGCTCTTCTTTTAAGTAATCACTTTTGTTCTACATAACAGTCCCTCCACCTTTGTCAGCACTTTGTATGACAATACTGGGATTATCGCAAGTCATTTAAATGGTCGCTGTTTATATAAAAAAAAATATGTTATAGTTTAAATTTAACCGTTTTTCCATCAGTGTAACAACTTTAAAACTGTTTTTAGCTGGATAAAAGACAGATTACAGCTTCAATGTTGACTTATTGACCCCTACTGACTCCTTCAATATGTCTATCTAAAATTATACAGAAATTACTTTGTCCATTACATCTTCTTTATGTAACGTATAGTGCATGGATAATTTGTCTATTCATATCCCTTATGTATTTTTTATCTTTTTTTCTTTCAACTCAGGTCCGATTCCTTACGTAAATCTGTTCACCCCTTTCTGTTCTTTCCAAGAATATTCACAGTTTTCTCCCTGGTCCCTTTCCTTACCACAGTCTATTCCCTTAATTGGGGATACATTCCTTCTTTCTGTGGGGAAGGAAAATAATGGCAAACTATGGTGTCAAGAATAGAGAAATTCTCTGTATGTATGTATGTATTTATATTTGTATATTTTAACACGAATTTAGTATATTCACAAACCAGTCTGGGCTATTTTTACCTGGGGTGTGTCGTCAAATAACTTGTGATCCAAGAAGCCACAACACTGCAGCAACTGCAATTACCAAAACAAAACGATGCCAAAGATAACTTTTTTGTACCTCTTTACTCTTACAAGATTTTCAGCCACAAATACAATTTTTTTTCTTGGTCGGTGAATCGCTTTAATTTTACATTTTCTGGAAGGATTTATGCTTCTTTGCTAGAATGTCTAGCAGCTTTGTTCTTTTCTGTGTTCATTTAAAAGGTACACGACATAAGAATAATAGAAGCACAACCCAGATATTATAAACAGAAAGTTGTTGCAATCCAGTTGCAGAATGCAGTTTCCATCATTCTCAGTCAAGAAGTCATATCTGAGGAGCTTGTACAATATGACTCCCTAATTTGTTCACCATTACTATATACATAAAGAATGAAATAATCAGACCATATTGACTGGAGAGGAGAGTTGCAGAAAGATAAGTTTTTCACTCCAAATATTTATTTTTTTTATCTACAGTCGTTGCTTGTTTGTTGCAGGGAAATTGTATTTTTAATGTTGGATTCACTGAAGACTGTATGAGAAATATATAAAATACAATTATCTATAAAACAAAATATAGACATGGGGGTTTAAAAGACATATAAACATGTGTAAGAAGGGGCAAAATGCTCCCACATCTTCCCACAAAATTAGAAACTTGACAGGTCAACATGAAGGTGACAGGCTACAGTACATGAGACATAACATGAGGTTTGGAGACAGATATTTCTCATCACTAATGGTCCTGTAGCATATTTTTTTTTTTTTTAACAAAGCAAAACGATATCATCCAATACCAAAACATAAACCTCCATAACATACAAATGCAACTTAACATCTGCTGGATCTAACAGTTATTCAAACTCTTTTTTAAAAGCTGCAGTTTGTTCCTGGCTTATAGATTTTTCCTTAGGCACAACTCTAGATCCTTCATCAGATATGTCGGACAGATTCTATTCAGCACATACTTATAAGCAAAAAAACTTGCCTTAAGTGGTTATGTGTGCAGACTCATTTTGCACTTAGAAACTAAATGCATTCAGGAGGGAAGGACTAAGCCAATATATATGTACAAAATCAATCCTCAAACCACTTGCTCCTTTTAACTGGGGCAGCACCTACAGGCTTGCCCATGATTTTGCGCTTGTACTGTTCTACCAGTTGGCTGAACCGTGCTTCTTCGCGGCTTTTTTGTGCAAGCTTTTTCTTTCCCAGAACCTGCAATAGAAGGGATATTGTAAATGCAGGTATAACCTCAAACTGAAAAATTGGATGAGGAAAAAAATATAACAAACATAAAGCAACAAGGATCACTGAGGATGTACTAACATCATTTAAATTATGCTACTTATATGGAGTGTATGAACAGTTCCTTTGCTGCATGATTAAATAAAAACAGTAATGAATCTCTAATGCAAACCATAGCAGATTTCAAAACAAAAGATTTTCAATCAAATAATGCAGACTATTTAATGAATATTCCATATGAACAAAAGGTAATGACAGAAATGAAATCATTGACACTTCAACATTAGCAATAACTAATTTAGAAAGCCAATGCCCAAAAAAAGATTGATAACTGCTCTTCATTTCGCTTTCTTACCTGTTTGGTAATCGTGTTTTGTTGCTTATCTTTGTGGCTCTTAGGCTGAGTTTTTGGTTTCTTTGGGGGAAGCTGGTGAACCTTCCCTTTGTCCCGTGCCCTAAGGTAGAGATCGACAATTAACAGCAAATATGAACATAGTGAGGTGTAAGCAACCTTATAGGCTACTTCTGAAGTAGAAGTCAACAGAATATAAACAGATCTACATTTATAGTTACATAGGGTTAAAAAAAACAGAGTCCATCAAGTTGAACCCTTCCAAGTGAACCCAGCACACACATAAACCTAGACTGACCTATCTATACACTCATATACATAAACCATATATACCAACATCAATACTGATTTTAGTATCTTAATATCACAATAATTATAGATATAGTAAACAGGAATATATGACCCTGTTAGAACAAACATCTCATAATAACCAGACTATTAGACATAAATAAAAAGTGTGAGTGCTTGCTGTCACTTCTCAAGTATTGCAAGTAACTGAACAAATAAATATTTTTTCTCATTCTGAAGTAACTCAACTTGATGTATTTAAAAAGAAAATAATCCTTCCTTAGAAACCTTTTTTTCCAGTTTCTTTTATAAAATTGTAATGGCAATGGTACAATTTCAGATGCTTGGCTTTAACACAAGGCTGTACGACAGGAGGAAAATCCTCCCCTTTTCTGTTTCAATGATCTTAAATCACTTTAGACAATTGTTGTCATGCTCATGCTTTCACAGAAGACAATTCAAGACATCTTGGCTCATCAAGCTTGTGCAAAAAAAAGCAAGTAATCCTATGCACCACTGCACTAAACCTAAAAACATCTTTCCTATTTAGCACACACTATGATGTAATAATAACATCTAGACATGGCTGCACTTCTCGAACACAGCACATTTTAACACCTGGGAACATTTATGACTGGAGCTATAATGGCACTGTTAAAAAAAAAAACTAAAAAACTTGTATGTTTATTTATTTAAATTAAAGTAAATAAAGTAATAGTAAACTGTATTTAACCCTCTTTAAGCTGGGACAGGAACTCTTGATTCCAGCCAACTGCTTTAGTCCTTAACATTGGGCTGAAACTCAACAAGTACTCAACGATTAACTAAAAGGAGTCAACAAAGTGGAACGACTAGTTATGGTAATATACATTTTCGATTCATTTAAAGAAAACAACTTTCACATTGTGTTCTAGTGTACAGCTAAAATCAGTGACTCAGTGACAAAGTACAAGAAGTTCTAGTAAATCTTCAACAGAACATTAGAGCAGCTAAGAATAACACCATGAATCTTCTGTTACTATTTATATATGCATCACTTCCTGCTTCTCCTTACCTGATTTTGGGGCCTTTGTGAGAAGGCAAAGGTAGGACCTTCTTTCTCTTTTTTCCATCAGGAAGTTCCTCTTGTTCTGCTTCCTCTTTGGTAACGAATCCAGACCATGGAGCAGATGCTTTGGCATACTTTCCTTTTGTTGCTGTGTTATTACGAGCACTACTAGGCTGTGCTCCCTCTGGAGCTTTCCATTTGCTTGTGGTAGTTGGCTTATCAACTGTGTTGCCTTTGGTTTTAAACTCTGCTTTGTTTCCACCTTTCACATCAGGATTATGGGAAGCTTGTGTCCCTGCAGAATGCTGTGCAGGGACAGAGGAGGTTTCATCTTTTCTTAATTTCTTCTTCTTAGGATTCCCCTGAACTTGCACTGCCTCACCAAAAGCTTGAGCCTTTGCTTGTTTCTGCCTTAAGACTTCCTATTAACAAACAGGACAAAAAAATCATCAGACTCTACCATGAAAACACATCTGACAAATACAAAAGAGCCATTTCAAAATTAAGTACTTTAATGAATAAAGCTGCCATACTTTTATTTAAGCCAAATATTGTCCGTTATTACTAGAAGATATTTTATGTTTTTCTTTTCTTACCAGGCTGCGCTGTGCCCTTTTCTCCTTAAGCTTCAGTTTATTCATATCTTCCAGAGAGAATTCCACAATTGGTCTCTGTGCAAATAAATAAATAAAAAACACAACTTTATCTGATGTTTAGGAAGTAGTCCTGTCAGTGTAGACCAATTTTAGAAATCATTGTTTTATTAAACCAAACTTAGTGCTGGTAACAGTATGCAAATCCAAAATGTGTATAACCATTTAAAGAAACATCTCTTACTTTTTTTGGACCAAAGATATCTGGATTGTTGTTGACACTTCTGAGGGCTGCCAGTGCATGTTCATGCTCAAGAAATTCCACAAAGGCATATCCCAAAGACTGACCTTTGTGGTTTCCACCAATGCCTTTTAAATCCCGCATCACTCGACACTGCAATATAGAAAAAGATATAGGATAAGGATATAAAACACAGCATGCCATGTATTGATGGGTCAAAAAAGATCAAAGAAACTCACTGAAGAGTCATTAGATGGCTTAGTAAAATGTGAGTAAAAACATTTCATTCACAATCTAAAGTTGGTTTCTCAGAACCAGTTATACATCACTGTTATTTGTGGGATTTCTATAGAATGCAATTTGTATCCTATCTTCATAGCATAGTTCTTTTATGACAGAGAAGGTTGAAACAGCAGGGGAAGGCACAACATCTTAGAATAAAGACTTCATTAGCTAAAACTCATACAACTCAGCAACAACAGTTTGTAAACAGGAATAAGTACCAAGCAAAGATGAAGAATTTAGGCAGTCAATGAGAAATTGCCAAGATGTAAATGTAACTCTCTTACCTCTTTGATCCGTACACTGGATCCCCCTCCAGATGCAGTAAGGAACAGCTGACGCAGTTTCTTGTCATCTACAGATTTAGGGATGTTGTGAACACAGAGGCGTGTTTTGGAAACAAAGATGTTCTGACATTTTAACTTCTGGCGCTTTATCTCCTCAAACTGATGGAGCAAGAAATTCAAAATGTCAGATGCCAATTTACATAAATTAGTTCAGAGACAGTAAGCCCAAAAGAAATATCTAGAAAATAAAGGTTTTTGTTCTCAAGCACTTGTCTTCTATGTATTCTATGTATACAAGGCCACATTTAGTACAATTTTGCAGTCGTACCAAAGTGGTACAATATCAATAAATGAACACACTGCCAATCTGTATTTATAACTTTTTAATAAGATGCTAAATATTAAAAACAATAATTCATAAACATGTTATTGTTATTTTTTCCCAAGTTGAATATGGAATATTTAGCGGTTATATTTGATGATCATCTGTCAAGGCACCATATGCATTCAAAAGGCATTAATTTCTGACCTATAACCAACACTTCCTGCAATTCAGGATTTTCATTTACTCCAATGTTAAAAGAAACAGTTTGGCTGAAATATATCATTGCATATATGCAAGGGCTGATTCATTTAATCTCTGACCACTGTGTAAGTTGCTTAAGGGTGATCTATATATTGTTTTTCTGCTCTGGCAATTGGCAGCTCTGTGGGCAGGGAAAAATCTCTTCCATATCATCCCTCCATTAACTTGAACAGAAAGTGAAAGAGGCAGCTTCAGACACTGCTGTGTGACGCGTGTTAAAATTATACTAGCTTGCCTGAAAACTTAACTAGCACTTTCAAATCACATTAATATGAAGTGTAGCTACAATAAACCACAAATCTCCCCGTATGTCATTACACCAACAAGAAGAGGACAAGTTCTTAACCCCAATAAATGGTTCAGTGGCTTGTTCCTTTGGCAGACAGTGTCTAGAGCACCTACCCGAGCTCTTTTTGCCAGATCTTCAGGACTCAGACCCTCTGCAGCTTTTGTCCCTTCTCGGATAACTAAAAATACATAGGTAAAATCATTAAGATAAAGAACCATTAAATACTGAATTGCACTACTTGTACTTCTTTTTCCCCTTTTTTTTTTCTTTAATACTGTAGTTTTGCCTTTATTGTATTAGGGTTGTCGTTCCATGTGCTCTTGTTTGGTGAACGGACCACTGTTGTTAGTGGAGTACTGGAGGGGTTTGCCCTTGGTCCTTTGCTTTTTAATTTATTAATTACCCTGAGGTGGGCATTGTAAGTACTGTTTCTATTTTGCTGATGATACTAAATTGAACAAAACTATACGTTCCATGTAGGACTGCAGAGAGATCTGACTAAATTGGAAGATGAGGCTCACTGTTAATAAATGCAAGGTTATGCACTCTGGTATTTCTAGTATTATATAACCATTTTTTCTTAAAGGGGATGGCTATGGTGTTGTAAAGAGATTATAAGCACATGTGTCATCTTGCATGTTGTTTCCAATATGGATACCCTATATTGAAGATTGTGTGATTTTCTTTTTTCTTACAATTTGCTTATATTAGGAATGTTACACGTTATGCACTTTTATTTTCTGAAGGGGGAACCCTGGTCGATGGGTATTCTATAAGCAGGATTGTGGAATGTCCCTACTTGGATCCAGTAATTTGTTGGGGGAGTGACCTTTGGACTTCATTATCTTGCTACTTGAGAAAGAGGCGGGAGCCTCGAAACGTTGTAATGCAATTTTCTGCACAATACAGTAAAGATTTTTTCTTTTTTCATTTAAACGAGTCTGGACCTTTTTGTTTCTTTCTATATGTATTGTCCGTGAGTTCGGACTAGGTCTTCAGACTGGTACGTTAGCTCCACTTCACTTTGTACAATGATACACATACACACACACATATTATATTATAAACATATGTAGATAGCCAGGAAGCTGCACACCACAAAATGCAGATGATACCTGGGTGTCAGTGCAAAAATTGAATGTATATACGCAAGAGGTGACGGCACACACAGGAATTTCACGCAGGAGTCAAAGGTTTAGAAAAAACAAAGCAAGGATTTATTTAGTCCCAGTCGGACTTTGTTTTTTCTAAACCTTTGACTCCTGCGTGAAAATTCCTGTGTGTGCCGTCACCTCTTGCGTATATACATACATACATATATATCCGTTTTTCAACACTGCACCCAGGCATTCAGTGACTACTTTATACGTGAGTGCCGGCTTCATACATTCTACTATATATATATAGTAGAATGTATGAAGCCGGCACTCACGTATAAAGTAGTCACTGAATGCCTGGGTGCAGTGTTGAAAAACGGATATATATATAATCCAAAAGGGACCGAAACATCGGTTGTACATGCAATTATAATACACTAATATTTGTTTGAACCACAAGACCCTTGGTGCTGGTTGTGTTTGATTTGGTATCTATTTGGTATTCCGTGCACAGGGGCAGCTACATTGTAGCAACTTTCGGAGTGTGGTGCTGTCGTGTGGACTTACATATATATATTATATACAGACATATACAGTGGGAAATTTGGCTTATATTGGGGCTGTGGACTTTTGTCTATTTTCAACCCAAATTAACCATGTAACTATGACTTCATGGCAAAGCACTTACGTCCTTCCCTGGCCAGGTAGAGGTTCCTAATTCCTGAGGGTTTTTTGACTTTGTTTTCCCTCAGTTTCCCAGCTTCCTCCCTGCTCACTGCTAGATTTACCAACAACTTTCTGCCATCGAGCTTCAGGCCACCATTCTAAGAAGCAAAATTAAGGATTTGTTCATAAATCTTGTTCATCAGAAAGCTGATCTCTAACAGGCATTGCAATATCACACATGCTATGTCATATGCACTGTTAAGTTTAGAATTAAGGTTAAAAGCATTCTTACTTAGTGGTGAGCTCTTTGCTAGATGCTTTCTCCTTGTTACAACACTGCCAAAAATAATTTCTTTCTGTTAGGCTAACAAATGTTCTAAACTTATCTGCACAAGCTGTAAATCCCTTGGGTAAGCCTCTTGTATTTAAGATAGAGAACAGAGCCTTAAGGCAAGGCCACACGGGGCAGATTGCGGACAATCCACCCCTACGCTTCTAGTTGTGCCTGCATCTGGAAGCACTGAATCCACCTGGGTGCAGAAACACAGAGCCGATATATATGTCTTGTGTTTGTTGGCTGATATCGGCAGCATGTGCCTGCACAAGGGCTGATTCAATGCTTCTGGATGCAGGTACTGCAGGCACAACTAGAAGCTTTTTTTAAGCATAGGGGCAGATTGTCAGTAGGCTGAAAATCTGCCTCGTGTGCTCTTGCCCTTATAAAGGTAAGCACACACATGGCGATCTGACGACGTTTCGTGCGACCATCGGTCGCATGATACATCGTCAGATTCGCCACACACCGTCAGGGCTGAAACAGCAGATAAGGAGGTAGAAACAATATGATTTCTACCTCCTTCTGCCGATTCAGCCCTGACGGCAGATTTTGGTCAGGCACCCGATCAAAATCTTTTAACCGGTCCGATCGGCGAGTCGACAGATATCAGCAGCTTCCTGCGATATCAGTCGACTCGCCGACATGCCATATACGCACCGAATATCGTACGAAACGAGGTTTCGTACGATAGTATCGGTGCGTGTATGGCCAGCTTAGCTGTTCTGTTTAGGTATAACTACCCTATCCATCACAATTGTGCTATACTGCAAGAATTGTATGAGAACAATCATAGTACCTCAGACTGGTCATTAGCGGCTGCCAGACACCTCTCCGCTGCTTGTTTTTCCACATACTGAACAAAAGCACAACCTGAAATAAAAGAATATATAAAACAAACAGGAGGACATAAGGAATTTTGCATGGCAAAAAAAGCAGAAGTCATGAAGACTTTTCTTAAGCTCATTTGAGTTTAATTACCTCCCAGTCCCAAAGATAACCAGGACCCCGGCCAACTGAGTTATAGCTCTTAAATGTTCAAATTACATTTCATGTATTAATTTTTGGCAGCAAAATTAGATTCAGAGATTAACAGATAGAGAAACAGCATAATTTGTATATTAGAATCTATATTTTTATAATGAAGAAATATACACAGAATCAGCAGTGGGGAGCTTTAAAAGAAGGAGTATTTAAAACACATCTGTCAATTGGTAGAATCCAAGACAGAAAGAACCTGAAGAAGGGAAAGTTTTGGAAAGTGTAGGAAGAGGACTAATCACAGAGGACAAGGGTCCTCAAAAAAACAAGCAGACGTTTTATTCAGCATTTCAAAAAGTTGTTCTAAAGTTGTAAGCTCTATGGGGCAGGGACCTCCATTCTCTTGACTCTGTCACTTAGTCATTTTTCATGACACTGTACTTTTTATAGATTTGTATTCATTATTGAACTTTGTATTTATCTATTACTGTAATGACTTCCTGTTTGTTTATCAATTTATTGTTCTGCTGTACAGCTCTGCGTACATAAGCAGCACCGTGTAAATAAAAATATACAGACATCTTTCCATTGCTTTACCAAAAATGTTCTAGTTAAATAGAGATAATGCTTTTTTACACAAAAATGGCGCACTTATATTTATTATTTCAGTTGCTTAATTGTCCCTACAAAATACACTTCAATTCAAAATATCCGAAACAGGCAAATGCATTTCTCCATAGAAGCCAATAAACTTAATGTGGAAAATGGGTAATCTAACTTCTTTAAATAATTCTTCAAAATGATCTGCAAAAACAATAACTGTAATTTGTAAATTGTTGACAAAATGCAACATTCAGTATAAATACCCAGGAACACTGCTACTATAATGGAATATATGAATTACTAATTAAGTGCCCGGAATACTGACCTTTGGAGTGTTCTGTGACTGGGTGCAACACTATCCTGACATATTTAATGTTACCAAACCTCAACAATATTTCCTCTAGGTCTTCTTCTTCAGAGTTAAATGACAGGTTCCTTGAGGATAGAATACACAAAATTAAGTATGCTACCAATAAATAAATAAAACTGCTTCATGTAAAATGTTCTTTTGCCAACTAGTAGCTACCACTGCAAGCATCAACAGGGACACACACACACACACAGATAATGGCAGCAATTGGTGAGCTACTGCTCAATCACTGGGGAAATGCTGCATTCCCTAATTGCCAGCTGAAAGAAAGAGCAGAATTCCTCAGTGGTTTATCAAAAACTGACCCAAAGGTAAACAAATGGGCACACAAATTTACAAAAAAATAAAATTAAAAAGATATTTTCCATACACATATTAAAGACGTTTTACATTTGGTCAGTTATGGAATTTGCTTACTATAGTCCTCCTTAGGTATTCCAAAAAAACTCCTATCAATCTCATGGGGAAAGCATCAACCAACAGAGTAGTTAAAGGAGAAGGAAACGCTAAGTAACTTGGGGGTGCCAAAATTTTAGGCACCCCCAAGTGACTTTAATCGCTTACCTTTTACCCTGGGCTGGTGCCCCTGTTAAGAAAAAAAACGCACCAGCCCGGGGTACCTGCAGCGAGCACTTCCTTCTTCCGTCTGTGTCAAAGTCCCTGGGTTGGCTCATGTGCAGTAGAGTAAAAAGTTGACTTTTTGGTTAAAGTTCAGCTTCTCACTCTACTGCGCATACACGCCAAAAAGGAAGAGGAAACCCTTGCAGGTACCCCAGGCTGGTACAGTTTTCTCCTAACAGGGTCACCAGCCTAAAATTTTGGCACCCCAAGTGACTTAGCCTTTCCTTCTCCTTTAAGAGACATAGACTAGCTAACAGAAACATTGTATGATGTAACTGGTGTTAGAAATTTCTTTCTCCGACTCGCATCAATATTACACAAAAAAAATATCTGCATTAAAATCATAATATTATTGTAAACGTTGCAGGTGCACAGAAAATGTGCATACAATTTAAAAAAGAAATTGTGTATATAACCCACCTGATGAATAAAGTTCGACCCTCATTGACATCAGATGGCAGTTGGATTTTGGGTTTTTTTTCTTTACTTTTGCCTGCAATGAGATACCACATGATTATAGGAAATCCTATATGTAGCCTACCTAATGCTTAGATGCCCCATATCTGCTGGAATAACCACTAAAATAGATAGGGTAATTTAAGCTTCTATTAAATATTACCCATATCTCAATATACATATCAGTGATATTAAAGATAATTTATACCTTTCTTCTGCATTTCTGCTTCAGAGTCTTCTGAATCAAAATCATCTTCCATGTCACTATCCTGTTCAGAGTCTGTAGACATATCACTCTTCTCCTCATCTATTTCATCATTATCGCCGCCATCATCATCATCATCATCTTTGCCATCGCCGCCATCACCATCATCATCATCATCATCTTCCTCTCCCTCACTGCTGGATACATTAGACTCTTTCATGGGCCTAAAGTTTTAGAAAGTTTGTACTGTTTACAGTGCTGATGCTAGTTTGATGATGTTTGATAACCGGTCAGTCCTATTCTCAGAAAGAGTCAAAGAACATGACTTGACCATATGGGATAAGTTTAGCTCTCAAGGCGGAAGTTTGCAATTAAATGTCACCTAGGGCTTAATAACATTTTATAGAAAATACTACGAATCATCCCTTTGAAACATTACTACTAAAACATGTTTGACATATACACCTTTTTATTGTACAGCACTATAGAATATGTGAGTGCAATAAAAATACTTTTTAATAACTATAAAATAACAGCAGATGTAGAAGAAAGTGACATATTTGTAAGCAAGTAACAAAGGGCTCTAAATATGAGAAAAACTGGTTTACTAAAGTCATATTTACACATATAAACACTTAATCACTTATATACTCGCAATCTGGGAAAATGGGTCATCAACCTTTTTTTCTGGCACCAAAACAGAGATATTCTGCCATAACAAAACTCAGAAAGCCTTTTTTTTTTTTTTTTTTTTTTTTTTTTTTTTTTACACAAAAATAGTTACTGTTCAAAACATTGTACAACATAACCATAGCGTAAGCCACATAAGAGCATTTTGGGAAAAAATAACCCTGAGAGCTGGTTTTCCAAAAGTCACTCACATTTTTTGTTTTGTAGCTTGCTTCCGCTCTGATGTCTGCTCTGACTCCTCTTCTGTTTCCATGCTTTCCTCTTCCTCTAATGAGCCCTCTCCCTCCTTGTCCTCTTCATCTTCTTTATGAGCAGTGTCTAACTCCTTGCTACTTTCATTCTTAACTGAAGAAGTAATACACACAAAGATTTGCCAGTTAAAAAGAAAATAAAAATATTTTGGAGTTCGGCAATAATAGAACCATTTGTCCCAGCCCAAGAAGTAACAGTATCCAAGAAAATGCTTTCTGTCTAACAACACTAGATGGGTGAATGTAAATTGGCAATTGGCTGCTATGCATTGATTAACCATCTATTTGTTTATATTATTATTACCATAAATAATATAAACAAGAAAAAGACAAAACAAACCAAACTATAAGAGCAACAAAAAACAAGATTTTGTCAAGAATAAGCCAGCAAGTGACAAATGTCATATATATATAATATATAAAGCTTGTCCCATATTTTAATGCTTACAGACTATGGGATGTTTACATCTATGCAACTTGTATTATTTAGTATACTGCTGACATTAACTTAGTAAAGATTAAATGCAATAGGGTTTTGATTTCTATGGTTTTTGGGATACCATTTTCTTTGCATTTTAGATGCATTTCTTTCATTTTATGTATCCAGAACATATTAGTAGCCTTCACAACAAAAAAGGTGCTGTGTGGTTGGCAAGGTTATCGTTACCAAAGCAATGAGAGTAAAAAGACAAAAAGACAAAGAGGGGGAAATAATGAACATATTAATAAGAAACAAAAATTATAATGAAAATCCAGCCTCTGAAGTATGCTGCTTTCTGGTTATAGGGCATCTCTGACCCCAGCAACAAGGCAGAAAGAGGCAAGAGATAGAGGGAAAAAAAGTCTCTACATGTTTAAAAGTGTGTGCCTTCTCTGAAAGTCAATTTATTACTAGCACAATGTGTATTTCTGTACATGTTTAAAAACATACCATGAAGGAATGGACAAGTTTCCAAGGCCAGTGATGACTTTTGCACCAGATTTTCAATATTAGAATGCTTATTAAATACATACTAAACGGAATAAGCATTTTACCTGCTGAAGCGGTTTCCTGTGTAGCTGTATATTTATCCTTGGCAACAGCCCAATCAACAGCAACTGTCCGACCTATATATAAGGCAAAGAATACCTGAAGTGGTTTTCATCAGCTTATGCATATAAAACTATATGTACCAAGATAGCAATGTAAGTAGTAAAGTGTTAACACACAGTGTTGCGCTCTATTATCCAGTCTGCAAAATCACAACAATCCCTTATGTTTGCACGCACTTAAAGGCAAAGCAGTCAAACAACATAAATGTAAGCTATAATTACACTAGAAGTGAGGCTTAGATTTCCCTCACCCAAACACAGTAAGTATGTCATAACAAAAAAAATAACTTGGGTATCTCTTTAAAACTTTGTTGTTCTCACCTTTTATACTCTTCATGTTTGTGCCTTTCAGAGCTTTACTAGCTTCCAACATGTTCTTGAACTGCACAAAAGCAAAACCGCGCATCTTGCCATCTGCAACAAGACAAGAGGTGGCCCTTTTATGAAAAGTATCAATATTATATGTCAAAGTTGTCTAATAAAAGTGGCCAAACAATATATACAGATCAAAAATGTTTCTTAGTCACATCTGTGGTGATGTACTGTGACATTGTTGCAATTCCAATTACATTTGGTTGCATCCAACTGAGAAACTCTACATTTTATGTGGATTTAAAGGCAAAAGAGCTGTACCTGACTTTTTGGGTATATTGATCTCTAACACATATCCAAAATTAGAAAAATGTTCCTTGAGATCTTCTTCTGAGCACTGGTGAATGAAACATTGAAGGGAAAAGTAAGTATTTTATATCACACACAGGACAAAATAAACATTAAACAAATCAATTTAACTGTTTGTTCAGTACCTGAAAACTTAGGTTTCTAATAATAAGCCTGGCCTTTTTCTGTGCACCTCTTGCATCTTTGGGCTTTTTAACTTCTTTAGCATTTTCATTGGACTCTAACAAAAATAGTAATTAAAAGATAGTTATTAAGTAAATGTTCTGATGTCACAGCTGTTAAACACAATGATGTACCCAAAACAAAACAAAAAAAAAGGGGTCATAAAACGTCACCAGCCTGTTTAATCAACAACCTAAAAACATATGTTAAGATTAACAGAAAAGTGGATTGCTTTGTATTTTTATTGGCACTGGCGGATTTGGAGTTGAATTACCTATTAATTAATTATTCACTGCATGAATATACCAGAGAAAGTTTGCCCATACAGTAAAGGACTCTTTACACCCCTTGTTGATGATTGGTAACCTGATTATATATTCGGGAACTGAAACATTGGACTGAATAAAACCTCACTTTCTTCATTTAACATTTTGGTGTGAAAATTCCTGTGAGTGCTGTCACTACCTATTGAGATATATATATTTATATATTTTCCTTCAATATCTTACCTTCACATTTTGCCTTTTTGTTTTTCTCCACTTGCTTTTTTTTAGCCACCTGTACCTCAATTTTTCTCCCCTCGTACTCCTTAATTTCCTTCATTGCGCGCTGTGCATCCTCCATCATGGAGAAAGTGACATAGCCAAAGCCACGGCATTTTTCTGTACCTATAGAGATTACAAACAAAAAAAGTCAGAAACATCAGAATCTGAAAGATTTAGGTGTAGTAAAAGCAAAAACCTATGAGAATTAAGAGCATAATTAATGACCATTTATGCACATATTGGGCTTCAAGTACTTTTAGCAGGGTCAGTAGTAGAAGCAAATGTGCACAAATTTGCATGCATGGAAACATCATACACAAGGCACTTGTACTTTGTCACTGTAGTGTCTAGCATTTATGTTTCCATTACTTGTAACTCAGGTACAAGGAACCCTGTACTTTATAGACGTTATTGAGTATACTATCGTAGTAGTGATTGCATTTAGTGGTGTGCAAAAAATGATACTGGTGCAAGAAAATTGCTAAATACAAACGTGCACTTTTTATATATAGACAAGTAACTTTGTCTATATCTAGTAAATATTTTAGGGATAGTGCTTTGACATTTTTGACACTGGTTTTAAATATTGGCGGACAGCATGAAAGCATTTCATTAAGCCTATGCCCAAAGAAATAAAGTATTACTCTCTGTTTTCCTTTTTACCCAAGACTTAATATACAATTTCATTGTTATATTAATACAAAGTAAGCACCTCTTATTAAGTAGGTGAAGTAGATGACCCTTGGTGCAAATCTCTCCTGTGGGCCATGATCTAAAGGGAGGGTTACATGAAGCTAAAAATAATACTTCATACTATGGTAATAGAGGAGAAAAGGATATAACAAGGCTGGTATTTTTTTCAGAAAAGATAACAACCCTACCTAGAGGCAACGTGTCTCACAAAATAATGTATATGCTGTCACCTATAGAATCCGCATGCCAATAACAAAAGGAGAAAAAACTTCACGCAAACCTGAAGCAAAATACTCAGCTAACACAGCACTTAGCAGCTTTACACTTCCCAGAGTCCCATATCAGCCCGAGCAAAGGGTGACACACGTAGAATAGAGAGAAAGGGGTAGCGAATTCCATGCCCACTCACCTTTCTCACGTACTACAAAGCTCTGTCTGACCGGGCCGCTCTCGCTAAAGATCTGCTCCAAGCGCTCGTTGCTGGCGCTCTCTGGAAGCCCGCGAACAAACAGGGTGAGCCCAGCCATGATTAAGATGCGTTATAGAGCAGACTCTCTTCACTATTCACCACGCCGCTCTGTGGGCGCCGCCATATTGGTCTACCCGGAAGCTCTTCCTCAAACGCGTCTGACAACAAACTTACACCGGAAAAACTTAGCACTTACGGGTTATAAACAAGAAAGAGGCGAAATAAAATACATAAGGGAAAATGTTTGCGACAGAATAGTTACATTACATGTACTAAATATGATGCACAAAAGAAACTATGTATATATGCAATTTAAAAATATTTTATGGATTAAGCTGATATAAATAATGGAACTAGCTGGTGTACACTAAATCTATCCAGTTAATGGGCTGCATTAAATCTGTGCAAAATACTTTGTGTGTACATAAACTTTATATTTCTTTCTGTGTAGCATTATGTATATTGTTAGCAGTGGCTGTGGTGGAGCTGTTAATTAAATAGTGGTTTTAAAGCTGTTACTTTTCTGAATATGTTTTCAATTTGTTGCCTCTTTGCTTGCACATCTGCATATAACAGTGTAGAACATCTTCAGGTGCACAAGGGCCAAAAGGATTGTTGGGCCCTATCTGAGTTCATCAAATATTTATATATATATAGGGCCCATCCAGATATACAATTTACAATGTCAGCTGATTCCCACAAAATCGTTTTCTTAGACGTTGAGGTTATAAGAAATGAACAAAAATTCCTTACACGGATTTACACGAAACCTACAGATCGTAATCAGCTGTTAAAATTTGACAGCTTTCATCCTATATCTGTCAAAAAATCCATTCCTACCAGCCAATTTTCACGGGTTTGTAGAATAGCCAATGACCCCAATATTATTAAAGAGGATTTGAGTAAAATGAATAAGAAACTGACAAGTAGAGGTTATCCCCGGCAGGTTTTACAAGACAGTTTATCAAGGGTTAACAGACAAGAAGGAGCTGGCCAACGTCATAAACGTAGTACTGAACAACGCATGATGTATGTCTCCCAATACCATGCACAAAGTGGTCGGTTACATTCTATTTTGCAAAAACATTGGCATTTATTAAGAGAGTCATATCCCACTATTGAAACTTTTCAACGGACCCCTATGATGTCTTACCGCAGGGGCAATACTATAGGTAGTAAACTGGTAAGAGCTGAGGTTCCCTCTGCACCGAGGAAATTTACCTTCCTGGGACCACCCAGGGAAGGTATGTATAAATGTAAAGGTTGCTCTCAGTGTCGTTTTGTATTGGTTGGGCCACAGTTTAGTGATCCCCATACAGGGAGATCATATAAAATACGTGGACATTACACATGTGATACTAACTTTGTGGTGTACATATTGATCTGCCCATGCAATTTAATCTATATCGGAGAAACTATCCAAAAAGTTAGGGACAGATTTTCACAACATAGATCTACAGTCAACACTGGAAATAGAATTCTTCCAGTGTCTAGGCACTGTTTAGATATGGGACATACATCAGACGATCTTAGATATCGGGTTATACAACATGTTCCTCCCCCTAGAAGAGGGGGTGATCGGGTCAAACTCTTGAGGCAAACTGAGGTGGAATGGATTCACCGCCTAAATACTTTAGCACCAAATGGGTTAAATAAGGATTTTGACTTACATTTGTTTTTGTGATGTTGCTTTTGTGAAAAACTTATTTGTTTATTATTTGTGTTGGGTTTTGCATATACTGTAAATGTTTATGATAATAGTAAATAGTAATGGGCGTTTTAACCCTATGTCCCAGGTTGAATATTACTTAAACTTGCCAGACTCTGATTCCTCAAGATATATTTCTTGGAGCCACTATATGATATTGAGATGTCCTGCAGATATAGATATTTTCCTAATAATGTACATTATATACGGGGTGGTTGTGACGGCTCTCGTGTATACTGAATACACTGTTGTTGTGTGTTCCGTCTCCATGACGACCCGTCCCGTCACTTCCGGTTTTACGCTATACAAGGAAGTAATAGGTATATGACTCATTGTTTGCGACTGCCATGAGGTACGCTTGAGAAAGGGGGAGGAATGCCCCCGAAACGTCGCGTGTATGTGGCAAGCTATACTGATAAGTATGAACTCTTTTTTTGGTTCTGAATACTCGCTGTAATGGATTTTAACAATGCTTTAATAAAAGCTATATTTTAACATTTTGGAGTGCGGCTCAGTTGGAATATATATATATATATATATAAAAAAATAATGTGTTTATGTATGGTTGGGGTTGTTTTCTCTGGAAGAGAGTCGCTTGCGAGGGGACATGATTACTCTGTACAAGTACATTACAGGGGATTATAGGCAGATGGGGGATGTTCTTTTTTCCCATAAAAACGATCAATGCACCAGAGGTCACCCCTTTAGATTAGAGGAACGGAGCTTCCATTTGAAGCAGTGTAGGGGGTTTTTCACGATGAGGGCAGTGAGGTTGTGGAATGCCCTTCCTAGTGATGTTGTAATGGCAGATTCTGTTAATGCTTTTTAGGAGGGGCCTGGATAAAGCTGGCCATACATGTGGCGATTTGACGATGTTTCGTGCGACCATCGGTCGCACGAAACATCGTCAGATCCGCCACACACAGTCAGGGCTGAAACAGCAGATAAGGAGGTAGAAACAATAGGATTTCTACCTCCTTCTGCTGATTCAGCCCTGACGGCAGATTTTGGTCAGTCGCCTTCTATGGCGCCCGATCAAAATTTTCTAACCTGGCCAATCGGCGAGTCGTCCGATATGCCATATACGCACCGAATATCATACGAAACGAGGTTTCGTACGATAGTATCGGTGCGTGTATGGCCAGCTTAAGTTTTTGAACAAGCAGAATATCCAAGGCTAAGATAGTAATATCTACAGTTAGTATTAGTGGTTGTATATATAGTATGTGAGTGTATAGATTGGTAAGTATAGGTTGTGTGTGCTGGGTTTACTTGGATGGGATGAACTTGATGGACTCTGGTCTTTTTTTAACCCTATGTAACTATGTATGTAAATTTTTATTTATATAGTGCTACTTATGCATGCAGCATCAGGTTGCCACCTGGCTAGAAAAAATGAAGCCTCAAGCCAATATTATGAATAGGAAAAAAAGATAAAAATATACAGTGCTACAACCCTAATGCAGCACTGTACAGCAGAACAATACATCAGCCATTTAAGTGCCAGCAAAATTTCACATTTTATTTGCACAGGATGTTAAACAGGTTATGTACTTTTTGAAAATATATTGTTTTCAAGGTAGTCTTATGTCACATAATATACAACCCGGGTGCTTTTTTGCTGTGGATTTACTGTGGCTCACGAGTAAGAAAGGTTGGGTATCCCTGGTGTAGAGACAATTTGCAATTAGTCTTCATTTTTTATTATTTCTAGTTTTTTAGTTATTTCATTTTCAGTTCAAAAGCTCTCCAGTTTGGAGTTTCAGCAGTTATTTGGTTGCTAGGGTCCAAGTTACCTTAGCAGCCAGGGAGTGGTTTGGATCAGAGACTGTTATATGAATCGGATAGGGACTGAATAGAAAGAAATATTACTAAAAGTAACAATAACAATAAAACGGTAGCCTCACAGAGCAATCGTTTTTTGGCTGCTGGTGTCAGTGACCATTTAAAAACTGCAAAGAGTTGAAAGAAGGCGGCAAATAATTCAAAAACAAATAAATAGGGACCAATTGAAAAGTTTCTTAGAATAGGTAATTCTATAACATACTAAAAGTTAGACTAAAGGTGAACCACCCCTTTAATTCCAGTCTGCAAGGAGTTTGTATATTTGCCTGTATTTATGTGGGTTTCTTCCCACATAACAAATTCAGAGATGCAGGTTACTTGACTCCTGATATAATTGACCATTCTGTGTGTGAATGCGATTGCGACCCTAAACTGTAGAGCAAAGACTTATGTAAATGATGTATATGTCAACACTATATAAATAACATATACTTATTACTATTGTTGTAAAAATAAAAGTTTTGGCACTTTATAGATGGCTGCAGGTATACATGTTTAGTATCTATTAGCATAACATGCAAGTCTGTAAATAGTTTGTTTAAGTTCACTTTGACCCAACAAACCTCTTGTGAAATCTCTGTACTTTGTGCTTCAGGAGAGTATTAGCGAGTTCACTAGTGGGCAGTTTGCATCTCTTTTACACATTCGATTCCTGTAAAAATGCGGTTTAATATTTTCCCCAATGTTTATGCAAAATACACAGTTGAAGGCACTGACTTGGACATAATCTACTTTTGTGTTTTCCTAGGTTTCAATCATATATAAAGGTTTATTTGCAATTTCTTAATTCACCCTCACAATACTATTTTTTAAATAATATTTCACAACTTATTTTTAAAGTTGCTTTTCATTGTTTAATTCATGTCTTCTTTATTTTCTTTATATTCTCCTTTATTTTCTTGTACGGTAAGTTATTATAATGGGAATGGAAGGAAGCTTTACTTAAATTATAAATTTATAAATTATAAAAAAATAAATTTGCCATACTTCCATTTTTGTGATTTTTGTATACCAGACAGGATGCAATATCTGCTCTACCTATAACTTGCATTTTGGAGTGTTCTGATGCAAACTTTGAATAAAAGTGTTTAGGGTTTCTGTGTACTCCTGTGGATGCTTTCTTAGATGTCCGGCATGTGTTGAACTATTCCACCTCTTTGCCTTTACTTGAATCCCTTGCTTCTCCCAGTCCTTAAGAAGCTCTTCTACCACATTGTGATCACTTAGAGGGTCATCCATGCAGTAAAAGAAAAGAGCTGGGCAGGTGACAGGTGAGTTCCAGAAAGTCTGGATTCCCTTCTCGTAGTAATCTACTGTATAAGCTTTTAGGAGGGAAAAATAGAGCAAAGTTCCATTTACAATAATCTGCTGAAATGCTGGGAGGGCAACCATGCGTGCTACACCTGTAAGAACACAGACGGAAAATTAGAGGCTGATTTATCAACATTGAGTTCAAGAAAAAAAAATGTGAACATGGAAAACACCTGATAGAATGTTACTTTCTACTTTTCGAGCACTAGTTTAGTTTAAAAAAACTTTTCTGTGGCCGCAAATATCTTGAATGTTTTAAAATAAAGAAATAAAATTGCCAATTGCAAATTGGTGTTTACCTGTTGCCATCCTTTCCATGCTTCCTACAACAAGACTGTCAAACACCTGTCCCTGGATCCTCTCCAGCATCTCTCTATGTTTTTTATGATTACTTATTGAAGACACCAGCATCTGGGCAAATGTGTAGCCACCTATAGAAAAGGCATGGACATAAAGGCTGCGTGAAGCAAGGTCCTTCTCTGCTGACAGAAGATTGAGCAGATTTCCTGCATAGTCCAGGCCTTTACTAGGCCACAAAAAATGGGATACAAAGCTTTCTGCTACCAGAACATCAAAGCCTAATTTAAAGTAAAGATGGATATACTTCTCATATGAATGCGCTTTCGAGCCCAACCAGGGCAGCATCAGCAAGAGGGGACGTGATGGCCAACAGCTCCTGGGAACTGAAGGGTCTGTGTACAGGAAGACAGAATGGGAGTATTTTTTTACATTGCTTGATTGGAAAGGCTCAGATGATGCCTGAGCTTTGGGAGGAGATCCTGCATCGGCGATAATTTTAGGGTCAGGAATCATGGAACTGGACTGGCACATTTGGACAAAATGCCCCTGCAAGGTAAAAGATCATTTGTATTACCATTATGTTGGCATATAATGCAATAGTATTTGTGTTAAATTAGAACAAATATTTATCATTTTAAATAGCTTCTACCTATGGCCCCACCCAGGATTCAATGGCTAACAATTTCTCCACTTTGTTGATACTTAATGCCATCAGTATTTGCATGCAGCAACAGAACTACTGTCAAATCAAAAGCATTTATTTAGAACAGTGCTGTCCAACTGGTGGCCCGCTGCCCCCCCTTGTGTGGCCCTGCAGACAGACACACCTCTGTAGGAACAGCCCTGGCATTGTATTAAGGTGAAATAGAAATATTACACGGGAGCACTTATCGCTACTAGAGTACGTGTGCTGCTCGCAGATTGGTAGAAACAAGACAACAAGAATGGGAGTTGTCTTGTTTTTATTAATAGGATATTCTTGGAAAATCTATCTTTTCCCTCCCCTTTTGTATATATTTCAGTGGTTCTTTAACTAAGAAATTTTCAGTTTTGTATAATTATGATTTTATGCTTTGATGTGTATTTTTTCTTATTTCATATGTGTGTGGGAGGTAGGGTTTAATTCCATCGGTACTAATCAGTGTGATTAGTGGGGTATATATATATATCTCCTCCCCTTTAAGGACTATTTATGCTTCTGATGAAGTGGCGGGATGCCACGAAATGCGTAAAGCGTAGGTCCTGTGTGATGTACATGTGCTTATTATTAATGATTAAATAAAGACTGGTTTTATTTTTTAACTACGTGGTACTCCGCTATTTTGGATGTTTTTATTGTGTTAAGGTGGCCATACACGTTAAGATCCGCTCACTTGGCGAGTTCGCCAAGTGAGCAGATCTTTTCCCGATATCCCCACCACGTCATTCTAATTCGATCGTTTGGCCCTGGCGCCAAACGATCGAATTAGAATGACGTGTTTAGGCATCCATCGGTTCGAGGGTTGCATCAACGAGCCGATGCGGCCCCGATCCAACTAATTTTCAGACCTGCCCGATTTCAGCCCAGATGTCGGTCAGGCAGGCCCGTCGTTAGTGCCCATACATGGGCAGATAAGCTGCCAAATCGGTCTAGGATTGGTTACTTATATAGATATTATATTATAGAATTACCTGTCTCCTTCCCTTCTCTACAATGCTAAGGTTGACTGAGATCCTTAATAAGTATAGGTTAATGCCGCCTGGTTCTTGTATTCACCATGTCACTGATGTAAAATATCCCTGAATCCATGAAGAACAAGAAAGGGACTTTAAGGCAGGAATACTCAACATTGTGCTTTCTTACACTACATGTTTAGAGCCAAAAGGCCCTTTGTCACACTTGGGTCTGGTGGCTCGAAACATGTAGTGCAATAAAGCGCAAAGTTGAGCACTATTCCTGCCTTAAAGTCCCTGTTTTGTTCTCCTTCCCTACTCTGCCTGCCCTGCTCTGCCTGCATGTGCCATACTTTGCCTGCCCTATGCTAGCTGTGTGTGCCATACTCTGCCTGCCCTATGCTGCCTGTGTGTGCCATACTCTGCCTTTCCTATGCTGCCTGTGTGCACCATACTCTGCCTGCCCCATGCTGCCTGTAGGTGCCATACTCTGCCTGCACTACCTTGCCTGTGGGTGCCTTACTCTACCTGCACTACTTTACCTGTGTGTGACATACTCTACATGCCCTACTTTACCTGTGTGTGCCTTACCCTGTCTCTGTGTGTGTGCCATACTCTGCCTGCCCAATGCTGCCTGATATATATTAACAAAAAACAACTTATTTGTTACACTATGTGACTAGCTTGCTAGTTCAGCAGATCTAGCCATATGACTTCAAATTTTAGGTTCCCTATAAACACAATGAAAGTCGAAGAGACATTGTTAGGGCCAGTACTGGGAGTGTACACAAGAGTCACGTGTCTAGGGCAAATGGCAGGGGCACAATTTCCCCCCTTAAAAAAAATATTACATAAATCACTGGTCTTGCTGCCCTTAATCTGCCCTTGCTTTACCTGTTCCTGGGTGATAGGTAGAAGAATGGGCCTCAGGTGAGCAGGTGGCGAAGAGAGTATTATTGTGATGGGGGGGCATGTGGGTTGAAGGTGAGGAGCAAGTGCAAGATTTACCTGCCTTGGATGGCAGTACATCTTGGCCTGGCCTTGACCATTGTGGTCTTTTTTCTTCTGTATACTAAATGATTGTCTCTAGGCTTGTAAAAATCCAGGTTCCTGTTGAAAAACCACAGACAGCCAGGGTCGGACTGGGCCGCCAGAGCACCATGACCTGTGGGCCCCTGCGACACTGACCTAATCCCCGCCGGGCGCTCCCCTGAGCCACCAGTCTCCCACCCCGACACGCTGAAGGCAAGTCTAAATTACGCACAGGGGGGCGGACGGGTAGTGGGGGCCCCTGTGGGGGGTGTGAAGGCCGTGGCAGGGGCTCCTTAACCCCCAGTCTGACCCTGAGAATAGCAAATACAAAAATTTGTGCAGAGGGCACAGATTTACCCACACTAAATCAGTTTCACCTGAAACCCACAGGATCCATTGCAGACTATATAGTGACAGGGTGTTTCATTCTGCCCACTATCCAACACATTTTATATGCCATTCAATAGCTTCGCAAATGAGGACTTTTGACTTATATGAAGGCTGTGAAGGGGTGCCACTATTATTGGCCTTCCACTTCCTATTCTGCTACCAATGGCTTTTCTAGGAAACTCAGCTCTGAGATTATTTCCTGGAAAATTCATTATCTAAGCTGGAGACCTCAAAACATAATCCTGCTCACATAAAACAGAGATCAGATTATTTTGTAATAAAAAAAAGTTAGATATAAGCATACAACAAAAAAATGAAATATGATTTCTGGACCTACAAATATTTCCAGGGGTCCCCGATAGCTTATGTGCCTGTACATAACTGTGCCTTTCTCTCAGTGATTTTCATGTTACTTTAGCTTTTTCTCAGACAGACCAAGCCCCTAAGCATTTCATCTATTGCTTTATTTCTAACTACCCTCTTTTCTCTGGGAAGCAATCAATGAACCTTTCTGTTCTGTGTAACAGAAACTGTGAATGTAAAGAAGATAAGAACCCCCTTGACATGCCAGCTCTGTTCTTTGACCCATTTTGCTGAACACTTCACGCCCTGCTTGACCTCATCTGATTATATAAGGCTTAGTCTATCTCATGAGCTTTCTAAATTTTTTTTTATAATTTTTAAACAGTACATGAGTAAGAATAATCCACTAAATTATTCTGCTATTTACTTGGCTTTTACTCTGCCAGTGAAAATGCACACTTGTGAAATGGAGCAGTTTTTCTGCATTAACATACCTTGGGGGCAGACTCTTTACTCTACCCACTATAGTAAACAGCATTGTCACTGAAATATGTGGTGCAAAATTATATTGCACCAATGGGTTAAATTAACCTTCCAGTAAGCTGAAATTCTAACATTGTGCCCTGGGCCAGTGAGTTTCTTCAGATATGGGGAGGGCACATGCATATGCTTTTTTCACAGTTTTAGGTTTTAAAGGATAAACAAAAAAACTCCTGTAGGCAATTATGAATAGCATGCTGTTGGTCTAAAAATTAATACTATGGGGCACATTCATGAAAACGTGAGTTTGAATCCCGAATGGGACAAATTCAGATTGGATACAATAATTTCTGAAGATGCTTACGAAAAAATCATATTAGGCATGATAATATCGTATTGGCGATCCGAAAGTCACAAAATTTTCGTACCTTACGATTGTAAACAGCGGGAAAACCTTTCCGATTTTTACGCGCGAAAGTACAAAAAAGTCGAGCAAGCGACGAAAAAGTCGAGCAAGCGACGAAAAAGTCGGCGAAAATACACTCAGAGCGTTCGTGGATTAGTAAATCTACCCCTATGTGTTAAAATGGCCCCTTTATTGGAGCTCCCTATAGATCCTCTCAGGTCCTCGTCCTTTCAATGAGGGGTGGACAGGTCTTAAAGGAACAGTAACACTAAAAAATGAAAGAGCTTTAAAGTAATAAAAATATAATGCACTGTTGCCCTGCACTGGTAAAACTGGTTTGTTTGCTACAGTAACACTACTATAATTTATATAATAAGCTGCTGTGTAGCCACGGGGGCAGCCATTCAAGCTGGAAAAAAGGAGAAAAGGCACAGGTTACATAGCAGATAACAGATAAGATCTGTAGAATACAATAGTGTTTTATGTTATCTGCTAAGTGCCTGTGCCTTTTCTCCTTTGAATGGCTGCCTCCATGGCTACATAGCAGCTTATTTATATAAATTATAGTAGACTTTCTGAAGTAAACACACAACTTTTACCAGTGCAGGGCAGCAGCACATTATATTTTAGTTACTTTTATACACTTTCATTTTTTGGTGTTACTGTTCCTTTAATGTGTCCCTGCCAGAAGCACAGTAGGCCAGTCAGTCAGCCTAGCTGCTGATTGGTTCCTGTTCTACAGTGCAGTGTGCTGAGTGCCATTAGCCCCCCTGCACAGCCTAGAAAAGGCAGCAAAAACGTTTAAAAAAAATGAGCCTAAAACGCTACTTTCTAACGCACATTCCTTATAGTCAATACAATTCTTTGGTACAATATTGTTTTTCACACAATATGCCCCCTTTAAAGTTCTGCGCAGGTCACAGAGTCAGATCTGCCAGTCACACTGGGCTGGGGGCGGTACCCCGACATAACTAGCCAGCCACCTTTGCCACAGTTACACTAGCAGGAGCAGCACAAACTCTCTCACATCCCCCTAGCATTGCTATTTTATTGACCTGAAGATAAAAACTAGGCAAAAACCTATAACTAGATCCTTATTGGGTCCGGGTCTGCGACTGAAGGGCACACAAAATAAAGACACTTTAGGAAGGGGGGTTAGTGGGAGGACATTGTGATAGCCTCGTTAGTTCATTTTAGCCGTAACTGTGACGGTTTCTTAGCTTTAGTCACACAAACCCCTGAGTTATTGCTAGAGTAGGATGGGGTTTCTCTGTGCTGCCAGGAATGTCTCAGTGTCCTCCCAACAGCACGAAACTGAGCAGTACATCGGGCTGCCGTGTGCTCCATATACACTGCCAGCGGGGAGGCCATCACATTAACCCTATACTAACAGATCGCGGGCACTTGGAACTTACTGTGTGTAGGGGAAGCCGAGAGGCTGAAGCCGGAGAGCGCATGGTGCATCTTAACATTCCCAACATCACCTTCTCACTCTGCAGCAGCTTACCGGGCAGACCCTGGCATAGAGGAGGGCCTACAACTATTCAACCTCTCTGCAAAAGAAAGGCGCGTCATTTACAGAGCCTTCCCTCTCATTCCCCGACAGGAGTAAGGGCTCACCATAAGGTTTGTGTCTGTGAGAGAGGGGAAGCTATAGCTGGTCCGTGTCCAGTGTAATGTAAAGAGGCGCGGGTAAAGCAGTAGCACACGCTCCCTTTGTGCGGCCCATATATAACATACGAGAGGGAAAGGGCGTTCCTGCATATTTCGGTCAGTAGAACATTCAGTTCTGTTTGCGGTAGAAGAAGCTAAGATAAACAGTCCTGCCCCCTCTGATTCATGCATGCATGCGATTCTGCAACAGTGTGGTGCCAGGAAGGAGCAAGATGCCAGCCATCCTTCATATATGTGCCAATCCCATTCCCATGATGGGTGGTGACCAGGCTAAGCCAGACACCAAATGCGAATGGAGAGCCGCCTGGTTGCAATAAACTGCACCTGCTGTTCTGTAGAAAGTGTCCACAGCCAAGTTATGGGTTGACACCGTCTGACCTCTGGCTCTTGAAACACCATATTATTGTTTGACAAAGCCAGATAATATAAACCGTAATTTCTTTGAACTCTAAACTACATCCCTGCAAGTTGGTTCTTGGGCATGAGAAAACTGGCCCATTGCTGCGTTCCAACCAATGGGAGTCATACCTCATTTGCTTGGCATTGTTATGCCATTACAGTTGTTCTTTTACTTCCCTTTTAATAACATTAGCAACATGCATCATTTTTACTGCCCAAGCCAGTAACATACCAGCCAGGGGCCAGCCCTATTCCCCATGAATTATTTGATTAGGTAGCACTGTTAATATAAGTAGCACTATATCAATAAAAATATACATATGTTTTAATGTCAGTTTGATTTTCTTTCCCAACAATTTGAACAATCCTTCAAAATGTGATCAAATCTTTCCTGCACAGTCCATGTTAGGATTTCTGTGTAGAATATGATCACACTTAATTATTTTTTTTCACCTTTTTCATGTTTCACTGCAAAAAAGAATTACATACATGGTCAACAGTTTTTCTGCTGCATTATTTGTGTAAAGTATAACGGTGCCGATATTTCAACCAATATAGTTAATGCAGTTGGCTATGTAAGCACAGATAAAGATACATAAAAAATATGCATTATATCCTCCATTAGAGGGAGCCTGTGCACAAGGCAACTGAAAATCTGAAGCACTAATACTGATGGCATAATAAAGACAGAGATGCCCAAAAGGCACAGGGGTCTGCTATGCCTAAAGTCAGGATGATTATTAGGAAAGAGGCCTAAACTATCATGTTTAAATCCATTTTCTGCCGCTGATAACAGTATAAAGATCTGAAGTACATGAGCACAAAACCCTAGGGTTTTAGAGGGCAAGAGGGAATCAGGGACAATGTTGCTTAGAGATATGATGGTGCCATAAATCTACAAGGACAATGTTCTAGTATACTTATTGGAAAATTATTTGACTTTTTAACACTATTTCTCGAACATTTGCATTGTGTTATTAATGTGTGTAGGAACAAGGAATCCACAATGGCCAGATAATCTACACCTCCCATATACCACGACGAAAACAGAGTACTGTTGTGGCTTTGTAAGGACTTTGGCTTTTCTTTAAACACAATGCAATGCTCTAAAATGCTCACATCACCACTATATTTTAACCTTGAAATTCTTGATTAAGAGTTTGTGATTGCAAAAAAATAATTTACCGGGGATAATAAGCAGCCATATTTATGTTCTGAAGGAAACCGGGATACAGGGCAAGTAATAAAAAAAAAAATTTCAGTTTCATTTTGACAGAATGATCCACAGTGATTTTTCAAAAGCAGAAAATCATGTATAGAGGCCTTGATCAGTGCTGCAACTGCTTAAAAACTCAAAAGATAAAGCTAAAAGGGATTTTTTGAAGTTTACACAGGTTTGGATGTGTCATCTATAATCCATAAACTCATTACCCCAAATGAAATAATGCAGTGGTATTTCCTACAGTGTTCTGTTTTAGTAAGCAATTCTATATTTTTGGTGGATTTTCTCTTTTTCTATAATAATATGTTTTAGTAACTAGAGGACTTTTTTACAATCACAAGTGCAAAGCACAAAAAGAAAGTAAAACCGCATACGTCAAAAGTGCTGTTCACAAAAGTAGTTGTGCCTAGCCAATTCAGTCACTAATTGTGTAAATTGCACATAAGTTGCAGCACACATATTTTTCAGGCACATGCAACTGTTTTGAAATCCTGTAAAAAAAAATCATTGCAAAAAATGAAGAATTTATATTTTTGCACTTTGCACATTACACTGGGTTTGTAAATGAGAGAAGATAGAATGTTTTTTAAAGTGACTTAAAGGGGGGGCATGTGGGACATGATGTTCTGTTTGGCTAACTAACTATATTAAAAACATTTTTTAGTTTGTACACCCTATCTTTTTACCCAGTTTTATTTTTACTCTGAACAGTATGTCTATATTCCCAGGGCCTCACATTCTGCATAATAGCTACCATACCTGCAGTGCCTTTTATTTTACAGCATCAGCATAAATCAGCTGTTCCACTATAGACCACTGGGGGACTTGGTTAAACAATCTTGTGTTTGCTCATTAAGCCAAGGAGCTGAGACTGAGATTCCTTAGACCAGTGATCCCCAACCAGTGGTTTGTGAGCAACAATTTGCTCCCCAACCCCTTGGATGTTACTTCCAGTGGCCTTTCTGCCAAACAGAACCTCCCAAAGGCTGCCAGTCCATAAGAGTGCTACCAAATAATTACTAACAGCCCTTATTTGGCACCCTCATGAACATTTTTTATGCTTGTGTTGCTCCCCAGCTCTTTTTACATTTAAGTGTGGATCATGGGTAAAAAAGGTTGGGGATCCCTGCCTTAGACTAATGTCACATGTGGCATTTGTCCCCTGAACAGAAAATATGGTGTGCGCAGTAACAAGCATGAATGGCATTTACAGGGGCTAGATTTCAGAGAGAAAATGTACTATACTTTCTGTCTGAAATTCATCATGTGTGTTCAGTGACAGGCACATCCCATTTATGCTTTTTAATCCACACATAAGGTAGAAGCAGCCATATTGGCATTTTCTCCTTCAGCATGTGACATTAGGTGTAAAGAAGCACTGGTTGAAAAGCCCCTATTCAAGACATAGGGGGCATGGGACAGAATGCTGTATGTGGAAGTTGTTTTAGCTCTGTGAAGAGAACTTTTACAATACTATAATTTACCCCTGATAGATTCACAGACCTTAGGCAAAAAGAATACGAAAAGCCTACACATGAACTATAGATGGGCCACAAGATAAGCAACCAATATTTTTTACTTTATATTCCTCTAGGAAACCAAAGCTAGGATACGCTATCACTTTTCTTCTCAAGGAACAAAGTAAAAATAGAGGCAGGTGGCTTTTTGGGCAGTGGCACACGGGTAGATTAGTCGCACACGATAAATCTTTGTATTTCCAGGACATAACTTTTTGTAAATTTGTTGTCTGGCAATGTAATAATCCGCTGTGTGTGCCTGCACCCAGGCCAAAACAATGGTTCCAGGTGCAGGCAAGGAAAAAGCCTTTTTCAGCTTCTGTTCATTTCTCTTTTTCCACAGGCTGTGATGAGCCCCATGTGGCATCAGCGTAAATAAAAAAAAATAAAATACAATGGAAGTGTGAATGTTCTAGTCTGGTTTACTACAAAAATACAAAAGTGGGGATTGAGATTTTGGGTTTGGGGTTTCTAGTTACAAGATTATCATTATATTATTGCCTAACAGCTTTGAATTGCCAAGCCACCCTTAGGGCTGTGGCACGCAGGGAGATTAGTCGCCGCGCGACAAATCTCCCCGAAATGCCATCCCACCGGCAAAAATATAAATCGCCGGTGGGATGGCATACACGTTGCTTCGGTTTCCCGAAGTGGCCTTTCAAGGAAACCTCTGGCGACTTAGGAAAACTGAAGTGATGTGTATGCCATCCCACCAGCGATATGCATTTTTGGTGGGATGGCATTTCGGGGAGATTAGTTGCCCGCAGTAGTGAACATTTATCACGCACGACTAATCTCCCCGTGTGCCACTGCCCTTAGGACAAAGACACACAGAGTTACTTAGTAGCAGCTACTTGTCACAGCTACTAAATGCCAGAAAATATCCTGCCTTAGACAATACTGAGAATTGCTTCTGCTAAAACACACAGAGACAATTATTTGTAAATGATCAGCACTGTCTATTTTTGTAGCCGTGACAAGTAGCTGCTACTAGTAGCTCTGTGTGTCTTAATCCTTAATCCTGCCAGCATTAGGATGCATTGTGAAAACCTTGGCACAGGAGGACTCTGTAACATTTCCAGTTTGAAAAGAAGGCTGTGGCTCTCCTTGTTTCCAGTACTCCAACCTTAAATTGCTTTTCACACATTGGTGGTTTTGTGCTAAAATCCACAGAGTGCACACACATTCAGAAAGCAAAAGACAGCGGGTAGGCTTTTCTCTACTGGCATAGAAATACCAGTGGTGAAAATAACCTGTCTACCATTAGCCTTAGCCTGCCCTAAGGGAACATACACCCAGCACCCAAAAACTAATTTTTTAATGCATTTGCGCTTGCGCCATGGTTCTTTGTGTTGCACCACACAGCAGTGCATTGACTTAACTAATCCAATGTTTCATAGAACATGTCTAGCCACACGTCACATTTTAAAATTAAATATAAAGAAAATCTGTTTGCTCTTTTGCATTAACTTAACTAATCCCAGGTTTCACAGTAGGTCTGCACATATGGGAACTGAGATCAACCCTGCAGACAAAAAAAAAAAATAAACAAGACCAGTTTTGATTGGTTAAGGTTTGATCTGCATTTGTATGATTAGTGGTCTAATTTTTATAAAACTAATGCAGGCTTTTTAAGTACATTGTGCACATTGCAAATAATTCATTCTACCATTTAAAATGTTATTTTGTTGTGAATTGTAGGCAGCCGTCTCAGTGAATTGTGCCTGATCCTGAGGTTTTTTTTTACTTTTGAGTGTTTTCCTCATATCTACCACAAGTTGGGGCATTTTTACCAATGCAGGTGTCTGGGAGCTGCCATCTTGCTACTAGTGATGTATGGGCCAGGCCGATACCCATGGGACCCGTGGGTTTACCTGCCGGTTGGGTGGGTTCGGGCCGACCTCAGCACAACATTTTAGGGTCACGGGCGGGTTCAAGTCAAGCTCTTATACTTGCTGTCCTCGCCTGTGACCTTACACAGCCAACTTCCCGGCTCCGGCTTTTATTTATAGGTGCGCACGCCCCAGCCCCGTCCCTTTTGTGACGTCATTGGTGGGTGGGTCTATAAACAGAGGGGTCTAACCGGGTCAGGTAAGGTTTGGGCTGTGAGTGGGCAGGTTAGAGTCGGGTACGGGTACCCGTACATCACTACTTGCTACCTTTCCACAGTTCTGCTGATAGGCTGGATGGGGGAGTAGGGAGGGGGTTGATATCACTCCATAGTGACTGAAGTTTATCAGAACACAAGTCACATGGCTGAGGGCACCTTGGAAAACAAAGAACATGTCTAGCCCAACATCACATTTCAAAATGAAATATAAAAAAAAAACCTGTTTGCTCTTTTGAAAAACAGATTGCAATCTGGAATTCTGTTTGCAAAGTGCTAATAACTGATGCATTTTGTAAAAATGTCATGTTTTCCCATGACAGAATCCCTTTAATAATTTGCTGTTCTTCAGTACTGCAGATATAGAGGAGAAATGATACACATCATTTTGGGGTTCTGAACAAGCCCAAGGCAACCACAGCCAAAATTAGCAAGACTCTTTTAAGTCAAACATTTGTTTGAGCTGGACTCAGGTTCTAGCAAGCTTACAGAAACAATATGGTCTTAATAGGCACTCATCTATAGTTGCAGGGATATCTAATAACGCAAATAACATGTCCATGGAAAGAAACATACATACTATATGTTTGACTTTACCAAAATACTTTTAATGCAAAGTAGGCATGTAACAGTTTAGTTCGCTCCAGGTTTGTTTATGCCAATGAATTAGGCTACTGAAATTAATAACAATGTTATCACAATCAAACATATTGAAAACATGTAGCTTTTCTGTTTTCTGACTAATACTCTGAGTGGGAGGAGGTGGATACTGGGAGAAAATAAGCAAGTGGTGGTGGGAGACCAAGAATGCGGAATGGCTGCATAATTAGAAGGGGAAGAAATTCCTCAGAATAGAGCTTTGTATTAAAGAAAATCTGTCACTTGCCAAATATTTAACCAAGTCATCATGAAAAAAATAAATGAAACATTGTAAAAGAACAGAGATGTAAAACCTAGTCCTGCAGCAGCTGTTGGTGCACTACAACTCCCAGAGATGAGTTTTGTAGGGATGCTGTAAGTTGTGATTATGCCATAGCCTTTTGTGACTAAAGATGGCATCCCAGTTCTATAAGGCCTGAAAGAACAGAAAAATAGGAAGGTGGCCATTCATATTGTATCCATATGTTTGACCTGCGTGTAGATCCGTTGGATACTGCACACCTAGGGGCTGATTTACTTACCCACGAACGGGTCGAAATGAGTCCGATTGCGTTTTTTTCGTAATGATCGGTATTTTGCGATTTTTTCGTATGTTTTGCGATTTTTTCGGATTCTTTACGAATTTTTCGTTACCAATACGATTTTTGCGTAAAAACGCAAGTTTTTCGTAGCCATTACGAAAGTTGCGTAAAATCTGGCGATTTTTCGTAGCGTTCAAACTTGCGCAAAAAGTTGCGCTTTTTTCGTAGCGTTAAAACTTACGCGAAACTTTGCACCTTTTAAGTTTTAACGCTACGAAAAATGCGCAACTTTTCGCGTAAGTTTTAGCGCAACTTTTTACGCAACTTTCGTAATGGATACGAAAAACTCGCGTTTTTACGCAAAAATCGTATTGGTAACGAAAAATTCGTAAAGAATCCGAAAAAATCGCAAAACATACGAAAAAGTCGCAAAATGTTCGTTTTCAAGTCGGAACTTTTCCAATTCGGGTCGGATTCGTGGGTTAGTAAATCAGCCCCCTACACTTAACATTTCTTGCATATTGAGTTTTGCAGCTTTGTCACTTAGGTACATAGGTACCCATCTAAGGGCGAGGGTAAAAAGGACATACAATATGCTTCTCTCCTCACCATTTGGATCCACTCCTGACAGACACAGGGCCTGAGTGCAGCTACACGGAGCTAGACACAGGAGCGTATTCACCTGCATTTTGCCTACAAAACACAATTTAGAAGTAGATACGCCCTGTGTGCCCTTAGCCTAAGGGAGAAGTGTGAAATTAGAGCTCACCACAAAAAGATTCACCCACTTTCTATTCATTCCTATGGCATTTTTAGAAGCATATTTATCAAATGGTGAGCTCTAACTTTAACCCATTGATAAATACACTTCTAAAAAATCCCTTAGGAATGAATAGAAAGTGGGTGAATTTTTCTATGGTGGGCTCTAATCTCACATTTTGATAATTCTGCCTCTTAGTGATGGCTGATTATCCCCAGGGGTGTATTGGAATAGGAGGTGCAAGCTCATTGATACAAGCATTCAAGAGATTTAAGTGGAACAGTTCTCTTCCTTCCCAACCTTAGAGGTTTACATGACATTAAGTACCATTATAAATAATGTTTAATGATTGCAGTTTTGAGAGCAACTTTGTGATTTGTACTGCTCTTTGGGATTGCAAATTAGTCCTGTTGTATATTGTAATACACAGCTACAACAGTCTAAATCAGGGGTCCCCAACCTTTTTTACCCATGAGCCACATTCAAATGTAAAAAAAGATGGGGAGCTGCACAAGTATAAAAAAAATGGTCTGTGATTGGCTATTTGGTAGCCCCTATGTGGACTGGCAGCCTACAGGAGGCTCTGTATATCAGTACACATGGTTTTTATGCAACCAAAACTTATCTACTAGCTAGGAATTCAAAAATAAGACATCTTGGCCCCAAGCCAGTGGTTGGGTATCACTGGTCTAAATGATCAGATTAATTGGTAGATCAACTGTAATTAATCAGAATCCTGTACCTCCCCCCCCTCCCCCAAGTTAATATACATGCCCTGATGGTTGGGCAATACGGTTGCAATTGGTCAATCTGCAAGTTGAAAACTGACTATGTATGTTCAGCTAGTATGATTTTATTCAGATGTTTCCAAAAAGCATGTCCAGTGCCATTTTTATCCTTGGCACTGAATAAACCAGAGACTAAATAACAGACAATACATCCTAGTCAGACATACACTATATAAAAAGCAGGCTTATTTCTATTTTGTTTTGCTTAATGCAAAGCATGCAGAGCTGTTGCCACATTTAGTGCATGTGCCCCAAGGACGCATTCCTCCAAAGCCTCCTAGCACTTACACACAAGGCCACACATCTTGGAAGTCTCAGGACATCAACATCAAGAACACATACCTCTCATCACCTCATACAAGGAAATCAGATCCAACTCCCTTGTATGTCTCAGCTACTGGAAGGAACAGAAAAACTAAACATTAAATGCTCCTGATACTAATATGACATGTCAGGCATTCCTTCTAAACTTTATGGGGCCAAAATATTAATATAATTAATATAATATTATGTCTGTATTTAGGTCACAGTTTTAGAGATGGGCAGCAACCCCTTCCCCAATTTAATTATTGTGTTTACTATATTTAAAAAAAATACCAATTGACCAGTGGATTACTGTTTGTAGGGACATGACTTTGGCTGTGCTACGAATCTCTTCATCTTCCTGACCACTATAGATAAATTGCATCTATTGAATATAGAAGACAGAAATGTATGCTGCAATAGATTTCTATATACTTTTTTTTGTGTGTCCCCTGGCCTTGGCTCCCGTTAGCCTACCTTCAACCCTGTCTTTGTATATATGGTGTTGCTACAGTATTACCCCAGCACAACATATGAAGACTAGAAGAGTATAACTGAACTTGAACTTGACATGAAAACATTGTGAATAAGTAAATTGTGACTCTACTGAAGTAGAAACCCTCCCTGTGTGTTTTCACCCTCTCATCCCCCTACTAATTCATCTTTTTTACTCAGCCACATGACCTCATCCCAGTAGTGTCTCTCTAAAAAAAAAAAAAAAGGATGTGATGATTTTGCAGAATGGGTGTGCATTTTAGGCGTTGTGGGGTGAGCAGGGAGGGGGAGAGGTGATGTAATTCCCTCCCTTGTCATATTTGCTTGCTGGTTTCCCAGGGCCTGGAACCCAGCCTTATTTTAACTTATGAATGTAATGTTCATTGAGGTGTGACCGCAGCCTTATTGTTATCCAGCAGGGAGCAGAGATCTGAGTGAAATTTAGGAGGGGCTGGAAGGGGTGGAGGAGGTGGTAGGGGGGTTGGAAAATGAGCCTTGGACAACTGTCTTTATGTTAACCCATTCAGAAAAGCCCTTTCCCTGTATTATGTTTGCTATGCAAATTAGCTTATGAAGCACAACTACCATCCTCCAAAAAGGTACATCACGTAATGGCCTATATGTGCTTTAATTTGCAAAAGGCAAACCAGCTCAAATGAGAAAAATGTTGTACTTTGCATGGGGTTGACCCTATCTGCTTCCCAGATATTTCCCTGCATCTGTTCGAACCTGGAGCAGGGTGCAGGGTATAGGTGCAGCACCAATACTATCATAATGCAACTACTAGATCACAAGATTGTATAAGTAGTTCAACATACATAAATTAATTTGGTCCAGTTTTCATTTTGTCCGGTCTTTGGGGGGGGGGGGGGGGGGAGGCACACACTGTGTCTTAATTCTGTCAGAAAGTGTTCTGTATGAAAATTCTGTAAATGTGGCCAGATTTTAGGATTAATCAGGTGCTGAAATATAAATATGGCTTGACATTTCTTATACTTTAGTATGGTAAGCAGTGAGAGGCGATTTTGTTTTTTTTTAACTACTGCTTCTTTCTTTTCTGAGTGATAACCAGTCAAAATATAAAGAGAAAAAGTACAATTTACTATAGACAAATCAGTTAGAGGGTGCCTTTTAGCTCTTTTCATAGCTCTGTACCTTTAGATGGAGAAAGAAGAGCCAGCCCCCATACAATATTTTAATGGCTTTTGCTGCCTACAGGCGATACAGATGTTGTATAACAAAGCTACATTCAGTAACTGCAGGGTGTTACTGCAAATGGAAAAATGTATTTGATAACAGCCTCCAAGGTTTTCGCTTTGCAAAGATTACATTATAGAATTACATTTTAACCAGTTATAATCTGATCATAATATTTTCAATTACTTGACCTCTTTTCTGTTTACTACAGCCAAAAGGACTCCTTCATTAAAGTGGCACAGAATCATAGCAACTGTATAGCTTTTTCCAAATGCTTTGATTATTCAGGCACTATTTGGTAACAGCACAATATGAAGCCTGTAACTACTCCTGCTTGCTCACTACAAAGTAAAGGTAGCTTTGGCTAGCCTTGCCATAAGGCACTGGAGAGACAGCTATTCTGCCCTAGGGATCCTCTGTGCTATGTGTTTAGGGCACTAGGTACACCAACCAGGGAGATATGCCAGACTTATGCCTGAAAAAGTAGCAAGACACAATTTACAATTGTTCTTAATTTTTTATTATTTGTGGTTTTGTGGAATTTCAGCAGTTATCTGGTTGCTAGGGTCCAAATTACCTTAGCGACCATGCATTGGTTTGAACTGATATATTTATAGGAGAGGAGAGGACCTAAACAGAAATAAAAGTAATACAAAGTAACAATACCAATAGAATTGTAGCCTTACAGAGCAATTGTTGTTTGGCTGCTGGGGTCAGTGACCCCAATTTGAAAGTTGGAAGGGTTAAGAAGAAGAAAGCAAATAATTTAAAAACTATAAAGCAATAAAAAGTTGCTTAGAATTGGCAATTCTATTACAAAGTAAAAGTTAACTGAAAGGTAAACCTCCCCTTTAATAAATGGAATTTACAAATGGAACAGAAGCACGCGCTTCAAAGCTAACTAAAATTGCACACTTGGGCAAGGGCCCATACCAAGGCCCCTTGCAGAACAAATTACAGCAAATGAAAGTGCAGGGTAGCCCTGCCACTGAAAGGCAAAAAGCATACTGTTCCTCTATACCCAGCATCCTCTGGCACTACTGCCTTTCCTACCTTTACTGATACAAAAATAGGTGCATGCCAGTGTGCATCATACAGCTTATGTATCTGGTATGCAAGCTTAGATAAGTGGGCCTTTTTGCATTTGTTATTGCTGATATATATTGTTACTATATATACATACATATACACATGCATACATACTGTAAATGCAAAGGAGCCCTGCACGGAACACCTGCTCATGGCAGACAATAGGTACAAGGCTCCCTTGCACTTGTTAGTGCTGTGCAAGGAACAGAACACAGAAGCACTAACTATGGTCAGGGGAGCAAGTGCTGAGTATATGGGCTCTAAGTGGCACAATTTCAATTACAGATGCACATTAAATAATCATGCTTATAAATTAATTTTCTACAATTCACTACCAACATCCAGGTGCTCTCAAATTCACACATCCTTCAGCTAAGGAACAAATTTGAACGTCTTCACACACACAAAATGACCACAACACTTATTCACTCGTCATATCCAACATGGTTTCTGTGGTCTCATCCTGTTTAAATGCTGTCATGCACTGAATAATCAAGAACCACTGCTGGTTACCCACAGCTTATTTTTAACCCACACTTTATGTTTTACTCCACTATATGTTTTTGTTTAATTTTACTGATGAGAAGCTTCTCTCCTATTATCTGGGATAGTACTCATGGGCCAATATGGTCCTTAGCTAACCTGATTTTCTACCTGGTGATATAGGATTAATAACAGCAAAGAGGAGAAAAGGGAAAGGTTTCAGTGATCCTGGTTCCCATATACTGGATGACTTACTGCAGTCAGTGTGTTTGTGTAGGGCTCTTTCATTCAGGTACTCCTGTACAGTTGGACAGTTTTAACATCTTTGCAAATTTCCTGAAGAAGAAATGGACATGATGGATTTTCTTGGAAATGAAGGGCAATTACAAAGACAATGAACATTAAATATGAATCATAATACCACATAGTCCAAAGGTAACATGTAAGCTCTTTTGGGCAGGGCTCTCTTCACCTCTTGTATCGGTTACTGATTGCTTTATATGTTACTCTGTATGTCCAGTGTATGTAACCCACTTATTGTACAGCGCTGCGGAATATGTTGGCGCTTTATAAATAAATGTTAATGTAATGTAACACAGACAGTCCATACAGGCTGCACTTGCATGCTGCAAACATTATGCTTGGCAAGCTGCCTGTTTTCACAGTACAGCAATTAAATACTAGTACACTGCATAAATACAAAGATTATACAGCATACACGATTCAGAATACGGTAGGCACAGAACAAATAGTAAATATAACATTCATATGGCACAAACAACAAGTATCCATTATAACTTATACCCTATTATTACCCCCTTTTCTTTTAGAATACCAACATCTGCAGCCAGATGGGAAAGGCAGAGAATGTCACACATATGCTGCGCAGACTCTACCACATAAATACAGATAACGTGCAGCAGCAGCAGGGACGATTCTTGCCCCATTACACCAGTCCCAATGAAGCAGCAAATCCCCATCACCCCCATCCCACAGACGCATCACATCAGAGAGCAGCCTCTGGCTTCCTGCACCACAATCCCCTCACACAAGCCAGACACACATAGCACTGCAAGGGGACAGGCAGGGAGAGAGCCAGGCACAGGGAGGGAGGTGGAGGGAAGACATAGTGACAGACAGGAGGAGGAGGGGATTCGGGGGTTACTATGGGGGGAGGGAGATGCACTGAGCTCGGTTCGCTTTACTAATGGAAATCATCTCTCTGGAGCGTAGGGGATATCGAGCTGAGTCGGCTATGAACACTATGGATCTGGATGGGTGAGCTATACGCTTTTCATTCATATTTTAGTGTAACACACCCGCACACTTATACTTAGTGTCTTTTGCACTGCTCTGTTTGTGACCCTCTGGTCTCTCTGCACATATATCATGCACCGCTTTCTCTCACACAAAAACGCTCTGCAGCATATTGCATTCCATTTCCAAACGCTCATAGTCTCCTGTACATGCTAGTCACACTGTTTTACATATTAGTCACAGTGCTGTACATGCTAGTCTTAGTGCTGTACATGCTAGTCACACTGCTTTACATATTAGTCACAGTGCTGTACATGCTAGTCACATTGCTTTACATATTAGTCACAGTGCTGTACATGCTAGTCTCAGTGCTGTACATGCTAGTCACATTGCTTTACATATTAGTCACAGTGCTATACATGCTAGTCACATTGCTTTACATATTAGTCACAGTGCTGTACATGCTAGTCTCAGTGCTGTACATGCTAGTCACATTGCTTTACATATTAGTCACAGTGCTGTACATGCTAGTCACATTGCTTTACATATTAGTCACAGTGCTGTACATGCTAGTCACATTGCTTTACATATTAGTCACAGTGCTGTACATGCTAGTCTCAGTGCTGTACATGCTAGTCACATTGCTTTACATATTAGTCACAGTGCTGTACATGCTAGTCTCAGTGCTGTACATGCTAGTCACATTGCTTTACATATTAGTCACAGTGCTGTACATGCTAGTCACATTGCTTTACATATTAGTCACAGTGCTGTACATGCTAGTCTCAGTGCTGTACATGCTAGTCACACTGCTTTACATATTAGTCACAGTGCTGTACATGCTAGTCTCAGTGCTGTACATGCTAGTTTCAGTGCTATACATGCTAGTCACACTGCTTTACATATTGGTCAGTGCTGTGCATGCTAGTTTCAGTGCTGTACATGCTAGTCACACTGCTTTACATATTAGTCACAGTGCTGTACATGCTAGTCTCAGTGCTGTAAATGCTAGTTTCAGTGCTGTACATGCTAGTCTCAGTGCTGTACATGCTAGTCACACCGCTTTACATATTAGTCACAGTGCTTTAAAATCATGTGACTTTTGGTCACATTAACGCGGAAGTAAAAAACTTTTACATACACACTTCTATTTTACCCTTCTGTAGCCTAATTTGCATATGCACATATTGCATATGCACATTTAGATATTTTATAAAAGATTTGGGGTTTGGCCAAATAAATAAATAGTGAATTTGGTGCATCCCTAGTCACGGTGCTGTACATGCTAGTTACACTGCTGTACATATTAGTCACAGTGCTGTTCATGCTAGTCACACTACTGTACATGCTAGTTACACTGCTGTACATATTAGTCACAGTGCTTTACATGCTAGTTACACTGCTTTACATATTAGTCACAGTGCTGTACATGCTAGTTACACTGCTATACATATTAGTCACAGTGCTGTACATGCTAGTTACACTGCTATACATATTAGTCACAATGCTGTACATGCTAGTCACACATTCCACACTCAGTGTTGTAGCTACACTCTGCTCTGCATTTTGCAACCTATGTTACTGACAGAAAGTGCTTTGCATCTTACTGAAGCACTCTGCTCCGCATGATAGCATTACTCAACGAGTTACAATCTGGTTTTTTGTTCATGATCATTTCACAGCTGTGAAAATGCATTACTGTGCTCTTTGTATTACCAAATAACATGCAGGATGTCAGTTTTTGTGGTTACAGTTGCAGCCCTGTACAGTACTGTATTGTACATAAACCTCTGCATTGCACTTTGCTCCATATGTTTCATTTAGTTTGTACAGACCAGTAGCTTGCCCTCACACTGTATATCACACTTTCTACATGCTACATAATCAAGCTGTACTGCGTCCTTACCTCACTGCACTAAGCAACACCGTAGGTACTACACAGTACATGTCCACAGTTCTGCTATACACTCAATCCAGTTATATTATCTGCTCAAAGAGTCATTTGTATACTTTGCTCCATGGGTCTTCAACAGGCAAGGAAAGTTTCAGTACCAGCCATGTAGGCAAATCCTCATGTGATACACATACAAGCTGGTCTGTTTTGATCATACTTCTTCTCACTCCTTCATGTTGTTTTCCTCTTCACTGCATAAGGAATTAAATGCTTCATGTGTCATAAAAATATGTATGAGGATTCAGGGGCATATTTACTGAAATGCAAAATTCCACCTTGTCAATTTCCAACTAAGTCTGCATCATTGCAAGTGTATTGTGCCATAAAAAAGCACTGGCAAAATATGTCACAGTGTTACACAGGTGTATTGTTCAAATGGCTAAAATGATCACAGAGATAGGAAATCACTGCTGTATTAGGTAGCATATCAGCTCACCAAAATTTGTAAGGTGTAGTAACACTTGCAAATCAACACAAAGCAATGAAATATGTGGGATAGTAGCCTAGATATATGCCTTAAATGCCATAGTGGCTCATGTATCTTCGTAATTATAACTGTATATAGGGAATTATGGAGTCAATTGTACATTACCCTCAACTGATTGTAAATAATTCTGCCTTTAGGGTGGAAGACACACAGAGCTACTAGTAGCAGCTACTTGTCGTGGCTACTAAAATAGACTATGCTGATCATTTACTGATAACTCTATGTGGGTTTTAGCAGAGGCATTTCTCAGTTTTGTCTATGGCAGGGTATTTTCTGGAGTTTAGTAACTGTGACAAGTAGCTGCTACTAGTAACTTAGTGTGTCTTCACCCTTATTGGTATGACTATAGCCTAAATGGGCTACTTTAAAGGATTACACATTAGTTAATAGAGCTTCTCCAGGAGAATCCTGCATTGAAATCCATTTTTTAAAACGCAAACGGTTTTTTTTTTTATATTTGAAATTTCACATGGGACTAGCCATATTCCTCATTTCCCAGGATGCTATAGCCATGAGTGACCTGTGATCTGATAAACTTTACTGCTGCGCTACAAGTTGGAGTGATTTCACCCCTCTCTTCTCCCCCCCCCCCCAGCAGCCAATCAGCAGAAGGTAGCAAGATAGCAGCTACCAGTAGATCTCAGAATAGCACTCAAGTAAGAAATCCAAGTCCGGCTTGGGACTCATCCAGTTATATGGAGTAGCAGAAAAAATAGGTTATCTGAAATCATTTCTAATATGTAGTGCTGGCTCCTTCTGAAAGCTCAGAATTAGGCACAATGCACTGATGCCTACACACCAATATTACAACTAAAAAAAAATACATTTGGTGGTTCAAGAATAAAATTTAAAATGGTAGAAATAAAAATAAAAAGTACACCATAAACATCATGACAGAAACCCTTTAATATACAAAACTGATTGGCTAATATGCAGTGCTACACTGTTGAGCACCAAAAGCTCTCTTTAGTGCTCTGACCTCTCTACCTACTGCTGTTTAGTTCTGCTCCACAGTTTTATCTTGTGTCATTTTTTCCTTATACCTCAGATTTTCATTATTATATTCAGATATTGTATACATAAGCAATTGCTCACACATTGCTTGAGGATATAGTTTTCACATGGAATGGGCAACAAAAATAATATATATTGATGATGGATATAGAGGTACAAAGTGGACAAAAAGAAGGACAGAGTAAGGTATATGGCACATACAGAATTTGAGCACTGTTGCAAGCACTGGTCATGAAAGCACCAAATGAGCCATAGCCCTAATTCAATTTGAGATAACACAGATTTAATAAAGAAAGGGGCCACAGCATTTAACAGATTTTTGGACCGTGTGTGGGCTCCAAATTATGGTCCATGGCAATCGGTCATTTAGTCAATCTAACTGGTTAAAAAATCTTGGTTGGTAATGATAATATCTGTGCATGTATTGTGTATATGGCAATATCCTGGGGTGACCTACAATGTATTTCCAGGACATAACTTTTTGTAAGTTTGTTGTCTGGCAATGTAATAATCCACTGTGTGTGTCTGCACCCAGGCCAAAGCAATAGTTCCAGGTGCAGGCAAGGAAAAAGCTGATACCAGCCTTTTTCAGCTTCCGTTCGTTTCCCTTTTTCCACAGGCTGTGATGAGCCCCATGTGGCATCAGCGTAAATAACAAAAATTACAATACAATGGAAGTGTGAATGTTCTAGTAGAGATTTTGGAGTTTTTAGTTACAAGGTTATCATTATATTATTGCCTAACAGCCTTGAGTTGCCAAGCCACCCTTAGGGCTGTGGCACACGGGGAGATTAGTTGCTGTGCAACAAATCTCCCTTGTTGCGGGCGACTAATCTCCCCGAAATGCCATCCCACCGGCTAGAATGTAAATTGCCGGTGGATAGCATACGTGGCTGCACGATTTGCCGAAGTCGCAAGGCAACTTTGGCGCTGCATATGCAATCCCACCGGTGATTTGCATTCTCGCCGATGGGATGGCATTTTGGGGAGATTTGTCGCGATATCGACTAAGCTCCCCGTCTGCCACGGCTCACAGTAGCCATGACAAGAAGTTGCTACTAGTAGTTCCGGTGAAGACACACAGAGCTACTAGTAGCAGCTACTTCTTGTGGCTACTAAATTATATATGATAGTTGTCTTTACATGTTTTAAAGCAGCAGCAATTCTCAGTATTGTCTATGGCAGGATATTTTCTGGTGTAAGGGCTCTGGTACACGGGGAGATTAGTCGCCCGCGGCAAAACTCCCTGCTCGCGGGCGACTAATCTCCCCGAGTTGCCTTCCCCCTGCCATCCCATCGGCGAACATGTAAGTCGCCGGCGGGATGGCAGACGCGGCGGCGCGATTTTGCGCAAATCGCCGAAAAAGACTTGCGAGGCTTTTTCAGCGATTTCCCGAAATCGCCCCGCCGCGTCTGCCATCCCGCCGGCGACATACATGTTCGCCGGTGGGAAGGCAACTCTGGGAGATTAGTCGCCTGCGAGCAGGGAGTTTTGCCGCGGGCGACTAATCTCCCCGTGTACCAGAGCCCTTAAGTAGCCTTGAAAAAGTAGCTGCTACTAAGTAGCTCCGTGTGTTTTAACACCCTAAACAGCACAAACACGACAGGACTGTGTTCAAGGAATTGCTTACTAGGGCTATACAAACACTGGGTAGCATTTACCTTACAGAATAGTATCTGAATACTGAACAAAAACAGTTGTAGATTGTTAAGAAAATCTAAATAATTGTATTACAGTATCAGTAATTTATATTGTTTGACAGTGAGCGAGGATTGTTGTGTATTTTAGTAGTTAAATAACTAGAAATGAATAAAGCCACATTTCTAATGCTAAAACCAGAATATGTTTGGGTCACAGTATACACATTCTCTATTGATCAGTATGCAGTAGTCATTTAAGCCTGTAGTCCGCAAGGTTTTCCTGAAGAAATATGTCCCAAGTACTTAGGTTTTATTCTTTTCAGTAGGGAAAAATGCGAGTACTGTTTGTCGATCTGCAGTTATTCTTAGACTGAAAAGTCAGTCCCTTATGCTGACCAATACACAGATTTTTACGCAGTTTGAATTCTGATCAAACATACATGTGACTTCTAGAAACGATCCATTTTGGCCAGTTGACCTGTTAACTTACTGAGGTGATTTTAAGGGATATCATTGTACAAAAAATGTTACTCAGATGACTGACTCAGGCCAGTGGCTTATTGTAGTTCTAAAGAGCAGGATAATGGGCAGCAACTCACAGCATGGGTTGCAAGTAGGACTGGTTACACCAAGAGTTTCAGTAAATATCCTGTTTCAGTGAATGCATGTTCTGCTCACAGTAGTGGTCTATGCATTTGCATATGAGAAGAAAAGGTGTAAAGAAATAGTCGAGGTCCATGAATTAAAAACTCACACTTGCACAGAGAGAGTACTCTAAATTGTAGATTATGCTTTGCTCCCTGGCCTTAGGGGATTCATTGTTTGCTCGGACAGGTAACCAACCCCCCCCCCCCCCCCACTGAAATACATTGACCTGGTCAACCTCCCTTTTAAGATAAGACTGGAATGCTTCTTAAATCAGTGAGGGCTATTGACTGAAACTGCAGCTTGCTGGCTTACAAATTCAAACAATGTAAGATTATAAGGTATGCACCACCACAAAGCTGGCCACACAAAGTATGATTTGTCATATATTCAGCATCTTAGGGCCAGGGCATACATAGCAAATTGTCCACTTTCATCTGCCTACATTTTGTACAGAGGCAGAGGAAAGCAGATCCATGTTTTCATATTTTTTGGGCCTGAGGCATAGTTAAGAGGACAATCCACTATGTGTGCCCTTACCTTTAAAGTGATACTGACACAAAAGTATTCTGCAAAATATGAATTGATGGGGCTGCTTTTGTAAATAACTGTTACCTGAAGTTCCTGAACGTTACTGTCCCTTCTCAAGTTATAGCTTCTAATGCTAATGGACTCCTGCTGTACAAATATGGCAGCCCCCTTATAGAGGAACATGGGGAATGAGATAAGTAATGTAAAAGCACTAGGCAAATACTTTTATACCAAAATGTTAAATATATGGCAAAGTCAGAGTTATAAAAAAAAAGGGTTTAATTTCTGGTGTCAGTATCTTTCTCAGGGAAGGAAAATGTCTTAAAGGGGAACTTCGGCTTTGTCCACAAAACACAGAAACCCCTAAGATAACACTGTAATCTGTTCGTTTTAAAAGTATGCATAATACCATAAAGCAGTGCTGTCCAACTGGCGGCCCGCGACCCCCCTCTGTGTGGCCCCCCACCTGTCTGGCTGCTTTGATGGCTTACCTTTGTGTAAGCTTTAAATGGTATCAGTACTGTGATTAACTGCCCCCCTGCATGGTTAACACCTCAGATTCAGGCTTTAAACCCCCTGTATTGTTTAAAAATGTAATCCCCTGTGTTGTTCACACCTTTTAATCTCTGCATTGTTCACCCCCTGCAGTGTTCACACCTCAGGCTGTAATCACCCACATTGTTCCCCTGTTCACACCTCAGACAAGGAGCAGTAGAAACCCACAAATAAACCCTGCACACTATAAAAAGAACATATACTGTGGTGGTACTGCAATTAAAAAGTTTTTTAATATATAGTTATTGTGCAGACTGTAGGAGCAGTGCCAGCATTGTGTTACTGTAGGCTGCCTGTGTGTGCCATACTCTGCCTGTCCTATGCTGCCTGTATGTGCCATACACACAGGCAGCATAGGACAGGCAGAGTATGGCACACACAGGCAGGGTAGGGAAGGCTGAGTATGGCACACACAGGCAGCATAGGGCAGGCAGAGTATGGCACACACAGGCAGGGTAGGGCAGGCAGAGTATGGCACACACAGGCAGGATAGGGCAGGCAGAGTATGGCACACACAGGCAGGGTAGGGAAGGCAGAGTATGGCACACAGAGGCAGCATAGGGCAGGCAGAGTATGGCACACACAGGCAGGGGAGGCAGAGTATGGCAGGTTTTTTCTGTACTACCACCATTAATATGGCCATGCGATAACATGGGTGTTGGTTTCAAGTGGGTGTGGTTTTAAAAAGGGGAGTGGTCAAAACTAGCCTCCATTATCGGCCCTCCACCACGGAGGCCGAAAAAATTCCGTCCCTCGGTACCACAGAAGTTGGACAGCACTGCCATAAAGTATGCATAATCCAGTTACAAAACAGTTCTTCTTATTCTGCATCACTCGAAATCCTGGCAGGGGAAAAGGAACTAAAACACTGATGTTACAAATTGTGATAACATCTCTACATCTTACACACAGCATACAGGAACTACAAACCCACAATGCATTGCACTGTGATATTACTTTCCTTATTGATATCACATGTACAGGGAATTATGGCATTTGGAGGATGCTGCTTTTAGCAAGCACTTGTGCCTGTGCTTGCCAGGCTACTTTTCCAGGTAACTATCACCTTGCAAGCGGCGGCACAATTGCTAATATATGATTGCCCCACAAGGAAATAGGGGTGCTTTCAGACCTCCAAAAAGTTTCTAATAATCAACCTTAAAATCGGCCACTGTATCTAAAGCCTTTGTGGAACACATAAGGAGCTATTGTCTCTAAAATGTAAATGAGGATCTGTTTATTTATTTGAGATAGTTGCTCACATGTGCAATAAGCTCAGCAGTGCCCATTATCTTTTACTGAAAGCAGCTTTTAGGGCTCTGGCACACGGGGAGACTAGTTGCCCGCGACAAAACTCCCTGTTCGCGGGCGACTAATCTCCCCGAGTTGCCTTCACCTGCCATCCCACTGGCGACAATGTAAGTCGCAGGTGGGATGGCACACGCGGCGGCGCGATTTTGCGCAAATCGACGAAAAAGCCTCGCGGGCGACTAATCTCCCCGTGTGCCAGAGCCCTTAAGGGCTGTGACAAACGAGGAGATTAGTCGCCGTATGACAAATCTCCCTTGTCGCGGAAGACTAATCTCCCTGAAATGCCATCCCACCGGCTAGAATGTAAATCACCGGTGGAATGGCATATGCGGCGCCAAAATCGCCGAAGTTACCTCTCAAGGCAACTCGGCGATTTTTGCAAATCGCCGCACCATGTATGCCATCCCACCAGCGATTTACATTCTAGCCGGTGGCATTTCGGGGAGATTTGTCGCGCACCAACTAATCTCCCCGTCTGTCACAGCCCTAATAGTGATAATTTGTTGCTAATTTTTTCCTAAAAATAAACACAGAGATAAAACATCAACAACATTTCAAACCTTTGCATACATTTTACAGCTTATAATAGACTGATCAAAGCTAGTCACATATTAGTAACTAGTGGGTTATTGCACTGGGGTTAGGTTAGAAATTCACAATCTGTGAATAAATTGTATAATAATATTGGTGTTTTCCAGTGTTATTATTTTACAATTACCCTTTCCCTTTCATGGTAAGTGTGGTATGATGTATTTATTATGTTTTATCTTGTTCCAGTTATTATTGGCAGAGAATGGTAACCCAGCAATGACAGACCTTTAAGTGATCTACATTGTTCAAAGAAGACTGATCATGGGCTCATCTCACTGGACACTGACAAAGATACTCTTACTAGTTGTTCTATACCTGAACTCCTATGAGGCAGCTCAGGACAAATACCTCACAGGACAAAATAAAAATGCTGTTTTGTACACGCCTTCAGTGGATTTTTTGGTATTGACAGAGAGCACCCCCACACTGGCACCTTTGTGGGTGCAAAGCAGTTCCCCAACCTTTGCTGGATACCAGAAGGATGAGCATGTATCACAAAGTCCAGCTTTGGATAAGAATATCATGGACTCCACGCAGTTGTTAAAAGAAAGCCCCACATCAGATGATGTCTCTTTGCAGTCACCTTTTAGCATCCTTACACCAGCATATCAAACAACAAATTCAGATGAAAGTTCTAATACAGGGTATCAAACCGTGCCTGAGTTATCGATTTCTCAATGGCCAACACCAGGATTGGATCAAACAACTGATCAAACTCAGTTTTCATATACTGCGCCCCAGTTCACCATAGCAACAGTTCAGGAATCAAAGTTGAACTCAAACACATCTCCTTTTACCATTCCAGTGAAGGAAAGTGACTCCCCTACGGTTACTAATAGATTAAATAGTTTATCTTCATCAGATGCTGTTACATTTTCTCTACCATTGTTCTGGACCTCAACAAAGCAGACAGAAAATGATACAGAACTGCTTATGGGAAAGGGCGGACTGATATCTTCTGCAATGCCAACACCGGTAGAAAATGTAGATGAAATGTTAGTAACTGTACCTGCATATGTAATATCAGACAGTACTCAGTCAAATAGTATGGAATCTTTGGAAATTTCCACAGAGACAGACAGGAAACCATTGGATCCAATGAGTGGGGAACCAACCAAGTTTCCATTTGCAACTAAAGGAAACACTGACCCACCCGGTAAGACCAAATGCATGAGAAACAGATGTGATTTTGCTGTGTTATTCTCCCTTGCTTCTATGAAAGTGCAATGACTCTACTAGCAGCAGTTTGACATTTGTATAACATGCCATAGTTGTCAGACCAGACAGTGAGGCTTATTTATTAACAGCGAAGAAAATTGCACCTGTAAATAACTTATGGTAACCAATCAAATGTTTGCTTTCATTGTTCTACCTGCAGCTGGCTGAAAACAGCTAATCACTGTTGATACTCTGTGTTGATAAATGAGTGCCAGTGATGGCAAAGACAGACTGTAAGAAGGCCTGACCAAAAATAAGTAATAACAAATTGAAGTAGTATATCCAGCCTAGGGTCACTGACCCTGGCAACCATGATGCATGCAAAATCTTTCTGTAAGATACAAAATGTAGGTTAAAAGGAAATATTACTTTTCTACAGAAACTGAATGAATAAACAGATTATGCTAATTAAGAGGACAATAATTATTCTGGCATGTTCCAGTTTGCTGTAAAACAAAGGTAAATGACAAAAAGTTCTGTTCTTTGCAGAAAAAGTAATGCACCAATCTATGCTCTGAAGGACAGCCTTTAAGGAATTCAAATTTGCTTTTCTGAAATTCAGGGTTTTTGGTGCCTGTGACGTGTCATGCAACAAGTTTGTAAACTTGTTCCCATTTACTATCCTGGCAGTACTATTGCTCCAATTAATATCAAGGTAATTAAAATCCCCATTATAATGCCCAGATAGTGCAGTTTGGCCAGTTTGAACCATACTGCCATTATGGGCATGTATTTCAGCTTGGAAGTCGGTTTCAACAGATTGTGCTGCAACCCTATTGGATTGCAGTGACCTGCCCATGCTCCTTGGAGGTTAGTAAATGGGCAGATAAAAAAAAGTGAAGAGGAGCCACAGGGAACAATAGAGTGGTCATTGTTAAATATGACCAATTGTGCAGTATCTGTGGGCCAATCTTTTAGATATCTTAATAAATGGTCATTTGTTAAATGTAGTTTACAGAGTTAAAGAAGGCACTGATCATCAATACGCAATATTGTAATACGCATATATATACACTTAGGGCTGATTTTCTGACAGTAGGGAAAATTCTGATTTTCTTTTTTTCCCTATGTTTGCCCTAGCGAAAAAAATTCTGGCAGCTAAATATTATGGGTGCCATTTTTTCCCTTCAAAAAAACGAGAAAACTTTGTTTTACAGACAACCATTATAAGAAATGTCTGCTGAGCAAAAGAACCTTGGCGACTTTTGAATCAATATTTTCACAGGATGCTTGGAAGCTTGCCAAGATTGTTCCACGGGTTATATTGGTTTATGCCACTGAAAATACTTTAGAAAAATAAAACATCCAAAACTCAGCGTTACATAAGTAAGAAAAATCACCCCATTTTTGAATATGAATATGGTGGGAAAAGAACAAAAATTCCCAAGGGACGTATGCTGGTACAAATATTCTGTGGGACAAAAAAAGGTCAATATCCCTACGGGTGAAGACACACAGAGCTACTAGTAGCAGCTATAGAAATAGACAATGCTGATCATTTACTGATAATTGTGTCTACATGTGTTTTAACAGAGGCAATTCTCAGTATTGTCTATGGTAGAGTATATTCTGGTGTTTAGTAGCTGTGACAAGTAGCTGCTACTAAGTAGCTCTGTGTGTCTTCACCCTAAAAATTCTGGCCAGATGGCAACTACACTCTCTTACTTCATTACCCCTATAATTAAAAACAGAAAATGGGAAGTTTTCCACACATAATTACAGTTTTGTCTGCATGCTAAAAAAAAGAAAACAATTCAGTGCGCTTATTTACACAACCTGTGCTGTTCAGATGCATATGGTCTTTTCAACAGTGTGTGAAAATGTGGGGGAGGTTGATAGTGCTGTGTGCCAGTGAGAGAGGCAAACACTGCCAATTAGAATGAGCTTGGCACCTATAAACAGCAATCTGCAGGAGGTTGCTGCGCATTCTGAGTGGGGGCGCCTGTCATTGTCTATGAAATATATCTATGCTGTAAATACACTGAGGTTATTATAGCCTGTGGGAGGCTACAACTCCTATTGTATTACTTCAGTTCCTAGCTCATTTGCAGTCTTCTCTACCCCAGCAGGTTTTAGGTGCAAATGGAGTTTCTTTTAAAGAATGTTTAGAATGGATATAAGATGAGAAACATGTGGAGACATATTTATCAAACAGAGAAGGATTTAGTGCAGGTGGTAAGGAGACAGGTTTATTTTTTCAGCAACTGTACATGAAGTGTAAAATAAATGCATGTATTTTTTCTATAATGCCTGAATATTTATTTTATGTGAAAAAATGTTGGTTAGTTATGTGCAGATGGTAACTTTGCCTTCAGATAAAAATATACCCTATTAACTCTTTGGGTAGGGAGCCTTATCACATGACTATATGGGCTTACAACTTCTTTTCTGCCTCCATATTTTCCTTTTTGGGGAGGTTTGTCACGCAAAGCAGTACTATTCTTGTGCTATAAACAAACAGCTGGCATGGTTTACAAGTTGAGCAAGTGGGTGTACAGTATCACTGTAGCAGACAGAGCTGTATGTCAATATTACGGTTTCACTGTACATCTGATACTTCCCTACCTCTTTATTATACCCTTGGAGTCTTTGGTAGTACAGAATTGATTATTTTAATAATGCACTGCATACATTGTAGGTGTAAGCCACTAAATTAAAGGGGTCCTTCTCTTATTTCTTCATTCATTGTATAATGAAAGAAAATGTTGATTCTTTCTAATATATATATCAATTTAATGAGCTGACCCACAAGCTAACAATCCGATTATAATGGAGGCCAATGTATACTCAATGCAAAGAATTTTGGCTGGCACAACCGGTACAATGCAAGTGAGGCTTACCCCTGCATGTTTATTTCAAGTGAAGCAATGTTTCGGGGTCCACCACCGAAACATTGCTTCACTTGAAACAATCATGCAGGGGTAAGCCCCGCTTGCATTGTACCTGTTGTGCCAGGCATAATTCTTTGCATTGCGTATTTGAGAGTGCCGACCCTCTAGACTGAGCAGCAGGTCCTTAAAAGATGAGGTACGGGTGTGCTGGAACTCTTCTTGGCCAATGTATACTCGTCACAGGGGGCTTATCAATTTGAAACATGACACATTTTCAGCCAGATATCTGCTGGGGAGGATGTCAGGAAGGGCCCACATAACAAGCAGATAAGCTAACAATTTGGCTTCGCCCCTTCAGACCAAGTTGGCAGAAAATCTGCCAGCTTTAAAGTGTTTTTTGGGGGTTTTCTAAGTAATATGTTAGCCAGTTAACCTGTCTTCCCTTTTATGTAAATAGAAAATATAAATAAATATAGCAGTCATAGTTGTAATACAGCAGCCGCTGCAATGCTGTGGTTAAATATACAGCTCAGGTGACGACACACAGAAAATCTGCTGTATACTCATCTGCATTCTGCACTAGTAGCAGCAAATACATTACCCAGCATTCTTTATGTTTCCAGCTGTCACCTCATTGAGAATTCTGCAGACACTTATCCTGCTCGAACCCACCTTCCTTGTTAAATGCCCGCTGCAGAGAGCTTTGCAGCACTTCACTGGTATATAATGGATTGTTTACCTATTTTATCCATAAATGTAACTCACAGATACAGAATTATATTTATATCTTAAGCAATATTAAATATGACATTTTCTCTGTAACTGATGATTATTATTAATTTTATTAATAATTTATAAGGCATGAATATATTCTCCAGACTAATAATTGCAAAGTAGCACAACGATTGAGTTCCTTACATCTGTTTAGCTTTAATATCAGGAAAAAATAGAATCCAAGATGTCTGGGATAGCATTTTTATAATAAGCTAAGCCCAGTTAACTTCAGACTAAGCAGCAGTCTGCTTTTGGTTATACATTTACATTGTTTATGTTCTTTTCTCGAGGCAACGGTTTAGGTTCTGAAATTGTTCATGAACGAACACGGGGATATTGTCTGAACTGTATAGCACACAATGAATAATCTGTTTAGGGGCATGAAAAAAATTAACAATTCTGCTTCCGAAGTTGATAACTGTTAATAACCAGTACACAACTTCCCTCCATTCACCTTCTGCTGCAACTGTTTTGTTAGCAGTAGTCTATTATGCAGGGGCACTAATTATCTACCTTGCAAGGAGCAAACATGGAGTAGCTCCCTTTTCCATGTTTGCCCTGTTTAACTCAAGAAATAACAAAATATATAGATAATTCTTTAATGAGAAGGTAAGCTATAACCACTGGGGGATGACAAAATGTTAGACACCCCTTAGTGATTGTAATCACTTACTTGTTACCGGTGCTCCGGTTAGCAGAAACCTGCATAGACCCAGGATACCTGCAATTGAGTGATCCTCTTCTTTGTTCTGTTTTCACACCGTTTGCGTATGCACATTAGAGTGAAAAGCCAAACTTTAACAAAAAAATTGGCTTTTTCACTGCACTGTGCATGCTTGGGCCATTGGATCATGAAGAAAGAAGACAGGAGGAAGAGGATTGCTTGCGCACAGGTACCACGACCCTATCAGCAGTTTTCTGCTGACAGGGGCACTGGCCTGGGGTATCAGGTAAATCAGTGGTCTCCGACCTTTTTGGCGGTGTCAAGCACAAACATTTTTCCACGGACCGGGGGGGAAGGCGTTCATTCGCGCATTTATCTACGCCTTTCTACCTGCGCCCATTTCCTACGAGCCTCTGCATGCTAGTTGCATTGATCGGCACAGCATTTTTATATGCACCTTTCTTCAGGCGCCACTTCGTTTACGCCGCATTTTTACTGCGGCCGGGAACTCAGGCGGCCAACTTGAAAGCACCCCGCGGCCCAGCACTGGTCTGCGAACCAGCGGTTGGGGACCCCTGAGGTAAATGATTACAATCCCTGGGGGGTGCCTAACATTTTGGCACCCCCTCAGTGATTATACATTTCTTTCTCCTTTAATTTAAACAATAGACAAAAAGTATGTCCAGCACAAGTACTATTCATTGAACTTATTTTGAACAAGCAGGTATAATGCCCTTTTAATTTTTCATATTTGCTGGGTGAGGGTGCAGCCTCCTTCTTATTAGGGGGAATGATTCTACAAACACAAAAAAATGAAAATATTTGGTTTCTATTGCTATTTTTTTATATTTCTGGTACAATTGTTATTTTTTTTGCCTATATAACCTCAATGTTAATAAAACTAATAGTACATGTATGGGACCTATTATCCAGAATGCTCAGGACCTAGGGGTTTCCAGATAAAAGATCTTTCTGTAATTTGGATCTCCATACCTTAAGTCTATTTATTAAAAAAAAAAAAACGTGAATTAAACCCAATAGGATTGTTTTGCCTCCAATAAAGATAAATTATATCTTAGTTAGGATTAATTACAAAGTACCTTTTTTTCATTATTTTTGAGAAAAAGGAAAACATTTAAAAAAAAAAAATTATTATTTCATTAAAATGGAGTCTATAAGAGATGGCCTTCCAATAATTCGTAGCTTTCTGGATAACGGATCCCATCCATACCTGTGCTATGTAATATACAATGGTAATGCACTATGAACGGTATCAAGATGTATTAGAAGTTCATAGCATGCAATTCTGCCATCTACAGGTAGCAAATGAAACCAAACAGATTTTATTGTTTTGTTAGGTACTTTTCTAATCATATTATAACATGATAATAACATTGTATGGATTGTTTTCATATTATATAGTGACAAGACAAAGTTAAGAACTTGCACTGGCCAGTCAAACCTGTGCAGTATATAAGATGCAAGGAAGGAAATTTTCTATTTTATAAGCATTGCTATATTTTAATAGTAAATATGTCAATGCAGAATATTTTAAACAGGATATGAGTGCATCTGGGTGGCAAATGTCAATGGCATTGCTGTTAACCTGTATTGCACCTTTCATCTTTTGCCCATAAATAAACAGTCACAGAATCAACATAATACCCAGAGAGCCACAATAATTTAATTTTTGCATCTGTAAAGGAAAAACAGGGTAATCTTTCCAATAAACAGACCTTTACTGTCATGGGTAATGTAATTAGTTTGTTAGCAGAGAATCTAGAATTTGGTTACAGTAATTCAATTCAGTCGAGGTTAAATAGAGTTTTGATTTAGTGAGTCAGAAAGTGAAGGTGTTAGTTATCCATCAGTCTGCCAGCACAACAGCAGCAGGCCCGGATTTGTGGCGAGGCCACAAAGGGCCGGACGTAGGGTGGCAAAAATGTAGGCATGCTGCCCCGCCACACCAAAATTTTGCTCCCATTTTTGCATGCCTGGGGGGGCCTTGGGGCACTTGGATAAAAAGTCTGTCAATGAACAGCAGCCATGCGGTGACACAGATAGGATGGTGCTTACTGGTCTTACCCTGACATGTGGCCCATCTCCCACAACCTGTGAGTATTAGTATTGCCGTATGTTGCAATGTATTAAATAGTGATTTATTAAATACGTTTTTATGGTATGTATGTATAGGGGCAAATGTACATAAAGTTGGGAGCAGTGTTCTTTGACAGCATGTCGAATTGTCTGAGATATAATGACTCATTAAAGATTTTGGCACATATGGTATTCTGACCGCAGTGATTCTGCATTCTAAAAAATGGGCTCAGTTCATTGCACAATATAGATATGTCTCAAGGGCAATGACACACGGAGCTACTCGTAGCCGGCTACTTGTCACTGGCTACTGAGGGTATTTTTGGGCTTTCTGTAGCAATGAAAAGTATCTGGCTACAAGTAGCACTTTGTGTCATAGCCCTAAAGGAATAATGCAAAACAGGAAAAGAATGACAATGAACCTGCACCACACAGAGGAGTTTAATCTCAGGAAAAAATAATACTTTATCTGCAAAGTATGCTGGTATACAATCACAAATATTAACAAGCATAATTCAATGGTCTCCATAAAGGATTGCAGTACTACTACACCACCACAAGAGAAATAGGAGCAGTAACCTCAGGTGTGCGTGTGACTGGAAAACAAATAAAATGTCAGGGCACCAATACCTTAAAAGACATTGACAAGCCCACAATACTGACAGGAGTAGGTACTGTGCTTCCAGTTCTGAGGCTCTATGTGGTAGTTGGCAGGAAGACAGAATTGAGAGCAGGTTCTTTGGGGCGGCTGGTGGACTTATCTCACATTTAAAATTGGTACAAATAATACTTCTTTGCTATTGGTAAGCTTTACTATGCTTTACTAAGCTTTGCAATATTTCCCATAAAAATATTTTTTTCAGACAGAATTCCATAAATAGGGTCTGACCCTTACAATTATGAACAGTAAACATGTATGGCTGCTGGAACTAACAACTTCTAAACTATTAGTCTTTGTAATGATTTATGCATAAACAGGCTTGTTAATGTGTGTTAACGGTAGAGAGATCAATACAACTAAGTGTTCAAAGGTTGGGGATCAATAACATATAGTAATAAATGCTGGGACAATGGATAATTGCATGGCCAATCTGGGAAAGGGAAGGTCTGTAATAAGTAAGGAAGTGGCTGAAGGCAGGTTTAATAAGGTTAGTAAGGTAGTTTATCTTGTCAGGGATTATACAGGAGGCACTATTTTTGCATGTGAATACTGTTGAGGTCAAAGAATTTAAGACTGTGATTACAGTTAAAGGGAAACTATACCCCTGAATATTATGTACATCACATAAAAAAAGATTTTCGATGCCCAAATCATACGGGACATATACGAAACAGTTTGTACAAAAGAGCATTATGATCTACAATCTACATTGTTAACTAAACATTAGGCTTACAGCCTAATAGGAGTAACATGGATGACAATTATTTCCCAAGATGAGCATTACTGCACAGCTCTTGGTGTCTGCTTGCAGGGTCTGACTGCAATGTTTGTCTTCTCTAGTTGAGGAAAACAGATAATATGGTAAAAACCTACAAATTAAAGCCACAACAGTTTTAAATAGTATTATATTTTAAAGAAATAATGACTTACAGATAATGATTTACAGACTTGCAGGCTTTGGGGAATACTTATCCGAGAAAGTTCTTCAGAAGATCTTCTATTTGCTGGTAGCAGGACGATTATTAAAATAAAACAGATTAGTCATGTACAAAAATCTAATGAGTAATAAGCATGCAATGTAAATTCATGAGTTTATATTCTTGCCTATGACGCAGAGTCGCACCTGTGATAACATGACTGTAACAGAGCTGTCTCCATTATCCAGGTGGTGCCATATGGAGAGCTGTCATATATGCTTTAAGAAAAGTTGTTTTTCATGGCTGATAAAATTTAGCCCCCCCCCATCAACTCTTCTTAGTTAAACGTGAAGAAAAGTTTTGCAACTTTGGAGCGCTGATTAAGTAACAACCAAAAACCATCCTAAATATTACAAAATAGATACATGTGAGCCAAGGCATATGAGCACATTTCCTGGGAGAATTTCTATTTAAACTAACCAGTTATGTAACAGCAGCCAGCGGGTATGATGGGTGTGGGCTGACCCCTTGGTCAATCCTCATAGGAAGCTGTTTGTGCCTTTCTGTATTTATTAATGGACCATTATACCTTATTTTTTCATTTAAGAGCTAAAATATTTTTCATTTGCTTGATAAGCATCTGTAAAAGTATTACATCAAGTCCTTGCTACTTTTCTGGTGCTCAAGTAATAGCTAATATACTTCAAAATTTTTCAGCTATTAATTTAATAGAAAAGAAAACAACAACAGGTCCTCTGCACTTGCCTGTTTTCAATATATATAGGACATTAAGACATTCTGTGCTTTAAGCTTCCAAGAAATGCCCTCACCTTTAAGCAAAACAGGGATTGTTTGTCCATATATTGCAATATACTTTAAAGGAAAAAGAAAGTGAAAGTCACTTGGGGGTGCCAAAATGTTAGGCACCCCCAAGTGACTTTGACCACCTACCTTTTACCCCAGGCTGGTGCCCCTGTGAGGAGAGAACAGCACCAGCCCGGGGTAGCTGCCGGCGCTAACTTCTTCCTGACTCGCTGCGCGCTCATGCGCAGTAGAGTGAAAAGCCGAACTTAAACATTAAAGTCTGCTTTTCATTCTACTGCGCATGTGCCCACCGCTGGCATTTCAGCAACGGAAGCAGGAAGCGATCCGCTCCAGGTACCCCGGGCTGGTGCTGTTTTCTCCTAACAGGTGCACCAGCCCGGGGTACGAGGTAAGCGGTTAAAGTCACTTGGGGGTGCCTAACATTTTGGCACCCCCAAGTGATTTTGCCTTTCGTTTTCCTTTAAGCTGACCAGCCAAGTCAAAGTCATCCTCTGGCCAGTCCTACACTGACTTATCTGATTCATTAAGAATTCTTTTAATAGAAAAGTAATAATTTGAGTCACATCTGCTACAGACAAAAGAAGCATTTCAGAATGCAGTGCTAAGTGCTATATTTCCCACAATGCAGTATTTTTTTCAGCAATTCCTGAGTTATTGTAGGCATGAGCTGATTTGCAACCTTGGGGCTGCTAGTCCTAGAGGGGTATAGTTATGGGGTTTGAACAGCCAAAAAGGCCAGTAAATGGTACGATCTGTAGCAGGGACAACAGATACCATAAATCAATGCCAGCATATGTATTCCCCTGTACTAAGAACAATTCTTCTGGGATACTAGAAACTGTCAGGCTGCTTTATCTGCTGAGATAAAATGAAATATCATCCAAATTGGCATGAAAAAGAGGCAATAATGTTTAAACTAATTATAAATATTTTTTTATTCAGAAAATCCAGAACTGTAAGTTAAATATATTTTTAAAGGAGAAGGAAAGGTAAAAACTAAGTAAGCTTTATCAGAAAGGTCTATGTAAATACAGCCATAAGCATTCACAGAAAAGCTGCATTGAGTCCTCTATCAAAAGAAACACAGTATTTATTTTCTTCTTTTGTGTACACATGTTCTTCTCTCAGAAAAAACAGCACATGTCTGCGCAGCTCGTTCCTCTCTCCCCTTCCCCTCCCTTCTCCTGCTCCCCCTTCCATCTGAACTCGCTCTCCCTCACAACTGTACTGTGTAATCTGAGCTACCAGCAGCTAGAGCTGCAGCATGGAAGCTTCTGAGACCAAGCTAAAATGGCAGCTGTTATCTTAAACAAACAGAGGGAGCTTCTAGGTCTGTTTACTCAGGTATGGTAAAGTTTTCTGCAGAATAAATATAACATTCTAGCTTGCACTATTGTGACTAATCTAATGACAGTAAAATGGCAAAAATGAATTTATCCTTAAGGTACTTTTGATTACCTAGGTATCTGGGAAAGGCACACTACCTAATATATCACAGAGAAAATATGTATGGTTTTTATCGTTAGTGACATTATTGTTATTTATGCTTTTAATTTTCAAACTGGAATCAACCAAATATTAGAGAGACCCAACAGTCCAAAATTATTCTTTGCTCTAGAGTTACATAAATGCTGGCATACTATTAAAAGCATAGAATGGAAGGTCTGTAATTCCCTGTAGACTTTTCTGTAATATGAAAAACAAATTGTACAATGTCCCTTAGGTCTTCATTATCTAAAGTGTTTGCTTGACAGAAATGGGAATTTTAGCCTTTGGTGTCTTGAGGTGAATGGAACTACAGTTTCCTGTGTTAACTTTTTTATGCATTTAACAGATGTGCAATGTGCAGAGCATTGGTATGCCCGGACTCAAGTGATTTCTGAATGAGCACTAAGGGGCACAAATCAGCACCCCTTAGTGCTATAGTACATGCATCCAAGGAGTTATTAAATTAAGCACAATTATACTGTATTTTCTTATGATTTGTTCTGAAGACGGGAACTATTGAGGCGTGAGAGTTATTCTTGCCCAGTTTCCTAATTTTGGGACATATAGTCAAGCAATATCTGGGGACCCAAGGCTAAGAAACAGGGCAGCACAGCACAAGAAATTGTTGAGGGAAGCCTTATTAACAGCACAGTGCTAAGAAGAAGGAACAATTCCTTTGTTTCTTGTAAGAAATGAGAACAGTAAAAGGAAAGTTAGGCTTAAAAATAATATATGTTTGCAAATAATAGAAATTTTGTATTTCCTCCCTAAGCCCCTGTTGGTCTGCAGCTTTGCCAATATGTTGTTTAGATAGCACACTTAGGATGCTACATACATTACCGCCCCCTGATGGCTGCCCAAATAGACAGAACATCACTCTGTAAAACCGGGTAGGAAAATTAAACACTTTTGTATGGCATGTATAGTTTCCTCAGCTCCTGTCGCACTGAGTAGCAAAAGAAAGACATTCTCTAGTACGTGTGAATTTAGGCAGTAGGATGCTGTAGAAATAGGTATCACAGGTATATATTTGGGCTCTCAGGTACAGTGGCAGTATAAAGGCGAGTTACAAAATATATAATACATTTTTACCATATACATAGCCAGTGTTTGCAAATCAAATTGTTTGAGAGAAGCCACCCTGTTCTAAATAATGGTTATTTTGCTGTGTAGAGAACAATGAATGATGTTTAATCTGCTTACTTTAAAACATAGAACAATTGAACAAAATACCTGTACCTAATATTGCTACATACAAAAGGGAAATTTATTAAAGTAAGAACATTTATTCTTCTGAATAAAGTTAAGAATTATTTAATTAAGTTATTTATAACCACATTTTCTATATAACAAGCTGTAGTTTATCATTAAGCCACAAGAATGAAATTAGACAAAAGCTACCATATCAATTCATTAACACAATGCCAACTAAGGTTAGGTGCTGTCAAAACCCACAGATACGCAACTACTGCTGGAATAACCGTAAAAGGATTAGTAATACCATCATTATCATTTATTTTTATATTGTCAGCAAGGTAAACAGTGCTTAACATTAATTTATAACAATCCGGGGTCTTACAATAATTTAACAAACAAGGGTTAGAGTTAAAAGAGGATTAGGGCCATGACAGATGGGGAGATTAGTCGCCGTGCGCCAAATCTCCCTTGTCGCGGGCGACTAATCTCCCCGAAATGCCATCCCACCGGCTAGAATGTAAATCGCCAGTGGGATTGCATACTCAGCGCCAAAATCGCTGAAGTTTCCTCTCAAGGCAAATCCTCTTTTAACTCTAACCCTTGTTTAAAGAGGATTAGGGCCGTGACAGAAGGGGAGATTAGTCGCCGTGTGACAAATCTCCCTTGTTGCGGGCGACTAATCTCCCCGAAATGCCATCCCACCAGCTAGAATGTAAATCGCCAGTGGGATGGCATACTCGGCGCCAAAAACACAGAAGTTTCCTCTCAAGGCAACTTCTGCGATTTTGGCAAATCACCACACCGCGTATGCCATCCCACCGGCGATTTACATTCTAGCCGGTGGGATGGCATATGGGGGAGATTAGTTGCCCACGACAAGGGAGATTTGTCGCACGGCAACTAATCTCCCCGTTTTAGAGGGCCCTATTCAGAAGAGCTTACAATCTAAAGGGTTAGGGTACATTTTCAACATAATAAATATGGAAACAATTGATGAATTGTGATGTTAATGACTGATCAATCAAAATAAATGAAATAAGCTTCCCTAAACAGGTGGGTCTTTAGCCTGATGTCCCACGGAGCAGTTTAGTGGCCTGCGATAGATCTCTGCTATCGAGGGCGACTAACCGTTGCGAAATGCCTCTCCACCAGCAACAATGGGAGTTGCGGTGGAAAGCCCTTTACATCGCTTAAGTTTTCCAAAGTCGCACAAATTTGCCTGCAGGAGGAAACTTTGTGTGACTTTGGAATACCGAATGGCTCTGTCGGACATCAGCCTAAAGCTGGCCATACACGCACCGATACTATCGTACGAAACCTCGTTTCGTACGATATTCGGTGCGTGTATGGCATGTCGGCGAGTCAACCGATATCGCAGGAACCTGCTGATATCGGACGACTCGCCGATCGGCCAGGTTAGAAAATTTTGATCGGGCGCCATAGAAGGCGCCTGACCAAAATCTGCCGTCAGGGCTCAATCGGCAGAAGGAGGTAGAAATCGTTTCTGCCTCCTTATCTGCTGTTTCAGCCCTGACTGTGTGTGGCGGATCTGACGATGTTTCGTTAGATCGCCACGTGTATGGCCAGCTTTAGGGAGTTTTTGAAAGTTTGAAAAGAATGGGAAGGCTGCTGGTTAGGGTCCTTAAGTTTAAATGATTTAAATTTGAATCAAGAGGAGATTGGGAGCCAGTGAAGGCATATGAATAGGGAAGCGGCTGAAGTGGAGCAGTGTGATAGATAGAGTCTGGCAGTAGCATTTGGAATTTGAGTTGTGAAAGGCAATATGTTGGAATGCCTGCAAGGAGTAAGTTGCAGTATTAAAGATGGAAAATAATAAGATTCTGAATAAGTGTTTAATTTGTTGTATCCAAACTGAGTTAAGGGCATATTCCAAAAAAGTGACATTATTGACTGTGAAACCAGAAGGAAAGAGGAAGATGTTGGAAGAAATATAATAAGTTCTGTTGCATTCTAAAACCAAAGAATGTAAGAGTTTTGCATGCATTTTATTAGTGTACTGTTACAATTTCACTGGTAAAAATGGTTTATGTTTCTCAGGTACTACTAAAGTATGTATATGTAGCCATGGGGGCAGCCATTCAATTTTAAATTGGACTATAGGACATAGCAGATTATAGATACACTTTGATTTTAGTTCTTCAACTGGAAGAATTGGTGTCAAATACCATTTATGGCTTTGTATAGAACTATAAAATGAAAACTTTTCATATATAAAATAGGGCATATGTTGCCAAGAAATGTTTTTGCCAGATGAACAGATACAAACTACATGTAAATTAAATTATTTTCACTTCATGGCATTACTGGTTCTTAAAAAATTTGGTGACTTCTTGGGAGTTTAAACATAATAAGAAGTCTTTCACCAGCCATGGCCTCAAGATCAGAAATGTCTATGTACGTAATTGTGGTTTACCACTGGATACAACCAACTAACCAACTCCATCCCACCCATCCAATTTATATTTGGTTTAATATTTTTTTTACATTAACAGCAGTTTAATCACTCAAATTTTTAAAGTTTGGCAAGGAGCCATCTGTACTGAATGCCCCCTGTTCAAAGAATTGACTCCTATGGCTCCTAGTGTTCTACCTTTATTTATACTGCTATGGAATCTGCTTGGCCTAATAAGACTTTCTTACTTACTTTTTTACATTTTCTCTTTTTTCAGGTACTCAGCCTGGTTCACAGGACTCCTTAGCAGATTCTTCCTTCCTGGATTGTTTTCAGTCTGAAGATTGTGATTCGGTAACCCTAAGCACCGCCCCCTCTAAGGTGGAAAATAATCTCTATGGACATTCTTCACTCCTGCCATTTAGACCAATATTCATTACCCTGCATTCTGACTGGAATACATCTGTTGCAGACTGGGGTGTAGCCTGGGAAGCCTTAGTGTATGGCTCTGTGGGTCTTTTTGGGTCAGTCGCTCTTCTCTCCTTTCTCTCCCTTTTTTGCTTGGTGTTCCGATGTCCTTCAGGAGGCCACTATTTAGCTGTTTTACATCTGTTTTTGATATTTGTAGGGAGCAGCCGGGCTTTTTCTCTCTTCTATGATGCATATGGGCACCAAGAAAAACTACCAGTTTTTATTGCTATACTATTGCATGAACTGGCCTTTCCTTGTATGACAACAAGTTTCAGTATTGTCTTCCTTCTGCTGTCCTCAAGGTGTCAGATGCAGCGCTCAACTCCAAGCTTACTCCGACTCTGCATTTTATCTGCTACAGCAGTTCTCCACTTTGTTGTCTCAGCAGGAGCAGTGATATTAGTTGATGTCTTACAGAAGTTTGCCTTCCTTCTACTTGTATCCCATGGAGTCTACATAACTTTGGCTGTTCTTCTTTCTCTTTCCTTCTTTGTCTTTTGTTGTATAGCAAGAGTCCAAACCACTCAGATTTATGATCTTAAAAATTCAGCTCCTCCTGTAGAATATAGTAGTGGGTGTCCTTTTGCAAACTCAAAGGACTGGAGTCGAGCAACTCACATTGTTGTGATTGCTTCCATCTTTAGCCTTTTAAATGCCGTTCTTCAGCTGTATGCAATGCTTTATGCCATGGGCTATGGTGGATCAATTGTGTTTGGACCTTGGACTTGGTGGGCCTTCCAGCTCAGTTCAAGCCTATGTGAAGTAGGTGCATGTCTACCCCTTGCTGTAGTTGGTACCTACCCCCTATTTAGTTCTAATGATATTGGGAGGAACAATTGCTGGACAAAGTTGTTTTGTCTTACTCCTGGTCACGTCACAATGAAAGCCAACATTCTTCAAGCCAATTCTCAGTGGTCCTCATCCCAGCATGAAAAACTGCTCATCTGTGATACTATAATTAGAAGTGACTCAGAGTTCTTTCCCCTTTATACATTAGTGGAGAAACGAATGAGCCTTGGAGAAGACATAAGCTTAATCTACAACAGCACTAAAAGCCTTGAGGTTCAAGGTTTGAGTCTTCACAATAGCTCTAAGACGCCATCTTTTATTAGTGTACAGGTGGACAGTGACTCAACTGTTGATTTTCAGCCCCCGTCACCAATCAACTTGCGTCGTAGTATTGATGAGGCCCTATTTAGTGAAGCTCTAATACCCAAAAGTCTGTTTCATGGCACAGCATTGTCCAGCAGCTTGTCTCTCACAATCAAGAGTACTACACAGCTGGAAGAGAACATTTTCAAAGAAAAGGCCTCTGACAGGGGACTTTACCGAACATCTTCCTGCATGGAGATGGACACTGGTTTTCCAGCTACAAGACCTGCTGCCAACACTTGCAGACAGGGCAATTTATCTTCCCCTTCTTCACAGATATGGAGAGGCAAAGAAAGCGCCACTAGCTCTCTGTACAAGGTATCTCAAGATGGATCATCCTTGGTTCTTTGTTCAAGTTTTGACAATGCAAACTCCTCCACCTACAGCTATGAGAAGAAACAAGGATGTAGTCAGCAGTCAAAGGGAATGTATCATACTTTGCTTCCTCCATCTCAGGAGTCATTGGATATGACAACCAAAAAAGAACATACCCTAAGTGGTGACTTCAAAGATGTATTTGGGCCTATTGATGCACTGAGTGTTAGCAGTGACACTATAGACCTCTGATGTAGCTCACAAACTGTATTAATGGAAAGGCCGTATACAAAAACTTAAAGGTGCACCTTATTACTTTTACAAGGATTCATGAGACAAGAGTGCATACATGCCATTTCTTTTTGGGATTAGATTATTAATCAATTTGTAAGATGAAATGGCAAATATAACATTTAAATTGCTACTGAGCTTTCCAGTGCTTGAATATTATACATAAATATTGCAGAACATTTACAAATCTTTATATATTTTTTATTTTATAATGATATCATATATACAATTTAAAAACAATATTAGGAATGGTTGGCTATATTTTCCTGCTCACAAGTTAAAGTTAATTCAAATCCTTGTGATTTAAATCACTGTGGCTTTTGTGTTCATACCCTTGTCAAAGTGGTGTGATTTCCTTATGTAATCTATGGGTACAGACGACATATCAAAGTATCAAATCTTTATTTGGCCAGCTTAGAGAACTTTACAAACAGAAAAAAAAGGTGACTTGTTAATTGAGTGTTAGAGGGTTAATATATTCTTATGTGTATTAGAAATTTGTATTTATTAAAAAATAATGTGGTGTTACCATGTTCAGCATCCATAGCATACACACCAATACACAAATATATTCCAAAAAGAGAAAACTTATGCTGGGGGGAAGATTTTCCTTAGGATTGTACAATCAAGTTGCTAGACACGTACTGACAAACTCATTTTATGGCTTTTCAAAAGTTATTTGTTACGGGTGAGAGTGATCCCTTATCCGGAAACCCGTTATCCAGAAATTTGCAAATTACGGAAAAGCCATCTGCCGTAGACTCCATTATAAGCAACTCATTTTTAAAAATTGTAATTATTTCCTTTTTCTCTGTAATAACACAACAGAACATTGTACTTGATCCCAACTAAGGTATAATTACTCCTTATTGGAGGCAAAACAAGCCTATTAGGTCTATTTAATGTTTAAATGATTTTTAGCAGAATTAAGTTATGGAGATCCAAATCACAGAAAGATCCCTTACCAGAAAACCCCAGGTCCCAAGCATTCTGGATAACAGGTCCCATACCTGTAATCATTTGGCAAATACCAAATTGTATATTTTAGATTAACGTGAGTGAAGTTATGAACTGATTCAAACTTGATTTATTTAGCTTTATTTCTGAAAGCAAATATGTAGGTTGTATATTATCCACTTACTCACTGATAAGGTCCTATAAAATTATACACTCATAAAAAGAAAAACACATTTGTAACTTGCTTTAAATAAACAGACATTCCACACATTTGAAAATGTACATGCAGTTTTACTTGCTGTGTCTATCTTCTTGACACCTTTAGTACCTTAAGGGCAGTGGTACACGGGAAGATTAGTCACCCTGCAACAAATCTTCGTTGTCGCAGGCAACAATCTCCCTGCAATGCCATCCCACCAGCTAGAATGTAAATCACTGTTGGGATGGCATACACGTTTCTGCCGAAGTTGTCTTAAGAGGGAACTTTGGGCGAATGAAGGACATCGCAGTGACGCGTATGCCATCCCACACGTGATTTACAGGCTAGCCAATGGGATGGCATGGCGGGGATATTAGTCACCCACGACAATGAAGATTTATTGCTGGGTGACTAAACTCCCTGTGTACCCATGCCCTTAGCGTAAAGACACACGTAGTTACTAGTAGAAGCTATTTTTTCATGGTTACTGAATGCCAGAAAATACCCTGCCATAGACAATACTGAGAATTGCCTCTGCTAAAACACATGTAGAGACTGTTATCAGTAAATGCTCAGCATTGTCTATTTTAGTAGTGGCAGTAACAAGTAGCTGCTACTAGTAGCACTAGCTCTGTGTGTCTTCACCCCTAGGGTTCTATATTCAACGTGGTCCCTTCAGCTTTATAGCTCAGAAAACTTTGCAGCCTCTCCTAGATAAGGAAGAGTTTGTTTTTGCACAAAAGTTGAACAAAGGCTAACCAGTACGATAATATATATATATATATATATATATATATAGTATGTATATAGTAAGTATGAGCTATAAAAGGGATTTGTGATACTGTACCTATACAAGAACGCAAAATTACCTACAACTATTAAATTGTTTAGCACTATTCATTAAGAGTGACTACAAATATGCTTTTTAACATTTTGTAATCATGGTATAAAGATCCTTTTGATGCTTGCCCTTTACTCAGTTGATATCAAACAGGGTTTCTTAAATATTGACATGCTGGCAAAGAGTTCAGGTCATTTCAAAGTTGTAAGTTTTTGAAAGTTATGTTGAAATGTACAAAATACTTCCATCTCCCACCACATATTGTATTCCTTAATGACTGATCTGAAATGTGAACTGATTTATTAATAAAAGTATTTTCAGACAGGTTGGATGACTTGAAAAATCTGCTGATTTAGAAATAAATGTGTCTAGGTGTGGTTTTAAACACAGTAAGTAAGAGCCTAAATGATTATATAGTAACTCCCCACTTATAATATATACATTGTTAATCCAGGTGCAGTAACCCACAACAACCAAGATGTTTGCTTTTCAACAGGTGATATAGAACTGTAGCAAACTTTTCACCTTATATTACTTAACCCTGTAAGAATCTATCATGATGTGCAAATTTATAACCTTGGGGACAAAAGGAATAATTTATGTACTGTTGACACATTTGTGAAGTGTCAAAAAAATTGCCAGAACTTGGTCTAACCTACACTGTAGCGTTGAGCAGCTGCTACAAGCACCCATTATGCCTGCGCTTAGGGCTCTGGCACAAGGGGAGATTAGTCGCCCGCAAAAAAATCTCCCTGTTCGCGGGCGACTAATCTCCCCGAAATGCCATTCCACTGGCGAAAATGTAAATCGCCGGTGGGATGGCATACGCGGCGGCGCGATTTCAGTGAAATTGCGGAAGTTGCCTTGAGAGGAAACTTCCGCGATTTCACTGAAATTGCGCCGCCGCATATGCCATCCCACCGGCGATTTACATTTTCGCCGGTGGAATGGCATTTCGGGGAGATTAGTCGCCCGAGACACTGGAGATTTGTCGTGGGTGACTAATCTCCCCGTGTGCCAGAGCCCTTATTCTAACCTACATTTTAGAGTTGAGCAGCTGCAATAGATGATAAAAGTCATTATTTGCACACAATAAGAAAGGAAGTTCCAGCCCATATAAATAATTAAAAAAAATATGAGGTGTTAATACCAGACTTTGGTCAAAATATGTAATCTCATGTGCCATGTCAAGGCCCCCTATTGTACATGAGTTTTACACTGCCTATAAGTATACTAAAGCTGTAGGGCATTTAAAATCATTATTTTTATTATCCCCCAACAAACAGAGATAGGACCAATATAAAGCATTTGGCAGTTATGTAGGAGCAGCCAGTATTCAAGGAAAAGGCTTGTGATGAAACTACTCTTTGCCTATTGTTGTAATCGGAAAACCGAAGCTACTCCATTGTTTGGTCCATGCAAGGTAGGTAATTAGATTATATCCCCCTGCATAACGAATGTTTACTTACAAAACCGTAACAAAATGGGTGAAGGAAAGGGTTTCTGTGCTGATAATCAATACATGCCTCAGTTTCCCTTCTTACGAAATAAGAAACAAAAACCATGGAATTTTTTTGTGATTAAAACAATAGGCAAAAAAGTATGTTCAAGACAAGTTCTATTCATTGCATTCATGTTGAACATGTGTTTAAATTTGCTCATTGCAAAAAAAAAAAAAAAAAAAATGAATAAAACTATGACACCAGAATTCCGTGGTGATGAATATGTAGAAGTGCCATAAGCACAATGATTCTCATTTCATACCCCCCCACCCAGAATACATTTGAATAATTCTTGCAGCCCCATATTACTTGCTTATTAATAAGTTCTCACAGGCATGATTGCAACTTAAAACAGGTACTGTAAGTAAACTTATGGTGTACTAACAAAACATGATAGGTGCGTACTATTTATGTAATAAAAAATAAAACTCTGTGTTATAAGAAAAATATCATTTTTATTCATGAAGTTAAACATAAAAATACATATTTTGTTGTAAGTCATCCAGCTGGGATATCACTGTAATGCAGTATTGTATCAAGAGTCCTCTTTTTCCTGGAAACTAAGAGACAGAAGGAAAATATCTTAAGATAGCATAAGCAACAGACCAAAGAATGCAAAAAAAACAGAATAAGCACATTAAATTATATATTGCCAGGGTTCCCAAAATATCACAATAACAGCAGGCACTGACAAATCAGTGTCCTTTGCAACTTGCTCGCAGTTTTGTGGATGCTAATTTGCATAAGTGTTGTTAAATCATCTACAAGTTGCTACGGTATAAGTGAAAATTGCACACTAGCACGTGATTCATTAAGTAACAGCCAATAGCATACAGAAACACAACATAACAAAAACAACAAAAGATGGCAGAGATTAGTAATGAAACATCAAAATAAGAGAAGTTTGTCTGTAGTGTTACCGGCAATTGACGCATGTATAGAAGACTGTCTGACCCTCATCTGCAGAGCGCATCTGTCTTGTGTGGTAAGCCATCCTTTCAAACCCACAACGAGAGCAGCGCCTGTCAATCTGAGACAAAACCAAATGTGTTGATACAATGTAAGGACGGCATATCCAATTAGCTTAAAAATGCTGAGCATTCCCTTAGTTTATTACCAGGGGGCCTTTCAGCTCTCCAGCCTCTTCTGTTTCATTTGAGAGTTTGATGGTATCAAGTTTATTGAATACAACTGATGTTTGAACACACTTTCCCAAGAACTCTACAAGAAGAGGTAAAAATCAGAAGACTGAAACATAACAATAGTCTACTTTAAAAGAAGCGTTTTCCTGTATCACCCTACAAGGTAAGCTAAAATTTGGTGCTGGTACAAATAATTCACAACAGGTAAGCATCACAGTGTGGGCAAGTATTCATAAAAGTTTAAAGGAGAAAGGAAAGGTTAAATCACTGGGGGGCTGGTGCTCCTGTAAGCAAAAAAACACACCAGCCTGGGATTCAAGCAGGCAAGTCCTCTTCCATAATCTTTTCTTTGCATGGGTATCAGGTAAGTGATCTTAAACACTGAGGGGTGCCTAACATTTAGAACCCCCCAGGGATTTTAACTTTTCTTCTACTTTAAAGGAACAGTAACACCAAAAAATTAAAGTGTATAAAAGTAGCTAAGCTATAATGTGCTGTTGCCCTGCTCTGGTAAAAGTTGTGTGTTTACTTCAGAAAGTCTACTATAATTTATATAAATAAGCTGCTATGTAGCCATGGAGGCAGCCATTCAAAGGAGAAAAGGCACAGGCACTTAGCAGATAACAGATAAAAACACTATTGTATTCTACAGAGCTTATTTGTTATCTGCTATGTAACCTGTGCCTTTTCTCCTTTTTTCCAGCTTGAATGGCTGCCCCCGTGGCTACACAGCAGCTTATTATATGAATTATAGTAGTGTTACTGTAGCAAACACACCAGGTTTACCAGTGCAGGGCAACAGTGCATTATATTTTTATTACTTTAAAGCTCTTTCATTTTTTGGTGTTACTGTTCCTTTAAGGCCCCAGTATCAACCAATATAACCAGAATTGGAACAAAAAAGACAAAGGCATATCCAATGAGTCCACCTAATTGCTATGTGTCATATCATCTTCGGGAATCATCTCACATCATCTTTAGATACAATAGCTCACTGTTAGTCAGTACTAAAGAACCTATAGCTACATTATCATTATGTGTTTGAGGGAGGAGGTCCAGCAGATAAATACTTGTTAAATTAATGGGTGTGCTGAAACACTTTTGGGTAATTTATGTTTTATTTTTAAAAAAAGTTAATTCACCAGCAAACTTTCCTGCAGAGTAGTGCTTTTTACAGCAGGACACCTTTGCTGGCACAGTTTTGTGGTAGCTCTCTACACTGAATATAAGATATGTGCTATGCGTTGTTTAACTTAGAGCTCTGTTTACTTGACAGAAATACACAGACAGATGCCCAGACACAGATACAGTATTTAATATTCTTTTAGAATGAATGTCTGAAAGATTTTCTGACCAGTAACATGTGTACGATGTGAGCAGCGAAGGCAGGTGACTGTATCCTGAATCCCAGGGGGAGGCAACACTGAGCCACAGTCTGAGCAGAAATCCGATACTGAAGAAAAACAGGTAGTAGAAATATCCATCTTACGGCAGTAGAACGACACTAGATTTCTGTAGTAGGATACAAAGTGAAATTACTGTAGGTTTTTGTAAGGCCATAAATGTTAAGCTGGCCATACATGCACCGATAATATCATACGAAACCTCATTTCATACGATATTCGGTGCGTGTATGGCAAGTCGGTGAGTCGACCGATATCGCAGGAGGCTGCTGATATCGGTCAACTCGCCGATCGGCCAGGTTAAAAGATTTTGATCGGGCGCCATAGAAGGCGCCTGAGCAAAATCTGCCGTCAGGGCTGAATCGGCAGAAGGAGGTAGAAATCCTACTCCACTAACGTTAAGAGGTGAATCATCAGATATGCAGGTAGAAACAATAAAATTCTACCCTTATCTGTTGCCTTCAAAGGCGCCTGGTCAAACTTTTCTGCCTGCCACATTTATGTTTTACACAAACTTCAGATAAGGATATTCATTTAGTGCCCAATTTAGGACAACCCTGATGCTCCAATTTTTATGAAGAGGGGCTAGTTACCACTTTGCACTTCTACCACATCTCCAGTGTTGTGACTCAATCTTCCTCTAGAATACATTTTTGAGGGACGAACACAACTAACACAACTAAAGTCTTTCCCATAGATTGATCAATGTTTAAAGCGAAAACCTATTGTTCTTAGCGTTTCTTTAATGCAAGCAATGCATTTGTATTGAAGAGAGTGTAGACCACTAGTCCCTAGGCATGAGCCAGAGTCAAATGTAAAAAGACTTGGGCAGCAACACAAGCATCATAAAAGGTCATGCAGGTGCCAAATAAGGGCTAATATTGGCTATTAGGCAGCCTCTATGCACATTATCAGCTTACAGGAGGCTTTGTTTTGTAGTACAGGTATAGGACCCATTATCCAGAATGCTCGGGACCAAGGGTATTCCGGATAAGGGATCTTTCCATAATTTGGATCTCCATACCTGAAGCCTACTAAAAAATCAACAAAACATTAATTAAACCCCATAGGATTGTTTTGCATCCAATAAGGATTATTTATATCGTAGTTGGGATCAATTACAAGTTACTGTTTTATTACTACAGAGAAAAAGGAAATCAGTTTTAAAATTCTATATTATTTGATTAAAATGGAGTCTATGGGAGACGGGCTTTCCGTAATTCGGAGCTTTCTGGATAATGGGTTTCCGGATAAGGGATCCGATACCTGTACATTTTCTTTTGTTCAACCAAAAATTTCCACCAACCCAGGAATTTAAAAATAACTACCTGCTTTGGGGCCACAGGGAGCAACATGCTGCCCATGAGCCACTGGATGGGGATCGCCTTGCTGCAATGTAAACTTGTAGGAATTATCAAAAGGAGATGGCATTTTGCTTAAAAATTCACGTTTCAAAAGCGAGAGAGAAAGGGCACATGGTTTTCCACTAAACCAGATAAAAAGGATAAATAGCTTCCCTAATTGATTTAACCATCAAGCTCAGTGCCAAAACACTGGATCACGCCAATGACTGACTTTTTGCAAATCAAAGGGTAGATTTACCCATTTGTGGCCAGATTACCTTTTCCAAGTACCAACTAAACCTTCTTAGAATAAAGAAACAAAGTGACAATATAAATTGGGTGGCGCATGCTGCAGGCCAAAAGGGAATAAGATAGTACAGGTATGGGATCTGTTACCTGGAAACCCACTATCCAGAAAGCTTTAATTATGGGAACCCCATCTCCCATAGACTCCATTTTAACCATATAATGCAAATTTTAACTAATTTTCTTTTTCTTACATTTTTCATATTAAACAATGGCTTGCACTTGATCCCAACTAGGAAACAATTAATCCTTACTGGAGGCAAAGCAATCCCAATGGGATTATTTAATATTTAAAGGATTTTTAGTAGACTTAAGGTATAGAGATCCAAATTACAGAAGGATCCCTTATCCAGAAAACCCCAGGTCCTCAGCATTCTGGGTAACTGGTCCCATACCTTTATAAAGCAACATTTTTCCAGACCTTGACAAAGTCATCATATATATTTAACCTACAAAACCTGCACATTGCTTTAATTTTTCACTTAAACTATATTTATTATTTCTAATATAGTAATTATGCTGGCAAAAAGCACATATGGCCAGAAAGAGATAAAAAGCAAACACCAAATGGATCGAGTTGTGGAAATCTACTTATGTCTAGTTTCAACTATAAACAGATATATTTATGTAAACGCAGGAATTTTAGTATAGTACTGTTCTACTGAAAACATTATATCAACATGCAGTGTTACAATAATGTCCTTTGTCTTCTGCTGCACTTTAACAAAATGGCAAAGCTTATTTAAAACTTCACTAATACCATTTAATGGGAGTCTCCCAAGGTCTCCTTGATTTATGAGTGAAGATTCTGTCATGATTTGTATGGTGTAGTTTTTATTAATAAATAACACAGTGTACATTGCAAATAAATCACTCTACCATTTAAACTTTTATTCTTGAACCAATCATTTTTTTTTTTTTTTTAAAGGAACAGTTCAGTGTAAGAATGAAACTAGGTAAAATAGATAGACTGCGCATAATAAAATATATTTGTAATATAGTTAGTTCGGCAAAAATGTAATCTATAAAGGCTGGAGTGGGCAGATGTCCAACATAATAGCCAGAATGTTACTTCCTGCTTTCAGCTCTCTAACCTCTTAGTTAGTCAGTAACTTTAGGGGGGCCACATGGGATATAACTGTTCAGTTAGTTTGTGAGCAAGCAGGTCAGATTCAATAGCAAACTAACTGAACAGTTAAGTCCCATATGCCCCCCCCCTCAAGTTACTGACTGGTAACAGTTTAGAGAGCTGTAAAGGAGGTGTTATGGCCATTATGTTAGACATCTGCTCACTCCAGCCTTTATAGATTACATTTTTGCCTAACTAACAATATTGAAAATATTTTTTATTTTGCGCAGGCTATTTTACCCAGTTTCATTTTTACACTGAACTGCTCATTTAAGTTGTAATGTTGGTGTGTAGGCAGCCATCTCAGTACATTGTGCATGACCCTGTGGTTTCAGAAAGGGCCAGCACTACACAATGGAACTGCTTTCAGATAAGCCAGTGATCCCCAACCAGTGGCTCAGGAGCAACATGTTGCTCACCAACCCCTTGGATGTTGCTCCCAATGGCTTCAAAGCAGGAGCTTATTATTAAAATTCTGGTTAGGAGGCAAGTTTTGGTTCATAAAAACCCAGTGTGAGTGCCAAACAGAACCTTTTGTAGGTTGCCAGTCAACATAGGGGCTATTAAGTAGCCAATTATAGCTCTTCTTGGCACCCCCTGGAACCTTCTTCATTCTTGTGTTGCTCCCCAACACTTTTTCCATTCAAATGTGGCTCACGGGTATAAAAGGTTGGGGATCCCTGAGATAACCTATTCTTTCTCCTACTCAGTGTAACTAGAGAAGTTATGGCTAATGGTTGCCTTACACGGGCAGATTTCAGCTGCAAATTAGGGTCCTTAAGACCAACTCAGCGGTTTATCTGCCTGTGTATGGGGACCTTTAGATAGGCCTCCCCGACTGAGATCTGCCCAATTTTTGGCTAGATATCGATCAGACAGGCTTGATTTTTCATCGGATCAGGGACCACATCGGCTCATTGATGCAGTCCTTGCTCTGACTTTTCCTTTCCCCTTCATTGCAATGTGATCATTTGGCCCTAGGGCCAAAAGACTGCATTAGCACGCCCACAGAAGGTAGGCATATCAAGGGAAAGATTTGCTCATTTGGCAACCTCACCAAACAAGCAAATCGTACCATGTATGTTTACTGCTAAATTACTGAGGCGAAGTTGAAAAAACTAGGGATGCACCGAATCCACTATTTTCTGATTCGCCCAAACTTGGCCAATACTGAACCAAATCCAAATTTACATATGTAAATTAGGACACGGAAGGGTTAAGAAGAGCTACACGCTGAAAAAATTTCAACTTACGTGCTTGTGACAAAAAGTTACCGTATATACTCGAGTATAAGCCGAGTTTTTCAGCACCAAAAATGTGCTGAAAAATTAACCCTCGGCTTATACTCGAGTCCCTACAGCTTGCACCCTCTGCTACCTGATTCCCTGTGTGCTCGTCTGCGTGCCTCTCCTTCCTGGCTACTTGCCCCGCCCCCGGCGTGACATCACACGCCTCATCGCATTAGACACGCCCACACCTATTCAGCACTGCTCCGTTAACTTTAAAACAGTGAGTTTTATGTGTTCCTTGCATTCCTCTTGTGGTGCTGCCGTCCCCAGTGTTTCTGCCTCCCCCTCTGCCTAACCTTCAATGTAAACGCTCCTCTTCATGTGTGGCACATTCATGTGTTATTGTAGCTGCCCTGATGGGGGGGGGGGGGTGGAAGCTCCGGGAGGATGCGGGTCGGAGGAGGGGGCAGAGCCGGGAGAAAATTGAAGGCAGAGAACAAATGTGCTTGAAGTTATATTCACTTTGTTGAAGGTTGAGGGTCAAGGCATAAACACTGAAAATGGATGGCAGCATCAGACGAAGGACTGATCATGGATGTGGGGGAGTTGGAAAGCTGGGGGGGGGCGAGTTGGAGTGCATAGGGAATACATAATGCTGAAAGTTATTAGTGAATTAAGCAGAGCTGAAAATCTGTGGCACAGATGGACAAAAAGGGGTCATTTTTTATAGGTAAAACTTCATAACTCCCTGAGGTGCTGGTGATGCTCTAAATGATTTAAACAGCCACCCTCCTCCACCCAGAGGGGTTGCCTGGGCGAGCACTAAGTTTCATACATGTAAGCATTTAAAACCATGTGCTAATAAGCCTCCATTTATAATTGTGGGTTATGTATGTACTGGTATGTGCTATGCACTTATCCCATCTCAAACTAAAAGATTAGAACTGTTCAGGGCCAAAATGTAGCATGGGATGGGAAATACTGTGGCTTTCATGAAATGCTGGGGTTCAGTCACTGTTATAACATGCAGGTGCTATAGATGGGAGCCAGTGTGTTTGTCTTAAACCATTAGTGTACTTGCAACTAATGTCATTTCCCACCATAGGCTTATACTCGAGTCAATAGGTTTTTCCAGTTTTCTTAGCTAAAATTAGGTACCTCGGCTTATATTCGGGTCGGCTTATACTCGAGTATATACGGTATGTGATTTTAAGGATTCAGATTTGGTTTAGCCAGGAGCATGGATTCGACCGAATACGAATCCTGCTAAAAAAAGGGCAAATCTTGCCTGAATCCCAAACTGAATTCTGGATTCGGTGCATCCCTAAAAAAAAAATCTGAAGCTTTTTTCAGTTTGCCTTAGAGGGCTAATCAATAATCAACTAATCCATGAACTGACCCCTTAAATGTGCAACATACCCATCACTTAATCATCCATGTGGATTTCTAGTGCTCTATTTTTAATCATGCAGAAGACAACACTTCCAGTTCCAAGTACTCCAGCAAAGGCTAACATAGTTAACTTTTCCTTGAAATTACTGCTATTAGGTGCAGAATTACAACCCATCGGATCAGTCCACTGAATTTTGCACACATGGCTCATTTGTACTTCCAAATAAGTTAAAGATAACACCCCCCTCCCAGCAGCTGATCATCAGAACAATGGGAAAGTAGCAAGATAGCAGCTCCCATTAGATTTCAGAATAGCACTCAATAGTAAGAAATTCAAGTCCAGCTTGGAACTCCACCAGTTACATGGGAGTAGGAGAAACAAAGTATACCATGAAAATTATGACAGTATCCCTTTAAAATTATGGTGAACTTCCTCTTTGAATTGTGACCTGTATGAGTAGTTAAACTGTTGCTGTTGGTACTTGCTAAGTCACACCTCCTAGCATTGTCAGCCAGCTAACAGGGAAGCAAGTTTGAACTCTCTGTTGGCTACACAACACCACTGACTTTTATCTGACTACTTGTACCATAAATAGACATCATTGCTGCACCCCAGTTATCTGTACTTGTTTCAGCTCTCCTGCAGACCTTCTTATCCCTCCTCAGCCTAAGGCTGAAGACACACAGAGCTGCTTAGTAGCAGCTACTTGTCACAGCTACTAAACACCAGAAAATACCCTGCCATAGAAAATACTGACTCTGCTAAAACACACAGAGAGGCAATTATCAGTAAATGATCAGCATTGCCTGTTTTAGTAGCTGTGACAAGTAGCTGCTACTAGTAGCTCCATGTGTCTTCACCCTAATGGTCTCCTGAACTCTAACCCTAAGGCCCCACAAGGTGGCTTATACACAGGTTGACCATCTGCCCATACGCATGAAAAATCTTGTTTCTGCACCCGGCAGCATGAAATCTTTCTGGGTACAGGCACACTCAGGCAGACCTGATTCAATGCTTCAGGGGGCAGGCACAATCAGAAAAATGTTTAAGCGTATGGGCGGATTGTCAGCCTGAGCTTATACGCAGGCTGACAATCCATCTTGTGGGGCCTTACTCTAAGGGCAGGGGTACACGGCGAGATTAGTTGCCCGGTGACAAATCTTCATTGTCGTGGGCAACTAATCTCCCCGCAAAGCCATCCCAGAATGTAAATCGCCAGTAGGACGGTATATGCGTCGCTGCGATGTCCTGAAGTCGCCCAAAGTTTCCTATCAAGGCAACTCCGGACGACTGCAGGACATCGTAGCGACGCGTATGCCATCCCACCGGCGATTTACATTCTAGCCGGTGGGATGGCATTGCGGGGAGATTAGTTGCCTGCAACAATGAAGATTTGTCGCTGGGCGACTAATCTCCCCGTGTACCCCTGCCCTAAGGGTGAAGACACATGGAGCTACTAGTAGCAGCTACTTGTTGTGGCTACTAAAAAAGACAATGCTGATCATTTGCTGATCATTTACTGATAATTGTCTCTACGTGTGTATTAGCAGAGGCAATTCTCAGTATTGTCTGTGGCAGGGTATTTTCTGGAGCCATGAAAAAGTAGCTGCTACTAGTAGCTCAGTGTGTCTTCAGCCTAAACATGTAACCTTAGGGTTGGTAATGTTAGGGTACGTGCACTTATTATGTATATGTTTTTGTATGTATATGTGTATTTATAAGTTGCCAACATATTCTGCAGCGCTGTACCCAAATGTGTGGATACACTGGACAGGTTTACATAGAAAGCATCCAATAACAGAGGTCCCTGCGCAAAAGAGCTTACAATCTGTTCTGATAACTGACACATAACAGTAAGAGTAGCATGTATTATAAGCAAATTGCAAGAGGTTGTTGTAATAGATATATCTGAGGGCTGCCCTACCCACAGAAGGTATTTAACAAATCTTGGCATTCTCTTACCCTGCCTACGGCCCTCTGGGACAAGCGCTTGCACCTCCAGCAACATGCAACACATGACAGAGTAAAATATCAGCTGGAATCGGCAAGTTAAGCAATTAATAGCCCATTTATAATTCTCAACAATCGGAAAAAACACATTCATAGGAATCACCAGAAACTGCCTGGCTTTAGTATTACCAAAATAAAAGCACTCGCAAACCATCATAACACGTTACACAGCAACTTACATGTTTCGCTTTCCCTCTCACTGGGGGAAGGGACGAAGAAACCCGGACGGACCAGCAGGAAGTTCCATGTGACGTACAACGTACCGAGGAAGCAGCTCCTTTCCCCAAGGGACTGTAGAGGCGGGGTGGCTGCGTCTGACAAGAATAGAGCGCAAAGTAGCCTGTTTTCCTGTGCCCTTTCCCTACGGTGCTTAGGGGAAAGGAAGCGGAACGGTTCTACTCTGGACCTTCGTTCCCGGCGGATCCTGTTTGTTGGTGCACAAGGTCTGTTGCGGCCGAGGAGGGAGGATGAAGCCTGGGCAGAGGGTTCTCTGAAACCTCATTTGAACAAGAAGCGAGATATGGAGGGGAAGCCCGGCCTGCAGACGGTATATCAGGCTGTGCAGGCCCTGTACCACGACCCGGACCCAAGTGGCAAAGAGAGGGCCTCGCTATGGCTGGGGGAGCTGCAGAGATCGGTAAGAGGCGTGGAACCGACCCTCATAGGGGAATCCAGCAATGTAGATAGAAGTATTTCCAAAACTGGGGTCTGAATCCCTAGGGGGGCGCGGTGAATGTTTTACACAATATTCCTGACGGCCAGAGGGAATAATCTAAATATTCTCTATGTAATGCTGTCCCTTTCTATAAATCAGCTGGAAAAACCCGGTAACAGAGGCAAATACGTACGTGTATGTGTTCACGTTCTCAGATCTTGAAAGTCCAACAGAATTTTTTTGGACTTCTGTACATATCTAGCTCATAGATAAAAGCCAACGGGTATGTGTAAGCACCTAGTTGGGGGCGTTTGCTGCAGGTATTGTAGATCCATTTCTCTGCTTAGTTGTAATATCTTTGGGTTAAAGCTCCCGTGGGGTATGCACCTGAGAAACTTGTTCTACTGTGCTTATGGGCAGAACCTGCAGGGCAGGGTATTAATCCATTCTGAGAGTTCATGCCAAGAGTGGCAGAAGCTGGTATTGTTGGCAATAGTTACTAATGAGTCAACCAGGAACTAAATAAAAAAAAAAAAAAATAGGCCGCAGATCAATTACTTAGAATTGCCCTGCTCCTGTAAAGAAGTCTTACCCAAGACATTTTTTTAAATTTAAGTCATAACCCCCCTATATAATTGTACTGGGGCTAAAGTGCCAAAAAGTGTTCTGTAACACTATGCAGTGCAGTTCTAAACTGTTTGGTAATTAAAGCAGAAAAATGTAATTGACGTTTCAATAATCAAGCACCTAAACCTTAAACTTCGCCATTACCCTTCTACAGTCCAGGCTCTTCTCTGGCTTTAGTTTGCTATGCATTTGTTATATTTTAGAAATTATTTCCACTATATTGCAAACAGAAAGTATGATGGTGTGCTTTTGGTATAGCACATTCTTAGCACCAAAAAACTAAAGACATGCAGTAAATTATTTAGTAGAATAAAGAAGCACAGAAAAGATTTGTTTTAAAAAAAAAAAATAATAAACGACCTTTGTTTAGGTAAGGGAGTGTTACTTGCTAATCATGTGCGTGAGTCATCTTACTGTCTCCAAACAAGTTTATGACACTGATTTAAATACACAGATTCAGAACACCAAGTATAATTTAACCTAATGCCAGACACATTGACACTTTACCATATGGTCCAATTATTGAACCTCTCCGTGATTTGGTCACACAACTGTATGGTCCAGTTGCAACTCACTTGGTTTGCAAAGATTTACATAATCCAATGGCAGGCACAAATCAAATGCAATTTCATTAAATCAACTGCTAGCCGCTCTAGATAACCATTGCCAACCATGGCATTGAAGGGTTCTACAGACAGGTGATTGGTAGTCAGAGCTCTCCAAACCAGCAATATGGATTTGACTGCCTTATTCTGTGTGCAGCTTGCTTTAACATGCATTCTGTCACAACCTCAAGCAACTTGGTGCTCCTTGCGGCAAATTCATGGGCTTTTGCCCTTTTTTTTTTATCTCTAAAAACACAGATCTAAGGGCTCTGGCACACGGGGACAAATCTCCCTGTTCGCGGGCGACTAATCTCCCCGAAATACCATCCCACCGGCGAAAATGTAAATCGACTAATCTCCCCGTGTGCCAGAGCCCTAAAGTGGCAGAAATCACCACTTCACATTGTCAATGGTGGCACTTATCAGATGAATTTTGCTAGAAAACACTTTCTCTTGCATGAGCCTGTACGAACTTGTCTATGATTCTACTGAGCCTGGCACTTTTAGTTGCCCTACATATAAATGTAATTCTGGTGAAGTAACCATACCTAGCTGTTTACAGAAACAGACTCAGATGGATCACATCCAGTAAGTCTGAGCACTGTAAAATAATATGTCAAGGAAAGGGTGCCTTGTCAACAGTGAAAGGCTGGCAGCAGTCAAAACCAACAGACTTGCTCTCCAGCAGTGGGGAAGAAGGAATGCTCAGGCCAACACAAATCGGAAACCTCTGGTTTTTGAGGCTTGTTGGACCATGGTCACCCTCCTATTTCACTTGTGCATGTTTACACAGTGCAACTCTTTCTCAAATTCAGATATTTTCTCAAATACAAATTCGACACAGTTCCCTAAACACATTACAACAAACAGCACTAGATTAGTCAGAACACAACTCGCTGTCTATTACTACGCAATATAAACATGCTACTAACCTGATGCTTCCCACAGTGTCCCAAAAGTTCTAGTTAGTAGTACAAATTAAATTAGCCTTGTAAACCCGTACAGTGAGTAACAGCCCCAATACAGAAAAACAAACAAATGCATAAAACCAACATGTTCTATTCAAGTTCCTTGTAGCCTGTGTCATTAAAAGTACCCACCAACCATCAAACTCTCTGCCATCTCTGCTTTTAGGTTTTTTCAGGCTGTCAGACTTCCCATTTTGACATTATGACCTGAAAAAGCTGGTTGCTTTAATGGACTATTTGGTTTTTGCCCGAGGCATATGAGTGAATACAAATAGAATTATTTTTCAGTCCCGCAATAAGCAACAGATCAAAATGCGGCACAGGTATGGGACCTGCTATCCAGAATGCTTGGGACCCAGAGTTTTCCATATAAGGGCTCTTTCTGTAAATTGAATTTCCATACCTTAAGTCTACTAAAAACCATTTAAACATTACATAAACCCAGTGAGATTGTTCTGTCTTAGTTGGGATACAAGCACAAGTTACTGTTTTATGATTACAGAGAAAAAATAGAATTAACTTTCAAAAATGGGAATACTTTGATTAAAATGGCAATGGCCTTCCCTTAATTTGGAGCTTTCTGGATATCAAGTTTCTGGATAATGGATTCCATACCCATAATATATAACTAATTGAAAAGGCACTGTAGAAGTGAAGGTGAACCTTAAATAAATATCCATAATAAACCAAGAGTGTTACATTAAAATGTTATCTGCAGCAGATGGGGGGAAGCAACATAGGATTTAAAATAAGGGGAAAACTGTAGCCTGTATTTTTTTTTAACATTTTCTTTGGCAACCCCTCTGATAATATGTTATATTGTACAAAGGGATACATTAATTGGCTATTGATGATGAGATGGGGCAAGACTAGTCTCACAGCTAATAACCATTTGGCATGAGTAAATCGGAATGTCAATGGGTGGTTTTCAGCTATAAAGGGCAAAGTGTGCATGATTTGGTTTAGCAATAGTACCAGTGGGTCCAGGGAAATGATAAGGTTAAAAGCCTAGCCAGACTCTACCTCTTTAGTTCTCCTTTAAAGAGAGAAGGAAGCAACACATCTTCCCAAACTGCAGTGCATTGTAATACCTAAATTTGCGCAACAGAACCAGCATAGTTACATTTTTAAATGGCCCTGTGTTTGACATTGTCCTTTTTTGATTTCAGAGCTTCAAGCACTATAATTAAGGGGCATTTTTGTTTTTTATCTTTTGTTTTTGGCACCCTGAATCCATAGAACAGTGCTGTCCAACTTCTGTTGTACCAAGGGCCAGAATTTTTCTGACCTACATGGTGGACAGCAGATAATGGAAGCCAGTTTTGACCACTCCCCTTTTTTAAATCACACCCACTTCAAGCCACACCCATGTTATCACAAGAACTTTTAAGACCATACCCAAATTAATGGCGGCAGGGCAGCAAAAACCCTAATGGTTGGTGCTCACTGTATTATGTCATATTAAGACGTACCCTTAAATCCATATGCCTCCCCTGGGGATAGCAATCTACAGCACATAATTACACACCTTAGGGACCATATAATGAACATTTCCAAATGCTAAAAAATTTTACCAAAACAAACCCCTGCCAGGTTTACCTCCCACAGGCAACATA